>NC_081323.1:68646439-68972689 GCF_026419965.1 Kogia breviceps
GTTTCTGTTGCTTGCAACCAATAACTCTGACCTGCCTGCCACATCTCATTCCATCCTGTCCTGCCTCCATCAGTGTTTCTATCTCAATGTATTGTAATGCCTTGTTCATCTGTGTGTCTCTTTTTTACCACGAGCTCTTGAAAAAAGGGACCACATATTTATTATTCATTGTCATGCCTCTGGTTTCTAGCCTATGCTTTCCACATAGTAGGGGCTCAGCATTTTTTGTTGAATCTAGGAATGAACAAGAAAAGGAAACAATGCATAAGTGAAACTTCCAAGTCTATGCTTTTCTTCACAGTATCCTTTCTTTCAAAGTCCAGAAGCCATATCCAACCATGCCAAGGCAGCTCTGTTACTCAAGACTAGAGCCCATCTCCTGCAGCAATCATGCAGATAAAAGGTGATTGCTTCACCATTACTGGCTAAAACAGCCTTCCATTAGGGTGCAACTGCAGAACCCATTGCGTTTAGGAAAGGGAGAACACATGTCAAAATGAGTCCTCAAGGGCTTCCCTGGTGGTGCAGTGGTTGAGAGTCTGCCTGCCGATGCAGGGGACGCGGGTTTGTGCCCCGGTCCGGGAGGACCCCACATGCTGCGGAGCGGAAAAAAAAAAAAAAAAAAAGAGTCCTCAATATCAGTTCAAAGAAGGGAAGGTGAAGTTTTATTGAATGCAGTATGCAACCAGGACTTCTGGACTCCATTTCTGTAGAGCCGAAGATCCTGGGTGCATCATTACATAGGCCTCGGTTTATTCTTCTGTAAAATGGGGAGATTGAGTTTCTCACTAGGTGCACTCTTGACAAATTGGGCTGCATAATTCTTTGTTTTGGGGATAGCCCTGTACATTTTAGAATGTTTAGCTGCAACCCTGGCCTATTCAATAGATGCCAGTAGCATTCCCCTAATTGTGACAAAGTCCCCAGATATTGCCAAATGCCCCCCAGGATGTAAAATTGCCCCCAGTTGAGAACCACTGAATTAGATGATATCCAAGCAGATTACAAGTTCTAGGATTGAAGCAAGAGTTGGAGCTTGTTCTCTGCCATATTCTAGCACCTAGCCCTGGGTGGCATCATAGTAAGCATTCAATACAAGCTGAGCAAATGAAAAGAAATATATAGTTTCTTTCAGCTAGATAACTTCTTTAGCATCAAAAGAATCATGTAGATGGTAATGATACTGATTACTCATGTGAACAGCCTTACTTGGGTACTATTTAGCATTCCTGGATAGAAATGGGCTGAGGCACTATTATAAAATGGGTCCATCTTCCCACTTTGGCAACAAAATAGTGATTATAATTGTCAGTTATAAGTATAACAATCCTGATAGTCATCTCAACCATATACCCCCAAATTAATTCTGAATTTTATGAGTATGACTAAAAGGCTAGTTGAGAAGAATGAGTTTAAATTTTGGAATGAGACTTGTATACAGTTTATTGTTCAGTTAGCATAAAATATATATGATTATGAATATTAATTTCCAATTCCAAAGTTGTTCATTATCTTTTTATGTGTGACTAAGAAAGTGGTTTCTATCCAGTCCATCCAGGACTTTCCT
This sequence comes from Kogia breviceps, assembly GCF_026419965.1. Lineage (NCBI taxonomy): Eukaryota > Metazoa > Chordata > Mammalia > Artiodactyla > Physeteridae > Kogia > Kogia breviceps. The sequence goes on from NC_081323.1 coordinate 68,648,007, forward strand.
TCTCTTATTTTTCATCTTATACTTATCTGCTTTTGGCATTTTACATTGTCTGGTAGGAATTGTATTGACTACATAGATCAGTTTGGGGTCTATTGCCATCTTAACAATATTAGGTCTTCTAATCCAGGAACATGAGATGTCTTTCTATTTATTTAGGTCTTTAATTTCTTTCAACAATGTTTTGTAAAATTTTGCACTTCTTTTGTTAAATTTATTCCTAAATGTTTTATTGATGGTATCGTAAATGGAATTGTTTTCTTAATTTCATTTTTGGATTGTTTGTTGCTGGTATATAGAAATGCAATAGATTTTTTGTATATTGATCTTATATCCTGCAACCTTGTTGAACTCATTTATTCATTCTAACAGTTTCTTATATGCAAAAAATTCTTTAGTGGATTTCTTATATGCAAGATTTTCTATATGCAAGATCACAACATCTGCAATAGGGATTGTTTACCTCTTTTTTTCCTAATGTCTTTTATTTCATTTTCTTGCCTAATTGCCCTGGCTAGAGCCTCCAGTACAATGTTGAATAGAAAAGGTAAGAGTGGACATCCTTGTCTTGTTCCTCATCTGAGAGGGAAAAGATTCAGCCTTTCAGCTTTAAGGATGATGTGAGCTGTAATTTTTTTTTGTAGCTGCCCTTTATCAGCTTAAGGAAGTTCCCTTCCATATCTAATTTGTTGAATGTTCTTACCATAAAGGGGTGTTGAATTTTGTCAAGTGTTTTTCTGTGTCTATTCAGTTAATCATGTGGTTTTGTACATTGTTCTATTTATGTGCTGTATTTCATAACTTGTTTTCAGTTGTTAAACCTACCTTGCATTCCTGGGATAAATCCCACTTGGTCATGATGTATAATCCTTTTTATATATTGCTGGGTTCAATTTGAAGTATTTTTTTAGTATTTTTACATCTGTATTTTTAAGAGATATTGGTCTGTAGATTTTTTTCTTTTGATGCCTTTGTGTTTTTGCATCAAGGTAATACTGGCCTCATAGAAGGAACTGGAAAGTATTCTCTCCTCTCCTATTTTCTGGAAGTGTTCATGAAGAAATGGTATTAATTCTTCATTAAATGCTTAGTAGAATTCACTGGTGTATCCAGCTTTTCTTTGTGAGCAGTTTCTTGATTGATTATTCAATCTCTTTACTTGTTATAGAGCTATGCAGATTTTCTGTTTCTTCATGAGTCCATCTCGTTTTTATAAATAGTGTTTTATTGGAACACAGCCATACTTATACATTTACAGATTGTCTATGACTGCTCTGATAAAAAATATGGCAAAGCTGAGTAGTTGGGACAGAGGCTATATGGCACACAAAGTCTAAAATGTTTACTATGTGGCCTTTTACAGAAAAAGCTTACTGAGCTGTCTTGCAGAACATGAGGTTTTAAAGGAAGGCATGTATTGCACAATAGTAAATATCCCATATTTAATGAGTATCCGTTAGGTTAAACCATATGAAATTGTCATTTGTGCAGGTCACAAATGGTCAAATATTGGCAGTTACATATGGTCAATCTAATATAATTTACCAAGCATATGAAAATTAATAGAATACAGGCTGTGCCCTCAAGGAGCTCCTGTTCATTGGGGAACACACACACACACACACACACACACACACACACACACACACACTTACCCCTAATGTCAGTGAATAGAGTAATTGCTAATATAGAGGCACGAACCAAGTATTGCAGGAGCACAGAGAAGTGTTGTGTAATTTTTCCCAGTAGTGATGAGAGGAAGCAGCTGGGAGCTGGAGGGGTCTCCAGAGAAGTGACTGTGTTTCTGGCTGCTGTGCATTTGAGCTGCACCTCAGAGGACATGCAGGGTTTCATCAGGTACAGAGGCATTTTCCAGAGTTTTCCTCAGGGGTGGGGGTGGAGTTGACCTTGAGCCATAAGAAACATGCTGCATTTCTTTTCTTCAAACATAATTGTGGCAGACAATTCAGTACCGGAAAATAGTTGCTTAGAATTACAGGATATTAAAGAGCAAGTGAGTATGACTCCCTAATGTTTTAAATGAAGCATGGAGGCAAAGTGATTTGCCCAAGTTCACTCAGCTGTTGACCAATTATTTTCTTGGCAGGACTAGAACCTGTTTCTCCTGACCATCAACTCAAGGTTGTTTCCATTAGGCCACTTGGATGTGCGAGACAGCAGGGTCAGAAAAAATCACTACTGGGGACACTGGCGACAGACAGCCCTGGGTTTGAGTTCTGGCTCTGTCACTTACTGACTCTGTTACTCATCACAGGGTTTAAGAGCCTGAATTGCCTCATACATGGACCTCCCAGAGTAGAGGTTCAGAGCTCAGAGTCTGAAACCAGACTCTCTGTGTTTCATTCCAGCACCACTAACTACTTACTAGCTGTGTGACCTTGGGCACATTACTTAACCTCTCTGGGCCAGTGGTATGGGGATAACTATAGTACTTACTTCACAGAGCTGTAGAACTGAGTTTAGGACTAAATGCATAAGCCACATAGAATAATGCCTGGGATGTATAAAGTACTATATGTTAACATGATTATAATCAAAACAGTGGATTGTATGACTGTTATAAGGATGAATGAGGGTGATTAAGGTGAAAGCGTTTTCTAAACTTGTAAAACAATACAAGTAGAATTTATGATTATTCTCTATGTGAATTAAAAGACTGGCAGCCTGGAGAATGAAGTTGACGACTGTCATTTATTAAAGACTTACTATGTGCCAGGGACTTTATTTCTATCATTTAAGCAGCACAATAATCCAGAGATGGTGGTTATTTCTTGCTGACAAGAGCGACAGGGTAGCAGAGCATAGGAAGAAAGTACACAGACTCTGGGGCGGACTGCCTGAGTCTGAATCCTCACTCAGCCACTTACTGGCTATGTGAACACAGGTGAGTTTGTTAAACTCCCCGTGCCTCAGTTTCCCAGTCTGTAAATGAGAATGATGAAAATAGTAGTTTCTGCTTTGTAGTTTGTTCTGAGGATTAAATGACTTAGTTTTGTAAAGTTCTTAGGACAGTGTTTAACACAAAGTATTTGCTTAAGAAAGAATGAAGGAAGGGAGGGAGGAAGACAGAAAGAAAGAAGGAAGGAGGGTGAGAGAAAAAAGATGAAGGAAAAGAGGGAGGGAAGGGGCCCCAACAAGATTAAGTAACTTGTCCACAACACACGACTAATATATTCGAAAGTTGGGATGTGAAAGCCCACCTGTCTGGGTCCTTTCTGAAGTCAGTGCCCCTCCTGCTCAACAAGGTAGAAAGGCAGACACAAGAGATGTTTCAGGATATCAGGCAGGACCAATCATCCTGGTTCCAGACGGATGAATGATCAGGGAAGACAAGAGCCATTAAGTGGTGTTCAGAACGAATAACCATCAGCTTGAGAGCTCGTCCACTTGACCTTCTAGGGTCTCTGAGGCCCCTTAGTGGACAGGTCCTTGCATTCCTTGCCAAGGGCTTGCTATGCTGGAGCTCACAGCCCTGTCTTTGCTCTTCATTTGGCAATACTTTGGGAGCTCAGGCAGGGGCTCTGGGGCTTAGGGTCCAGATCTAGAAGTTGCAGACCACAGGCAAGAACTGGAATTCCTCCTTCCCTGACATCTCATTTTTCCATTCTTCAGCTGCTGTCTCCCAGTTGGCGAGGGTCTTGGTGTGCAGTGTGTGGCCGCACACATGGCTGGGTGGTCTATCGAAGTCTTCATTTGTGTTCTCTTCTCCTGGTAACTTATCTTCTGGAATTTAAGATGCTATTGATTTTAAGATGTACCACTACTTTGTATCTCACTAAAAAAAACCATCACACTACCATCACACATGCTAATCATTTAGAATTTTGCTTTAATATTCATGAAAAATGCCTGCTAGCCTTTTTGAGACATAGATTTGAATATGTATCACTCTAATGGATATATCCAACAGAAAATTTTAGCAAAAAATGGTTTAGGATGGTCCTAAAATCTCTTCACATTCAATGCACGACTCTTGTGAATCACTTTTCAACTCAGAGCCATCTGTGGTCAACAGTGTCTGTGTTTTTCCACACAGTGTCAGCCTCTGTGCTGTTCGGAGTGTTGGTGATATGGCATTTCCTAGAAGGGAGCTCCATCATTGTCACTGGGATTTTCTTCAAACCTCTGACATTCATTCTACAAGTTTTGATGTTGACATTTTTCTAGATCTTATCAGGTCGTTGTAATGAAAGTTTTCAGATAACAACCAAGACTCATATCCCTTCCTTAGATGGTCCTCAATAGTTTGTTGACTGACAGGTCAAGAGGTTGTAGGTGTCCTGCCCTCTGGAGTGACAACCGAATTTGGACATGCACGGAAAATAATACCTATGTCTTGACGGCCACTGACCAATGGCTATGGTAAGATGCCATCAATAGTGATGCCTCAGACTGCCAGAGATGTTAAGAGGCAGGAAAAGATTTATATCCTAGAACAGATAAAATAAGGTGTTTTCCAAGAAGGTAACCACTCCTTTGTCTTTGCCTGGAAGGCGAACCCCCTTCCTAGTTTTATTGCAGTTTATTGGGAAGATAATACTAGTTGGGCCCTGAAACAGTGAGGATAGGGAGGCAAGTTCTTTTGGGGGGCAGCAGAAATGAGAAGGACAGAGAGAAGAGTAAATCCCAAGTACAGGAAGTTGGACAGCCTCTGTGAGAGGCTGGAACCTGTGGCTGATCCCTTCACAAGGCCTTGTGGAGTCAAGACCTCAGGGTGATGGTCAAGGTGCACCCACGGAGGTGTGCTTAGTCTCTGGGCTTCCAGCATCCTCTGGGGCCCACGGCCAAGCAAGACCCATCATAGTAGAGCTGCCTGACTCCGAAGAGTGAAGTGGCTCCCAGAATATTCTGCTCTTTCTAAGAAATTTGAGGTCTTTTCCTAGTCCTGGAGAGTGAGAAAAAGCTCTGATAATAACTGGAACTGAATTTCCCACCCGGCCAATGGGATGAGGCTGGGATTCAAATTTGATTTAGAGAAAATAAAGTACTGTGACAGTTTTTGTCCACTTAATTTATAGAATAAGAGCTAAAATCATATCTGTTGCACATCTGTTAAATATGTTAAAGAACTTTTTTAAATGGAAAAGCTGCTCTGGATGGAAATGATCCTTGAGTCTAGCCCCAGTTCCCCCAGAATTTCTCTATGTGGCTTCATTGTGCTTTATATGGTATTTCTCAGTGGGTAACTATAGGCCTTTGGGGCTGGACAAATCCTGCACATTGCAGATTATTTTGCAATCAGCTACTTCCCCTGTCAGTCGTGTCCGCTTAGTCACTATGACAACCCCAAATGCTCCCCGCATTTCCAAATGGTCCCTGTCAGGGAAGTGCCACCTCTGGTGGAGATCCAGTAGGGTAATGGGCTATGGCATTGCTGAGTGATGTTTTTTGTTTTTTATGGTTTTTTTTTTTTTTTTTTTTTTTTTTTTTTTTTGCGTTACGCGGGCCTCTCACTGCTGTGGCCTCTTCCGTTGTGGAGCACAGGCTCCGGACGCGCAGGCTCAGCAGCCATGGCTCACGGGCCCAGCCGCTCCGCGGCATGTGGGATCTTCCCGGACCGGGGCACGAACCCGTGTCCCCTGCATCGGCAGGCGGACTCTCAACCACTGCGCCACCGGGGAAGCCCCCTGAGTGATGTTTAAACTCTCTGAGCTTACATTTCATTCATCATTGCCATTGTGATAATTTAAAGATGAATTCTGGGCAGCAAGAAAGTAAGTACAATAAAGAAACAAAGAAATGGCAAAACAACCAACTGCATAAAAACATCAAATTCTCTGAGAGCAAGCACGGGAGAAATCAAATAGGCGTTATTCTTAGTGCTGCAATGGTTATTCTTAGAATTGCTAAAAATGCAAGAAACGCTAAACAAGTGCTACTTATCTGCTTTCTGCTCAACATAATCTGGGAAACTGAAAAAAGAAAACACAATCATAATGATTACCTAATTTCAGACGAGTGGCCATGAGAAAAGCACTCCTTTTGGTGAGGGGAAAGAAAACAAAAGGACGCTTTACTTCTCTAGCATCTTTTTATATGCCAGGTACTGCAGTAAAGCTATTGCATGGATTCCCGTTTGATCTTCACTACAATGCTGACATAGCCACTGTTGTTCCCATTTCATGGGTGAGGGAGCCAAGGCTCAGGGAGGTTATCACCTGCTCAAGGTCATACAGCCAAGGAGGGATCGGAGAGCCATAATCTTTTCATCACAAAACGCTCTCCAGGCTAAACCGGGAAAGAGTGTATCAAGGCAGCTTTTAAGACAGCCTAATTGGAAGAAAAAGTCAAATCATGATTGAGAAGGGGAGGTCAAGGCAAAGCTGGGGAGGTGGTGGTGAATGTGGACCATCAGGTGAGATGAAAACAGGAGAACCAGAAGCCAGGAGGGCTGAGCACGGGGCTCAGTGGGAGGAATGAGAGAGAACAAGACATGTATAACTGGGCCTGTGGGCGTGTGTGTGTGTGTTTGTGTGTGTGTGTGTGTGTGTGTGTGTGTGTGTGTGTGTGTGTGTATGGGTCCCTGAACCTACCTCTCCGGTGCCTCCCTTGCCTGGATCAGATTCAAGAATGCGAAGGGCGACTAAAATGAATCATACGGTATTGATGGGCTAGACGATCAGCTGTGTTCCCAATGTGCTTGGTTTAAGGACGCAATCTGTGCTGTGTGCTTTTTCTTTTTTTTCCCCTTTTGCGGTACGCGGGCCTCTCACTGTTGTGGCCTCTCCCGTTGCGGAGCACAGGCTCCGGACGTGCAGGCTCAGAGGCCATGGCTCACGGGCCCAGCCGCTTCACGGCACGTGAGATCTTCCCGGACCGGGGCACGAACCCGTGTCCCCTGCAACGGCAGGCGGACTCTCAACCACTGCGCCACCAGGGAAGCCCGCTGTGTGCTTCTAAATGGAGACTCCTGCAGTCAGGAGAATTGTACTCAGGCTGCTCTTGCAAGGCCACTGAAAGCTTTTGCTTCTTTAGATGCTCCTCCGGCGTGAAGCTGGGACAGCGATTTCATTCCAGCCCTATCGGATTCGCCGTTTATTCTTGCTGGTTCAGCTCAATTACAGCCAGTTAGCTGACACGGAAGCCGCTTGCCCAGTTCTGGGCACTGGATGGTCGCTGCTCCATCCTTGGGACAGTCCATGCCAGGTCTCTCTGCCCTTCCAAGATGTCAGCTGATGTTGCTTCCTTGCTTTCCTTGTGTACAGGGCCACCACTTTCAGAATCAGTCATTTCATTTTCTGTGCTCCAGCCATGCTGAACGCATTTCAGTTCTCCGAATGTGTCCTGCTCTCTCATGGCTCCAGGCCTTTTCACCTATGGGTCCCTCCTCCACGTGTAGCTCTCTTCCCTCTCTCTGGCCTCTGTGCCTGGCCACCTCGTCCTTCAGATCTCAGCTAAGACAGCACTTCCGTCAAGAAGATTTTCTGATGCCCGCAGGCTGGGCAGGGATCCATGCTGACGCTTCCTTTTCACTCTGTGTCCACACACCTCCTTCCCCCGCTCCTCAAATCATGGCACTTACTTATCGCCCCTAAATAGTAATTACGGTTGTCTGGTTACCTGTTAGTCTGCTCTGTTAGGGTTAGCATGAGGGCAGAGACTCTATTTCTTTTATTTGATGTGTGCCAGATTTCAGTTCTTGAGATTCAATTTTGCAACTAGCTAGTTAGTTACTGACAGTATTGGCATTCTTTGTTTAAGTGAAGAGGGAAGTTCCAAAACCCCCTTAAGAAAGATTTGACTATGATTATATGAAATGAGTGGTGCCCACCTGGTTTGGTTTGATGAAAATAGAAAGCATTCTTCTCCTGTCTTATTCTGGCATTAGACAATCTACTCTTTTGAGGAAATTGTCTTCTGTTGAGATGTACGCATTCCTGGGAGGATTAATTAAGTCATTTGTTATGAATTAGTTTTTCTCAGTGGTCTCAAATCAGGCTGATCAGAGGGATTACCAAAACAGTTTAAAAAATACAGATTCCTGGTCCCTACCCACAAAAATTCTGATTAAGTTGGATTCCAGAATGAATGGGTCATTAGCACACTTTTACTCAGACAGCCCTTTAAAGGGAAAGCTTTTAACACCTGTAGAACACTGTATTCTGATGGTAACTTAGAGGGTTAGATTTACAGAACCTACTTTATCACTGGTTTACAACTAAATTAATCTCCTATGAGGAAGACTGTGGATTGGCTCAATCCACTTTCATTCCAGCTTCCTTCCAAAATGCTTTTGTTCCTGGAAAGATAGAAACTACATCTCCCAGAGAAGGCTTCTGAAAATCAGACAATCTTGCTTGAAACTCAGATTCAGAACTGAGTTAGGTAGGGGGCAAGGTAAGAGGCACCCTTGCTGGTGCAGTGCACAGCAGAGACGGCTCGCATCTCTGGCTGCAGATTAGTATGGTGGGAGCAGAAGTTCTTTGGGTCTCAATTCTGCTCTTACGCTTTAGGAGTCACTCCAAGAAGCTCAGTCTAGACGCTGTTTCTTCAGTTTTTGCAATGATTCTAAAATCCATTGCTGCACAAAGCAATGAACAGAACCCAAAACCCAAGAGATTTTATGCTTCAGTAGCTGAAGTGGATTATGTTCTCTGCAGCCAAGTCCTAGAAAATCACCTAACAATTCTAATTCAGACCTCAGACTTTACCATTCACGTCTATATCACTGACAACCTGGGATCTTGGGAAAATGAGCTTCTGCCTACTAGCTGCTGTGGAGGGTCTTCTCTCCACAGCAGTTTTGACCACTAAGCGGGTTGTACCATGATTCCATAAAGTCCAGAATTTTTTGTTTCCCTTGTGGTTTCCCCATCCTAGATGAAGGTCCACCAATGACCTGTCTCTTGCCTTTCTAGAGCTTTCAGTCTTTTATCAGCAGTTAACCTAGTGTCTGGTATAGCATAGGTTCTTATAAACAATTGTTGAATGAGTTAATTAAATAATGAATTAATGAGGGAGTGGGTAAATGAGTGAGGGAGGTAGCAATGCATGAGAAATGGTAACACAATGCCTGGGACAGAGTGGGCACTCAATGAATAACTACAGAATAAATAAATAAAGATATGAACAAATGGGTGGTGTGTTAGTACAGTGCTAAGTACATAGTAGGTGTTCACTAAATTTTTATTGAATGAATAAATGAATCATGTCTATGATTCTAGCATAGAGCCTGGCCTATAACATTTTAAAATAAATGAGTGAATGATAATTTCCTACACGCATGGATTCTTTCTCCTACTACTTCTGCCTCCTCTCCCTCCCACTCACCTTGCCCAGGTTCCCATCTCTTGCCTTGGAGCCTTCCTTGGCCCTAAGTGATCCATCAACATCCATTAATCTGTCTTCTGTCAGCCAACTTCTAGCTCATCCCCAACCAAAATTTTCAAGAATCCATGTTTACATACCTTACAAAAATGAGGAGGTAAATAATAATGGATGTTGTCTACTACCTATTATGTCTTAAACACATACTGTGTGCTCTCTGTGTATCATCATAAAGCTTCACTAGAGCGTAAATATCTCCAGTTTTCAGATGAGGAAACTGGAAGTTAAGTATCATGTCCAAAGTCATACAGCTAGTAAGTGGATGAGCTAACATTTAAACCCTGGTCTCTTTAACGCTGAAGCTACCTGCTGATGGTGTAGCTATAAAACAGATGCGAAACAGACACTTGTTTGCATCTGAATGCACATGCGCTGACATTAGGGTCCTTCAACAGCGGCTCAGTGACATTCTGGACTGAATACTTCATCGTTGTAAGGGACTGGCCTGTGCCTTGTAGGACGTTTAGCAACATCTCTGGCCTCTACCCATTAGAAACCAGTAGCACCCTTCACCCCAATTCTGATAACTCAAAATGTCTCCAGATATTGTCAAATGTCCTCTGGGGGCAAAACTTGCCCTGATTGAGACAAACTGCTCTATATAACTGAAGACGAAGTAGTTCAGCATATTTGGGATGTTGCAAGCAGGGAAGATGCTCAGAGATGATGGGGCCCTAAGCTGGCCAAGACCCTGGTTTGGCTGACAATCAGATTGCCTGAGAAGTCCTCCCCAGGAATTAGGGGTCAACCTGTGCCCTGTTGGGACATGGGAACACCATGTGAATTCCACACCCCATGTGAACTCAGGAACTAGGGTAAGAGCATGTGGAAACAGTGGGGTGTAATGGGGAAAGTGATAGACTGGGAGGGGCACATGGCTCCAGCTTCAGGTTCACTACTACTTCATTATGTGCCTTTGGGCCCATATCAATCATCCTATAACAGTACTAATATTTATTGATGGTTATTATGTGCCGGACGCTGGCCTTAATGCTACATGTGTACTTACTCATTGAATCCCTATGACCTTCCAATAGCCACTCCATTTTTTTTTTGTGGGTAAGGAAACATGTGATATAGTCAGAAGTCTCTATTTCCTCCGTGTATAAAATGAGGGGTTGAGATAGCTGTTTTCTTAGGTATCTCCCAGTCTGAAAATTCTAGGATTCTAGGCAGTCATTGATGTAACATACATTTATTGAGCATAAATATATGCTAGACAGTATGGGGCATGAATCTACTCCAGAAACTTATGGTTCTAGAGTAGGAGATGAAAGACAAGCACAATTTTTATTTAAGAAATTCATTGTAATGGCCACTGTTAACTAAGTACCTTTTAGATGTCAATCATGGTTAGGTGTTTGACCTACATTAACTTTAACCCTCACAATAAGCCTGAGGGGCCATTATCACCTTTTTTCAGATGAACAACTGAGGCTCAGAGAGGAGAAATGACCTGCTTGTGACTAGCAGAGCAAACTGAAATCAGAGAGGCTTAGAGAATGTTCTATTATGTGCAGGAAGTGGGAGGTGAATGTCTCATTCCAGGCTCAGAGAGGCCACCCTACCCCTCTGTCATTTGGGGGAGGGAGTGGAGGAAGTCAATGCAGACTCCAGACTCTGAAGACTTGGTTTCTTTGACTCAAGACTGTTGGAAACGTCGTGTCTTTCCCTCTCTCCTGAGAAAATCCATGGAGGGAGAGAGACTCCATGGAGAGATAGACTCTCCACTACAATGACCTTATTTAAACTTAATTACCTCTTTAAAGACTATCTCCAGAGATAGTCACATCCTGAAATTAGGACTGGGGAGTTAAGGACTTCAACATGTGAATTTTGGAGAGACACTTCAGCTCATAACATCAACCGTGATGAACCAAAAAGGGAGCTTACTTTGTAATTTCACATGTCAAAGCCTCAAGGAGAGACTGACTAAACTCTTTCTCATCTCTAATTACAAATTTGGGGAGAAAGGATTTGGGGTTGGTCCAGTTTGGGACAGATGTCCATCCCTGGTCCAATCAGCTATGTCCAAGTATGTGGGCTCATCCAGAACAAACATGGCTGCCAAGACTCTGCCTATGGATGCTGGCAGCAAGCTACTGGCCTGTGACCTTGACAGACACTCCATATCACCTGTCAGAATAAACTCAAACTCTTTAGTAGGGCATACAGAATCCTTTACTCCCTACCCCCTTAATTGCTACCTCTCTGCCCCGTGCCCTGCGACCCCTGCACAAATTCTGCCCTTCATCTGTACTAAAGGTACAATGCCCTGACCTCACGTCATTGTTTCCTGCCTCCAGGCCTTCACTCAAGCTGTTTCCTCCATCTAGCAAGGCTTCCCTCTCCACTCCCTTTGTCTACCTGACAAGCTCTCACTTATATTTATATTTCAAAGCCCAACTGAAGCATTCCTTTGGAAAATCTTTTCTGACTTCCTTTAGAGTCAGCCTCCCTCTTTTATTTCATTCTGTGCCTGTATGTACCTCTTTTATAGCCCTTAGAACGCTCAGTCACAATTTTTGTTATATTGCTTTTCTCTTGCAGTAGATTCTGGGTTCCAGGTTATTAGACAAAATTCACCTTACCTATCCTAAAGTCTAGCATAGTGCTTGCTTTGTATTCAAAACTATTTGTGGAATAATGAATGAATGCATGTTATCACCGGGGCACAATGGGATACACAGTTTACAAATAAAGCACAAGCCTCTGTCCTTTAGGAACCTCCAAGTGACTAAGGAAGACATTAATATGAATACTGGTTATGAAAATAAACATGTAAGCCAAGGGCTAAGGAAGTACAAAGGGAGCTGTCACTTAAACTGGGAGAATTACAGACAGCTTCTGGGAGGAGGTGACTTTGAGTGTCACAAAGGATAAGTAGGAGTTTGCCAAGTGGTGTTAGACAGGGAGGGGGAACTAGAAAGACAAGGCCATATTAAGGAAAGAACATGAACAAGGCATGGGGAAAGGACCTTGCTAGGTTTGTAGCTGCAAAAGAGAGCAGTTATAGGGACAATAGGACCATGGATACCAGGTGGGAACAGCATCATCTGGTGTTCTGAGAAAAGGGAGCCCCAGTCACACCTGGGCCTTTTGGCTGCTCTCAGGAATAAGCTGGGAAGAGAAAACCACTTTATGTTGTACTCATGGGGCCACCAGCTCCTCAGAGCATCCACCCAGAGTCTCTCTCCCTCCATGGATTTTCTCAGGAGAGAGGGAAAGACACGACGTTTCCAACAGTCTTGAGTCAAAGAAACCAAATCTTCAGAGTCTGGAGTCTGCATTGACTTCCTCCACTCCCTCCCCCAAATGACAGAGGGGTAGGGTGGCCTCTCTGAGCCTGGAATGAGACATTCACCTCCCACTTCCTGCACATAATAGAACATTCTCTAAGCCTCTCTGATTTCAGTTTGCTCTGCTAGTCACAAGCAGGTCATTTCTCCTCTCTGAGCCTCAATTGTTCATCTGAAAAAAGGTGATAATGGCCCCTCAGGCTTATTGTGAGGGTTAAAGTTAATGTAGGTCAAACACCTAACCATGATTGACATCTAAAAGGTACTTAGTTAACAGTGGCCGTTACAATGAATTTCATAAAAATTGTGGGGCTTCCCTGGTGGCACAGTGGTTGAGAGTCCGCCTGCCGATGCAGGGGACACGGGTTCGTGCCCCGGTCCGGGAGGATCCCACATGCCGCAGAGAGGCTGGGCCCGTGACCCATGGCCGCTGAGCCTGAGCGTCTGGAGCCCGTGCTCTGCAACGGGAGAGGTCACAACAGTGAGAGGCCCGTGTACCTCAAAAAAAACCCAAAACTGTGCTTGACTTTCATCTCCTGCTCTAATCCTAATCCAATATGACTGGTGTCCTTATAAGAAGAGGATATTAGGACACAGATACACAGAGGAAAGACCATGTGAGGACACAGGGAGAAGATGGCCATGTACAAGGCAAGGAGAGAGATCTCAGAAGAAACCAACCTTACTGACACCTTGATCAAGGTCCTCTAGCCTCTAGATGTATGAGCAAATGAATGTCTGTTCTCTAAGTTACCCAGTCTGAAGTGGTTTGTCATGGTCGCCCTAGCAAACTCATACCGTGCGTCTCTAGCTAACTTAAACATTTGGGCATCTGGCTTGTGGTCTGCAGGTGGGTCCCATCTCTTCTCAGTAGTCCCCACATGGTGGGCCCTCCCTCAACCTCACAGTCTACAGTGGGAGTGTTCTGATGCCTGGTGGTGCAAGAAGGGGCTCTTTCCCTCCTTATTTTGGAAACAAACTTGTTTGCTGTTCCCAGACTGAATGCATGTACACTGGACTCTGATGGAAATTTGAGCAGCTCCTTGCTCAAGGATTCAGGTTCAGGTGCTAAGTACCAAACTATGTAGCACCTGGGGCAGCTGGACCTTAGCTTAACCACGTTGACCGAAGGTACCACTCAGAATGCCCCGGGGGCTAGAATTTGAAGCACGTACTATGTGGATGCTCTCCCCAGTCCCAACACCCTCCTTTCTCTCCTGCCCCTCCCTAGCCCTCTCCCTTTTTCCACTTCTCTCTAGAGTACACCAACCCTCCCATTCTTGAATCCAATCCTCACTCCACCCAAAATCTTCAAGTCTCCATACTCACCTGTCCCTTCTGATGTCTGGTAGGTTTCCAGCTTCAGACTCTGACTGTCAAGGGTTCTTCTCCTATGCCTTAGTTACTGATGTTTGTAGAGGGCAGTTCCAACACAGGGCCAGCCGGCTGGGCTGTGGGGACTGCTTTTTTTCTGTAGATAGATTGAAGCATCTCCTTCTACTCTGTGTTTCTGCTGCTGGCTGCTCCCTAGAGCATTTAAAATGAAACTGACCTCATCACCCCAAGAATTAATTTATTTCCAAAACATACCCCTGCCACATATAGCTCCTTCATATCTTCACAAGGATTTAATATTCCCCTTATTAACGTAACTTAACATTTATTTCTCATAAGCTAATAGCCTAGCCTCATTATGTTATTATTTGTCCCTTTCTGGCCCAGAGTTAAATCATAAATCCACTTAACTTGGCAGTAAATGCTCATCCCAAGTTCCATGTGTGTTGGAGCCTGGCTGGTCTTATTTTCCTTCACTGGATGTGGAAGCCTAGAAATGGTGAGGTGGCCATAGCCCACCTGCCCTGGGCATGAAGGGGCTCAAAGCTGAGGAGGGAGAGGGTAATGAAGCAGACATCCAAGAGAAGCAGAGAAGAGTGATGGAGATGAGAATACAGCCTTAGTTCCAGGTCATATTCTGGTTTCTGTTTCCAGAACCCTCCTGCCTTTGCTCAACTGTGGCAGAAATGGAGGTCGACCTGGATGTATAACCTCCCTTTTATAGTAATGGTAGAACCCCTAGTTTTTGGTGTAGTACATGGCTGCCCAGATTAAAGACTACATTTCTCAGCTTCCCTTGCAGCTATGTGTGGCCATGTGGCTATATTCTGGCCAATAAGATGTCAGTGGAACTAATATATATATAACTTCTGAGTTGTGCTCTTCAAGCCAAGTATTGCTTCCTTCACTTACCTTTTCCTTCTTTCTGCTGCCCGGATGGTAGATGTGGTAATGAGCATTCTTAGGCCATGCAGAATGATACCTAAGCACAGCAGAGAGAAAAAATGGAAAGAGCCTGGGTCCTGGACAAAATGGAGTCACCTTGCAGACCCTGACCTGCTTACATCTGAACTATTACATGGGAGAAAAATAGCTAACTTGTTTAAGCCACTGTCATATTGGGGCTCTATTACATCAGTGAGATCTATAGCCATCCTGATTACTGCAGATGGCTTTTTTTTTTTTTTTTTTTTTTTTTTTTTTTTTGATCTGGCCACTATCTGTTTTTTCCTGCAAATTCTTCAACTCAACCTGAAGCAAGAGAACCCACCTTTCCTTTCTCGGTCACTCAGAAAAGCAGTAAAACTGGGGTTGTCACAGCCATGCTCCCTTTGGGTGAAGACCTGTGTGAACAGGAACAATGAAGCCAAATTTCAGAAAGAAACAGACACGAGAGCTAGAGAAGCCTGACGGCATCTGAGCCCCTGGTTCCAGGGGTGCCCGTCCTCACCATGCTTTCTGCTGTTTCCTTATGTGGCCCACGAAATTGCTCTTTGGGGACTAGGCTCACTGAAGTTCAGTTTCTCTCTTTTCTTAAGCTACCAGTTCTTACTAATTCCCATAGGCCACCGTATATTCTCTCTGCCCTCTCTTTTCCCCTCTCAAGTTCGGTGGCTGTCTTTTTTATGGCTGGCTACCCATGAGTTCTGTAATAGAAAGAGAGCCAGTGGTGGAGTTTTCAATCAGATGACAGACGGGTCAGATATGCCTTTTAGGATTTTCACCTGGGGATGGTATAGGTGTTTATCTAACGCAGAATTGAATTCCCATCAGCCAGACTTGGGCAGAGTGGATTCTGCAGGACCCTGTGTTTTTGCCTAAGCCTCAAACTTTCATCATTTCCAGACTGGGGCAGTTCCTCTCACTTTCCCAGGGTTCCCGCAGGCCCAGTCCACAGCTGCTGCCCCATCCCAGAGAATGGTCTACGAGTCACCCTGAGGGTGGGTAGGAGACCCGGGGGTAAGGATGGGGGTGGTACTCAGAGAGAGACTTTCGTACGCATCGCCATTCAGGGATGTCACTGAGGCCGAAAGGCTAAGCAAGTAACGTGCTCAGTATCACAATGCTTTTAACTGGGAGTTCAGGACTTGAAAGTAGATAGATGTAAGCCTTAGCTCCCTCGTCTGTCGAATGGTGATAATAATCTCCATCTCACCAGATTATTGAGGGGCTTAATCAAGATGGTGTATGTTAAGCAGGTTGCCTTGGTAAATTCTTGATAAATGGTAGCTGCAATTATTTTTGACAATTTTGATTCTTACCAGACGATTCTCTGGGCCCACTAGGCCCAGCCACAGGAGGCCAATTGGATGCAAGAGATGGGAAGTGGGGCTGCCAGGTGGCACAACTCCTTGACTCTCCCTTGAAAGGAGTGCTCTGTAGAAGGGCCACTGACTGCAGGCTTCAGTCCTGAAAGGAGATCAGAGAGAATCCTTCGGGCGATTCCACTTTATAGGTTTTTTCCCAAGGAAACAACCATTTCCCTCTTCTGTGGGAAGCCGAAGCATTTCCCTTTCAGTTCAGAGATGCCCTCTCCCCAAGGCCACCCTAGCTCTGCTTCCAGCAGCAAGACCCCTGGGGTGGGGCAGGCCTGCTGAGCCTAGAGCCGCCTATGCAGCTGTTCCCCATCTGTGCTGCACCACATGGGTTTCTCTGCAGCTGGGCCCTGGGTGAAGCCTCAAGTAATGCCAGAAGAAGGGCGCCCACAGCTGCCTCTGGATTCTTCCTGGCAGCTGAGGTGAAGTCTCCGGTGCTGTGGGGAAGTCTGCCCAGGGTCACACCCCCACCAGGAACCTCTTACGTTACACATGGCCCTCTAGACAGAGGCCGAAATCCTTAGCGTAAGGAGCAAGGCCCCGTGTGTGCCCGCCAGTGGGCTGTGGTGCACTGGTGAATTCTAACTGTCCGTAGGAGAGCAAGCAAATTAGATCAGTGTGTATATGGGAGCATAGACCAAGGGGCACGTTTGAAGAACGGTAGACGCTCACTATTAGGAAAATTTGCAAGCTGAAGATGAAGGCTGAATTGCTCAGAGCAGAAAGAATTTTGAGAGGCGGCATGTGAGGGAGAGAAGAGAGATGAAGTGGCCCATAGGGGTGAGGGCCTTGGGGTGTGCAAGGGGGAAACAATCCTACGGTGTGCAATGCAATCTGCCTTCCCTAAGCCTCCACAAAATCCAGAAGAAGCCACCCACTTCTTATCAACAGGTTGCAGAGAGGGTTTATTTTGGGGATGTGTTGAAGTACTTAACTGGCCTCCCCGTGGATGAGACCCCAGCTCTAGAGGTGGCCCATGGGATGTCCTTTACACCTGGTTATGTGTGCAATTTATTCTTGGCACAACTTCGAATAACACTACAAATGGAGATACTTTCAGGATCAATATCCTGCAACATAAGAGGGGGATGACCTCAAATGTAAGCTCCAGAAACTTAGAGCGTGTTGTCCATCTTACTCACTGCTGTATCCTCGGTGCGTAGAACAGAGCCTGGCGTACAGTCGGTGCTCAATAGTGATCGTCCTGAGATCTCCTCCGTTTACCTCTCTTGCCTCTTCTCCCACCTTGCTGCACATGCTCTCTGTTTTAGCTCCACGTCCAGATTCCAGCTCTTGGAACGCACCCTACTTTATAACTACATTCATTCAGCAAACATCTACTGAGTTCCTTTTGTGTGCCAGGCCTTGTGTTAGAAGCTGGAGATGCTTGGTGAACAGAGCATCGAGTTACATACCAGTGGGAGGACAAAGCATCAACCCCGTCTTTAGATAGGGGTATATAAAACCACAAGGTGTAACAAATGCAGTGAAGGGCAAGAATGAGGGGTCAGAAGACTATATTAAAGTAGGATCTATTCCAGAATGAGGAGGTTATATTTGACCTGAGCTCTGGAGGCCCCCTAAGCCACTGTCAGCATGAAAGTCTCTCCACGTGACTGGAGAGGTTGAGAATGGGAGGGGGCAGGCATGGATATATAATGTTAGACACGTCAGCAGAGACCAGACCCTGCAGAACCTTGTGAGCGATATTAAATGCTTTGGTCTTTATCCTAGAAGCAATAGGGAGCCACTGAAGAGTTTTAAGTGAGGTGGAGAGGTTTTACACGATCAAATTTGCTTTATGAAAAGATCATTCTGGCTCTTGAGCTCCCTGCCACCAATCCCCACCCCACAAACGAGGCTGGGGCCATGCAATTACTTTGTTGGTGGTGAGGACAGCTATAGTAGGTGACTGAAATCTCAGCCATGTATTTATTGACCCTTGGCTAGTGTTCATAATGAACTCTCGGCTTCCCTAGGGGGGTGCTGAGTAGATCTGCTGAGAAGAGGAGGAGGAGGAAGCGGGGGGACTGTGAGGGGTGGATATGGGGCTCCGTGTTCCGTTCTCACATCTGTCTCTCTCTATTGATGCCCAGGGCCAGGATGATGTATTAGAAGTCAATAAGCCTCACTTGTCTTTTCCTAGAGAGGGAAGGGCTAGCAGTAGGAGGAGCGGGCCCCTCGCCATCAATGAAGGGGGAAGCAGTTCAAATGAATCATTCTATTAACTAACAGGGGGAACCCATGGTTGGTGTAAGGCCATTGCTGTGTTATTAATTCCAGGTCTCATCCGGAATGGTTAACCTTGGCATTTCTGGTGGCAGCGAGACCTGCAAACCCTAAGTCAAACGAGATGGGTGTGCATCACAATCTCTCCCCTCTGGGAACTAAGGTGGAAAGTCTTTTGCTCCGTCGGCCTGGGATGTTGATACCAGGGGTGGGAGCAACATCCCAGCAAAATGAGGGGGAAAGGATATCGATCTTATCTCCTGCCCAGGAACTGTTATGATAATGTCCTCTGCTGATGGAGGGCTTTCCTGGTAATTGGCTTACGCAGACAGATCGAGGACATTTGGTTCAGCCAGAATTGCTCTTTGGAATAGAGAGCTCCCTTTTGTTGGGAAAACATTTTGGGGGGTGTTTGGGGCTGAAGTTGATTCTTGGAAGCACCTGAGTTGTTCCAGGGAGGCGGGGAGCAACAGACAAGAGAGGAAGACTAAGTTTCAGGCAAGGTGACCATCTGGTGGAAAGCCACTTGCTCTGTGATGTGATCCTTTCCCATGACCTGCTCAACAAATGTACGAGAGTCCTCGAAAGCCACAAAAGGGTCAGCGGGAGTTGATTTCTCATGGACACTGGAGAATCAACTAAACTCTGCGTCTTGGGTACGGCAGAGTGCAACCAGGCATGGGCGAACTTGGATTGCGTGCTCTCCTCTGGACCAGTCACAATGGCCAGGAGAATGTGAGGCTCCGATTGCCTTGGGCCTGAGTCACATGCTTTACGGCTGGAAAAGGGGTGGAGTCTCCCTGGAGCACGTGGGCCGAGAGCTGCGTGTAAGAGCACTTCACCCATGCACACATTCTGTGATTTGCCGTCTCTGTGTCTCTTCTGCTTTTGCCTTCTCCCTCTCTCTCTCTCTCTCTCTCTCCTGTTTCTTTATCTGCTGCCATCAATGGTAACTACAGCTACCAGCTACCTATAACTGGGGGCTAATATGTGTCAAGCCCTGTGCTATGTAATTGACGTAGTTATCTAGTGAGATAAAGAAAGGAATTACTCTTATTATCCTCATTTACATATCATGAACCCGAGGCCCCGAGAGTGTACACCACATAGCTGCTACATGGCAGGGAGGAGGTACCAGGAGGGTTTTACACCCGGGTTGGTCTGGCCAGTGCCCATGCTGTGTCTTCTCTACTCTGCCTGGGGAGAGGAACAGCTAAAACTCCCCCAGGAGAGGGAATCTGGCTAGGTCTGGCTGGTTCCACCCAATGTGAAGAATCCTGAGCCAAGACACGTCACTGGCCCTCTTAGTTAGATTTGCAGTGCTGCTTAGAACTAGGAGTCCAATCTCTAGTCCAGTTCCCTGTGACTGTGGGCAGCTTGTATCCCTCAAAGCCCAGTGACTTGAGTGGAAAAAACTGCTTGCAGCCATTTTCTCAGGATGATGAGGGGAGGGGAGAGACTGGGGAGGAAGATGGTCCTGCGACTCTGTCCTGCCAGGCTCAAGAATACAAGGACTTGACTACTTAACGCTCTCAAACCATAGACTACTAAAGCTGGTCTGGCATCCCCATTTTGCAGATGGAAAAACGGAGACTCTAAGAGGGGAGAAAATTAGCTGAGGTCTAGGTCCCAAACGGGAAGCTTGGGACAGGAGATCTCTGGACACAGACTCTAGGACTCTTTCTGCTACAAAGGATTGGCTTCCAGTCCCAGACCAGAAGAGAGTCTTAGAAAGGTCACCTTCACACACTTGGAGACAAGAGGGAGTTCATTAACTTTGTTCTTTCCTACCTGGGCTCCTTCTATCCCCCCTCTCAAAGATTTTAAGAAAAGCCTGTTAAAAGAAAAAGAAATCCAGTCTCATTCTGATGTTTCATTAACAGAGACTGCTGGCGTCTCAACAATTTTAGTTAGGGCTGAATTTTACTGTATTCAAACCTCAGGGAGCATCAAGGAAAGGGAGCCACTGAACAAACCAGAAGATCAAATGAATAGATTAATTAAATAGCACCGCATGGGCAGCTTGAGGCAGGAGGACCTGCAGCCCCTCCCTTCCTGCCATGGATGGAAACAGGAGGAGGCGTGCAGAAACTGTGGGCACACGAGCAGCGCGGTGGCTCAAGACATAAGAGAAGTTTCAGTAGGACACCAGCCACCAGTTCTTTTTCAGCCAAGAATTCGGTTTCCTTTGTTAAAGGCAAAGTGTGCGGGGAGCTCTCCATCTGCTTGCTGCTTCTCCAAGTCCTCCCCGCCCAAGGTACATGGCGTTGTGGCTCCTACTCGACTGAGTTTATTGTATTTAGCATTCATATTCTGCTTTCTCTATGCCAGGCGCTGTTCTCAACGCTTTACAAAAATCAAGTCATGTACTCCTGACAGTAACTCTATAATAATTCACAGGTAGGAAGGATCATACCTCCGTTTTAGATGAGGAAACTGAGGCAGCGAGAGATCAAGGAATCTGCCTGAGGTTTTACAGCTGCTAAGGGGCAGAGCTGGAGTCCGAGGCCCGGCTTCTAGGCCAGAATCTGTGTTCCTAACCATTACACTTCTCTACATCTAGGTGCTGGGAACTGACTTACTCCTTTGTGAGTCCAGGGCCCTGAGGACTGCATTTCATCTGCATCCTTAAACCTCAAGCTCCAGGGGGCCCTTCCTCTCATCAGGCCAGCAGTTAGCTCTCAGCAGGACCAGAATCTTAACTCCAGATTCACTCCTCCTTAACTCCTATGGTTGAGTCAATCCAGAGCTCCTGACCACTTGGCTTAGAATACAAAGTCTGCCACTCGCTAGCTGTGTGACTTTGGGCAAGTCACTTAACTTCTCTGTGCCTTAGTTTCTTTACCTATCAAATGGGGGTAATGATAATAATAACCCAGAATCAATGAATTAACATGTGAAAACCCTTGAGTAAGTATCTGGCACGTGGAAAGCATTATCTAAGGGTTTGATTCACTATTACTGTTATTTTTATATTATTGTTGTATTCTTCTTCCCCCAAAGCTTCAGATTCTCTCACTTCCTGACCCTGAGGTTGTTTTCTATTTTTAGCCCTGATTTGTCCCTCAGACCTCAAGCCTGAGCTGTTCCTCTGGTTCTGAACTTTGCCTTCTCAACCCCGTCTTGATGCTGACTCGCCCCTGTGTATCGCCGTTTCTGGGGAAGCACCTCGCCCGGCCTAGCCCAGCACCTGGTGCTGAACACCTGTCCCCTCACCCTCGCAATCAGCACAATCTGTGGTCCCGTTGCTCATAGATGGACAGGAACCTTCTGGGCTGCAAAAGGGCTCTGTTGATAATAATCACAAGAGTGATGATCATAAAAACAAAACAAACTCCACTTCTAAGACCACTGGCAATCACTCAACCGATCATGAAATGTTTGCTAAGAACTTTTACATTCTAGTCGTTGTGGGGATATGAAAGATATAAGACAACCCTACACTTAACGATTAAAGAAAATTTTTAAGGGGTAAAATTCCCGTAACATAAAATGGACCATTTTAGCCATTTAAAAATGTATAAGTCAATGGTATTAAGTACAGTCACAATATTGTGCAACCGTCATCACTATCTAGTTCTAGAACTTTTATATGATCCCAAATGGAGACTCCATACCCCTTAGTGATCACTCCTCACTCCCCCTCTTCCTAGCCCTTGTCAACCACTAATCTGCTTCCCGTCTCCACGGAGTTTAAGGATATTCTAATCTATTTGCAGAAACAAATGGAAACAGTCACTAACAGAATGAAGTACCATGAACCGAATGATGTTGCACCACTGTGGTTTAGCTGTGTGGACTCTGGAGCCACACCGCCTGCTTTTAAACCCCAGCTCTGCTGCTTATTTCTGTGTGCTTTCAGTAGATTAATCGACCTCTCTGGGCCTCAGTCTATAGATACATAAAATATAAAATGAGAGTTGTAGAAGTCCCTCCCCCAAAGACCAGTTGTGAGGATTAAGCGTGTCAGTGCCGGTGAGGCTCTGAGAAGAGTGCCTGGCTGTGCCCCGTGCTGTATAAAGTTTTGCCATTGACACTGACATGGACGGTAAGTCCTGTGGCTTAACAATTTTGAAGGTAAGAACCCTTTCTCTCTTGCTCATCTGGAATCCCCAGCGCCTAGTCTGATGTGTGGCCTCCAGCAGGTGCCTGGTAACTATTTGTCGCATGACTGGATAGGAGTTTCGGGAAGAAGGGAGACCACGTTGGGGCGACAGACTGTTTGGGGGTCCTATGCTCACTGTCCAAACAGCTTGGCAAATTTTACTAAGAACCACGTCAGTGCCGGATATGGTGTGACCTGTTGCGGGCAGAACAGAACGCCAGGCCTGTCCCCAAGATGAATACGGTGACAATGATTCTGACTAAAATTAATCAAAATACTGGTTATTTGTCCAGCACTTAACATGTGCCTGGCACTGTGCTAAAAGTCTTAAATGCATCAATCTGTTTAATTTTATTATGACTCAACCTGTCAGACAAAACCCACTAGCACAATATAATAATAGCAATGAAAAGCCCACTTTTTTTTTTTTTTAACAGAGCAAAATGTCAATAAGTGCAAATGAATCTTGTGATAATTGAGTCTGTATGAGAGGTGGGGCTGCTGAAGAAAGTCAGGTGAGGACAACGTGGAATTCGGATGAAACACCTGTATCCTTGATCCAGCCAGCCTGTTAATCATCTGGATATTTGCTGCCTGAGCTGTTAGTAGCTTTTGGTTTGTATTTTTCTTTTCTCATCCTTCAAAAGTCACCTTTGACTCGTGCGTAAGACAGATCTCATCGCCTTGTTGCCTCTCCCAGGCACGCATGGCCGGATGGCAAAGAGAATGCTTGCAGATGCCTCAGCAAACCAGTTCCGAGAGGAGGACTTGTCTCCATCTCCAGGGCAGTGCTCAAAGCTGACTAATAGGCTCCAGGAAGGGGTTACAGAGGCAGGCGTCAAGGCGCAGTGGCGTGAATCAAAGCCCAGATTAATTAAAAAGTGTCCAAGTGGATTGAATATTTCATGGCCTGAGGGCTGAAGTTAAGGTCTCTTTGGAATATAAAGCAGATGTGCATGTGGGGTGGGGGGGTCGATGGGAAAGGGAAGGACAGTAAGGGAGGGGGAGGGGAGGAAGTGAAGAGGGAGGGAGGAATGTGAATGACTAGAGGAGTCAACCAAAACAAACTAGCTCTCACCTTCATTACTGGATCATCTCAGAGGGTGATGTACTTTTTGGAAGGCTTTCAGAGTGCTATCTAAGCTGATCCTGTCAAGAATTCCATGAGGGTAGATAGAGTGGGTTCCTGGTCACAACTTACCACGTCGTCGAGGAGCCTGGAGTCCAGAAGGGTCAGCCCCCGCCCAGGCTCTCTGGGGCTGAGATGCAAGCCCGGACGCAGCCTTTTTATGACTGAAAGCTGAGATGCAGCGCCACCTTAGAATTGGCAGAATGCCTGGAGACGAAGGACATTTTTCACCTCCCAAGTAATGGGTTTCCAGAATCTCTTCTTCCAGAAAGACATTTTTTTCTTCTTCCCTTTCTTTATCAAGGAATTAGTTCAGTAGGAAGATAAACTGAGGGGAGTGTGGATTCCCTTGGGGGACCAGGAAAGTCTTTGGCTCTGCCCTGTCTCTCTGTCCCTCCTCAGGCTTTGTCTAGGTTCTTTCCACCTTTGTGCCCTGTTTCAGTCTGCGGGGGTCTGACTATCTCTGTGCCCATCCTTCTTTCAGTGTGTTTGTCCCGTGTGTCTTTTTCTGCCTGTCTCGCTGCCTCTCCTCTGCCCCCGCTCGCCTGTTCTCTCTGTCTGCCCATTTCCCTGCCCTGTCCTCTCAGCTCACGTTGCACTCCACTTTGCCTCCTCTGTCTTCTGTCGCTGCTCTATGCCGGTCTCCTCCTCTCTCTTCCCTCGTCTCTCTGCTCCTCTTCTGCCTGAATCTGCTCAGTTCACGTTCCAGCATCTTCGCCACTTTCTCTACCTTCCTCCTTTGCTATCTTCCTTCTCTTCTCTTCCCCTCACTCCTGCCTTTCTCTTCTCTCCTTTCTCTCCTGTTCCTTCTGGGTATTTTGTTGGTGGCTTTAGTCAATTCCAATCAATAAGCATCTCTAGACTCCCTACCACAGCCAGGCGTTGAGCTGGGGGCCCTCTGGGGATACAGACCCAACCGGTCCCTGTCTGCAAGTGGTTCTTCGTTGATAAGGTTTTAGGAACTTAATACAACTTTCATTTGGTACTTAGCCTCAGCCAGGAGAAATGGTTGGGGTGACTGAGAGGGATGTAGAAGGTTGAGATCTGTGCCACCATAGGGGCAGCCCCTGACCTTCCCCACCTGGGAAAGTGGCCCTTACCTGTTCAGTGTGTCGGGCCTGGCAATGCTTTCACCCCAGGAGCCAGTACCATCACCTCTCCATCATCTCCAGGCTTTTTTCAAGGACTGATATATTACATATCAGTCTGGACCCCGGGATTGTACATTTGGTGACTTCTGAAATAAACCACAAGGCTCAGGGAGCCTCCCAGTGCGAATTATTTTGCCAACTCCTGTTCTGCATATCAATTTCCCTCCCCGTGCAATTCATATTCTATACATCTGTCTCGTAGGGAGGATGTCTGGGGAAATTACATGGTTTTGCACATGAGATTTGTTAGAAGTTGGAGGACAGACTATCTGATTTCACTTGATAATGTCTTACTTATGGGTTTATTCTTTTCTTAATATTAATGAGATTTACTATCTCCATCTTGCTGTGACAGCTTTATCAACACCTCTGTGGCTGCATTTCCATCCAGGTAATAGAACTGCGATCATATTAAATTGGTGTAAATAACAGGAAAATCCACTGGTTGCGGACGTCAGCAAGCCCAAAGGGCTGGGTCTCACAGAAGCTGCCTTCTCAGGTGGGGAGTGTATTTGCTGGACATTCGAAGAGCCGAAGTCCACTATGTCCGACAGTGACATAGTAGGACTTTATAAAAGCCTTTCAGCTCCTCTGAGTTCAGATTCTCTCTGCAATAGATCTTTCCTTTTGAGGCAGTAGGTGCTATAGGAGAGGCACAAATTTTGGAGTCAGACTCACCTGGTTTGTGTCCTGCCTCTGTGAATTAATAACTATGAGTTTCCTCATCAGTAAAAGAATAAAATTTTTTAATAGCTATAGCATTTACCAAGCACTTGTAAATGCTTTACTTGTAGCATTGTATTAATTCTCACAAACACTGTTAACATAGATTTCTTTTCTTGGTGAAGAAACTGAGTCATACACACATCTCAGGTGTTCACTCCATCTGGCTCTTTACAGAAAAATTTGCTGACCCCTGACCCAAATGACAGTTTGAACTCCCTTGAGTTGTTCAACATGGCAGCTCTGGAGCCAGGATTTGAACATGTGTCTCACTGAGTTCTGAATAACTAAGTTTTTCCTGCCACATAGGGCAACTATGAAAACTCATGAGATAGGAATGTCTTTGTAAAAAATATTTATTACATGGACCCAAAGAGTTAGGGGCAAGGATGGTCAGTGCAGCACTGTTTTCTACCAGGAGGACTTGGAAATAATCTGAAAGTCCATCTACAAGGTATATGGCTAAATAAAAGGAGGTACATTCATACAATGGCAGCTCACACAGACATTAAAATGAATGAGGTAGACCCATGTGTACTGAAAGCTGTCCATAGCAATTCACACAGTCATACATCTATATAATTGGGTAAGCGCTGTACCTACTGTATTTTGTTACTCCAAAATGCCACTTATTTCAAATGCACCATTATTTTATGTGCCACTAAGAAAGAGAGAAATTGACCACTGTAGAATGCCTTTAATTGTAAGATGCATTCTTATTTCAGAGATTTTAAACTTGAAAAAAGTGCATCCTAGAATACATGAAATATGGTTTGTTTATATATTCATGTAAGAATATGTGCATTTATGAAAAGGCATAGAAAAAAAAAGTCAGGGTGGATATACATCAAAGGGAATGGTAATTATTTCCAGGAATGTAAGGGAAATTGAGGAGTAAAGGGAGTGAAAGGGAACTTTCACTTTTTCATTTTTATGTCCCTGAATTGCTGAAAAATTTTACAAGTGTGTATTACTTATGTAATTGTAAAAAGTATTTTTAAATGACAAAAATCATTTAATTAGATAATACCTATAAAGTGACTCATCGAGTACCCGGCATAGATTTGGAGGACAGTCAGTGTCATTCTCTGCTCTGCTCTCTGGTCGATCACCAAGAAATCACTCAGTGAAGGCAGACAAAATATCGGGAACATTTTCTGAACATTTATAAATTTAAAATGTCCTTGCTACTTATAAAAGGTTTCTGGGGCTTCCCTGGTGGCGCAGTGGTTGAGAGTCCCCCTGCCGATGCAGGGGACACGGGTTCGTGCCCCGGTCTGGGAAGATCCCACATGCCGCGGAGCGGCTGGGCCTGTGGGCTATGGCTGCTGAGCCTGCGCGTCCGGAGCCTGTGCTCCACAACAGGAGAGGTCACAACAGTGAGAGGCCCGCGTACCTGGGAAAAAAAAAAAAAAAGGTTTCTGTTTGCAGGTAAATATTTGGTCAGTTCTTTAATCTTCAATTTTCTGTTCTTCCCCAAAGGCAATTCCCCTGTTTCTTATAGACTGTAATGAACTCTACAAATACCACACTATGTGTAGAGGTTTGCGGTTTAAGCTTCCCTGAAGAGCATATTGATACAGAAAAATTAGGAAACAAGTGACTTATTAGCCATAACCACAGGAAATACTTTATAAATATCATTTCAAAAAGAAAGAAACATTTACGCACATTTTTTTCGTATCCATTCTCCATACTCCTGAAGGAGAATGGGGACAGCCCTATTCAGAATAACAAATAATCCCCCAAATGATCTGCAAAAGTGGAAATTCAGCTTGATCGTTCCCCACAGTACAAACAGAACACTTATCCAAGTTTTATTCTTGTGTTGCCTACCAATTTGCTATGACATAATGGAAGGAAAAAAGCCCTTTACACATGGGAAAGGGACATTTATATTAAAGGAATTGGGATCATAGATTTCAAAGTTGTAAGAGACTGTGGAGGTGCTTAGGCCAGCCCGCTGTCCTGTGCAGGAATACTGTATTGCACTCTCTGTGGCAGTGGCTCAGCTTTTGCTTGCAGAATTTAGACGATTCAAAGGAATCTCTGTTTAACTGAACAATGAAAGCATACTGCAGTAACAGCCACGATAGCAGTAAGCCTTGGCTGTCAGGGGAAAGGGATAGCTAATATAGTCTGTAGGGTCCAGGGATACCTCCTAGAAGTGTTGGTTGATTTATCAGTTAGAAGGGCTTTTAGCTGTATGTAACGTAATACTTAAATAATACTGGCTAAATAAGAAAGACAGTAATCTGATATAACTAAAAAAAAATCCAGAGAAAAGCAATCCCAGGGCTGCTTTAGTGGCTCAAGGATGTAGTTAAGGAGCTAGGTTCTCTCTATCATTCTACTCTACCTTTATTAGTTTGTTAGTCTTTCGTACTTAGGCTTATTGCCCCATGGTTGCAAGATGGCTTCCAAAGCTCTGGGAATCATATCTTCACATGATCGGGTGTAAAGGAATGAATCAGAGAGGTGATCAAAGAGGGAGCAAGAGAGAGAGAAAGCTCTTTTCGTGTCAATATACTTTTATCAAGGAGGACCTAGAAGAACCCCCCCTACAAAGCTTTCCCTTACATACACATGTCTAAAAACAGATAGCATGGCTCCCTAGCTGCAAAGGAAGCTGAAAGTCAATATGTTGCTTCTTTAGCCTCTATAGTGGGAGATGGGCAAAGGTGAAGGAGGGTTGAAAATGGCCCCTGGGTTAGCTAATAAGTGTCTGACATAGTTACCACTGTGCCCACCGCTATTAATCCCTCACTTCTTTCTTGATTTGTTCAGGAACGCGACTTAGGGGAGGATGGGTCTTCCCCAATCCCAAGGGATGAATCGTGATTGGACTAAGAAAGTCAGTTCCTCATGCCAGGTAGGAATGGGAATGAGATGCAGTTCTGGCAACGAGATGTGAGAAAGTATCTCCCAGAAGTCTGGGGAGCTTCTAGGAGACTTAACTCCTATCCAGAAAGGACGAGTTATGCTCTCTTCCCCTCTTTCAGAATTTGAACATTTTTGTTTGAGGTCCTGGTACTTGGAGTTACTGCAGCCCTATTAAAACCATGAAAGGATAAGTGTGAAGACAAAACCCAAGACACTGAAAAAGGAAGACTGGAAAGATAAAGAGGGCACACATCCTTCTGAACTCTAGAACTTCCTACCTCCGTACTTTTTGTTATGGGTGATTGCTATCTTTGGTTTGCTCAAAAAGGCAGATCCTGGGACCAAGAGCTGATATGCACCTCAGCAGAGGGTACGATATCAGGGAACATGTGTGAGGAACAGAGAGAATGATGTGGGAAGGAGGAAGGGTCAGTATGAGAAAGCATTATCAAGTTGGCTGCCACTAAGTGTGATAGTCCTCTAAGAAGCCATGTAAACTGCATCTTGGGACAGTGCATCAGGGGGAGAGGGTGGATAGTTGATCCACCACCTCTCGCCTCCTGTTGATCAAAGATTTGCCTATGGTGTGTTAATTGCCTCAGACTTTTGAGCTTTGCATGCATGGGTACCAGCCAGGTTCCACAGTGTCCAACAGCTTAGCATTAACAGGGAAACCTCGGGAAGGAGATGAGAAATGTCTGGTCCAGGTGCAAGGATGAGTTGAGGTACAGTCAGATTGCACCTCATTCTGATGGAATCTCAGCAGTGATAGAAGCATATGGTGATATGGTGTCTAACACAGTCCATGCCCTGCATCAATCAGATCCCCTCTTGACCTCCACTTTTGAAAACAATATACCCTTACTTCTCCCCTGAGAGAAGAGATAAAAGTCTGATTAATCACAGAGTCGTCTTCAAGGTGGTACCTACAAAGACTCAAGGCAAGAGGGTTTTCACAACTGTAATCCCTGCTGTTGCAGCTGATCGTGAGCTCCTAATTCATATCCATCATCTTCACCCTTCACTACCATGCTGGATTACCCTGGACCCTGGTTGCCTTGCCCTTTTGGGGTCATGTTTCCTGAAACTGCTAATTTTCTATGATCTCAGGGAATAGAAGCACCAAAAGATAACCCAGAGGATTCTCCCTGCCCCCACTGCGTAGTTGCACCCCTACTTCTTCATGCAGTAATAATCAATTAACCTCACTGGCACTGTCACCCTTTTCTTTGGCTGCTGGCCCACTGGGATGAAGAACACGATGCACTGAGAGCAGCAGAATAAGAAGTATCTAATTTAACAGTAAATATCCTGTTGTTTAAGTCATTTTGAGTTAAATGTTGTTTTTCCTGGCAGTCTGAAATATCCTCACTAATACATCACAGGAAGTGACAGCTAAGGTTGAGACCTGAAAGAATAGCGGGAATTAAAATAGGCAAAGATTTTGGGCAAGTATGTTTCAGGCAGATGGAGAAACATGTATAAAAATCTGTATAGGAATAAAAATGTGAAGCGCCTGTAGAGTTTAAAATGGTTCAGCGTGGCCAGAATCTAGATTATTAAAGAAGTTGCTTTTTAAAGTTTCTTGTACAATGTTGGCAATTTGCAAAGGAAAGGTTAGCGCCTTTGAGGAATCCAACCTTAAGAGAAACCTTGCGTCACTAAAATAATAGCAGAGGTTGCCTTATCTTTTGAGAATTAAATAACATTGGCTTATATCCCTAACTGCGTCTCATGCTATTGGATTAGTCTTCCCCAAGATTTTCCTAAACTTTATGACTTATGCTCCTGTCTCCAGCTCTGTTCTCCCTTACTGTTATGTGCCTTGGTCTTTTGTTTTCTGTGGCTGTGCTCTTCTCCACATCAGCCCAAATATTCAACAAACCTACTTTCCCTTACCGCTCCAAAATGTCAATCAACCAAGGGAAAGTCAAGATTCACTTAATATATTTTGGGATGTGGGTGAGTGGGTAGAGAGAGACAGTGAAAGGGGCTCAATTATAACACAACCAATGGCTTAAGAGGACATCCTTATTGTAAGGTCCCTCTACCAGACCTGCCAGAGTATGAGGGGAATTCTCATGGGCCAATGTCATTCTTCAAGTTTCCTGTTCTGCAGCCATGATATTGTCCTTCACCTCCAAGAATCTCCTCACATCCTCACTACTCATCTTGCCCAAGAGCTTCCAAATTCCTCTTGCATTGTTATACAGAGACATTCAGTTTTTCATGGATGTCCTAATCCTTCCAGAGTCTGAGAGCCATCTTTCCACAACCAACATTGTTCATCAAGGTGGTTTTGCTAAACAAAGGCAGACCTCTCCCCGAATCTCAACTCTTAATCTGAGAATTGTTTTCTCCACACTTCCTTTGAGAGAGAAGGAAAACCTGGGAGTGAGAAGGAGTTGATCGGGAGAAATTTCTCAGAGGGGATACTAATCCTGAGCTGAGTCCTGAAGGTGAAGTTAGAATTCACTCAGAAAAGAGGGGCGGAGAGAACATTCTCCATGAGCGAAGACATTGAGGAGGAGAGTGGTGAACACCCATCACCTGTCTCCTGCCTCCTTCCCCTGCAGCATCTTTTAACCTTCATCAAATCATCTGAGCCAGTGGGTAAAAGAGGGAACGCTGTGGACCTGATCTGAAAGGCCACCAGTCCAGAGGTCACCAGCCACTGTCTCTAATGAGAACACAGGGGAGAGTCCCGTCAAGCTGCACATGTGCTCACTAGGGTGGCAATACAGTAAGAGGTATGGAACATTCCTTTTAAGTTCCAGCCAGACTTCCTGTAATGTAGAGGTTAAGAGTATAGACCTTGGATCCAGGCTGCTAAGATTCAAATATTGGCTCAACAACTTGGTAGCCATGGGATATTGGGCCAGCCACTGAACCTCTCTGTGTCTGGCTTTCCTTATCTGTAAAACTGGGATAATGATAGCACAGGGTTTTCTGAAGATTAAATGAGTCATGTCTATGTTAACTGCTTAAAACAGTGCCTGGCACAAACTAAGCCCTTATTAAATATTAGCTCAATGCAAATCCTTAACTCAGATCATTGACAATGATGGTGGCTTGTGATATCTCATGTGTAAGCCATGAAAATAGCTCTGGTCCTGGCCACTTCCACCACACAAGTTTTTATAGCAGGAAATGGATCTGATGTCATCAATTAAGTTAATGGACATGGCTTGCCTAACTCAGACCTCTATTGCACATAATGGGAACAAAATTGGGAATCAGAAGCATGGACTTAAGAAGAAAAATCATCTCATACGTTGCAAAGGAATGCCCAGCTTCTTCACGGAGCTGTTGTCTGTTTGCTGGGAACGTGTTCTTTACGCTCCCTTTGGTTGCTACCAACAATGATGTTCGTGGGAACTTCAATGTATACTGATGTCTAGGTCTCACCTTCATGAATTCCAACGTAATTGGTCTGGGTTTTAGCTTAGACTTTGGGACTTAAACTCTCCAGGTGGTTCTAATTGTGACCACAATTGAGAACTACTAGCAGACCACGCTGAAGACAAATTAAATGAGAATCCCTGTGGGTGAGGCTTGGGCATCAGCATTTTTAAAAGCTCTCCTGGTGATTTAATGTGCAGCTACCACTCCCGTGGTTTTAGAACGGCCACTCTGGAAGCTCACTGATTTGGGTCTGATCTCAAGTGCTGCTAAGGATGTACTCAGCGATGTCTCGTCAGTTTTATAGCTTGCAGTGACAAAATAACACATCTATCTTAAAAAAGAAAACCTTGTTATTGAAATTTCTGCCAAAAGCCCCCAACAACTTTGGCATGGCAAGTGTAATTGTGTATTTATAATGTGATTTTTGATAATGTGAGATTTCTTATGATCACAAACCCCACGCTGGTACTAATGCACTGCTATGCTTTTGATTCCCAGAATTTACCATTCTTCTGGTAAAATTATGCCCAGGATTTTCTTTGTAAAACCACTTTTCTTTAACTCTTAGCCTATGTTTTTCACTTGGTTGGTGGAGAAGAAGGAGGTCCCAATTAGTGTAAACCAATTAGCATATCCCGTCCCTATGGGTATAGTGATTGGTTCTAAGATGAGCACATGATCACTTTCTGGCCAATGAGAGTTGAACTCAGGTCCAGCTACTGGGAAAGAGAAGCTTCAACTCAGTGGGATGTGAAAGTGAGGTATGAGGTCTTGAGATGTTGAGAGGAGCCAGGCTGGCTGAGAATAAAGCCCTCACACAGAGGAGAGGTGAGCAGAGAGTCGTGGTGAACTTGTTCTGCTTTCTTGATAAAGCCCCTGAAACCAGCAGGGCCATATTACTCTCCAGCTTTCCTCTTACCAGAGTCAATGAATTCTCTTTCTGCGAAAGCCAGTTTGAACTGGAGTTTTCACTTAATCGCAACGAAGCATCTAGCTGACATAGCAGAACAGAGGAGAGAATTTAAATAGCAAAGCTTAGCTCTTCAAAGTAATTTCTTGCCTACTTCTTCATTTGGTCCTTGCCACAGTGCTATGGAGTCAGTGCAGCCGAGCACTAGACTGTGAGCTCCATGGGGACAGGAAGCCAGGGTGCGTGGTTCCTTCTCCCCATTACCCGGCACGGTGCTGCACCGAGTCAGGCACTCACTAAATAATTGTTGAGAGGATGAGTGAATTCAGAGTTTTCACAATGTGGTTTCAGCCTCACTCAGGACTCCCCTTTATCTAAAGTGATCACCCACCATTCCTTGAATGGACCTGATATTTTTAGGCTTTTGCCCAAGTCATTCCTTCCACCTCGAATGCTTTCCCTGTTTCCTCTGCGTTTTAGATCCTCATTCACCCTTCAAGACCAGAACAAATGCATCTCTTTATGAGGTTTGCTTTGGTTCCCAGCAGTTTGCTAAAATGACATTCTCACTTTCTAAATTCCTGTGGGGAAGAAGATAAAGATTCAGAAAAACTCAGACTGGAATCTCCATAGTGTCACTTCCTAGCTGTGTGACTTTGGGCAAGTCATTTAGCTGCTGTAAGCCTGGGTTTCCTTAGTACAAATTTGGGATAAAAAGCCCGCTGATCTAATATGCCTGTTGTGGAAAGCAGATGAAACACACAGTGTATAAATTTTCTGTGGGTACAAAGAAGACAGTGATTCTAAGAGGCACTATTATTCTCCCTGTTTCACCTTATTGACTAACCCGTGCAATTAAATAACCCATGCCTAAGGTCAAACAACTATTTATTCACTTGTTTATTTTTAAGTCATTATTTGTTGATCCCCTACTATGTGTCAAGCTCTGTGTGTCCTAAAGATACAGTGATAAACAGGACAGATAAAATCCCTACTCTCATATTCATGAGGGAAAGTGGATCTGATATAAACAGATAACCACATGCATAATGAATGTCACAAAGAGGAAGTCTAAGGATATTATGGGGAGGGAATATCAAGCTACTGGAACGTGAACGTAAGGCTCCCCTGAGTTATGACAGTTAAACAGAGGTGGGAAGACCATGGATGCCCTCTTCCCCCTGTGACTTAAGAGCCAGGATCAGCCTCTTTTTGTCCCTATTGGTCCTGGGGGGCTCGGACTTGGGCAGCCTGACACCCCTTCTGTGCAGATCCCTGCCTTGGCCAGCCCCAGGGGCATGTGCAAACCTTGGAGAAGGACTTCATGCCTCTGGTTTGTCTGTTTCTGGCTCTCCTTATCAGTAATTATATCCGTCCCTTTTACCCACCTCTCCTCTCTGACCAGACTTCTGATATTTCATTGTTCTCCGAAATTACCTCCATGAGATTTTAAATAAAAATGAGAAATGATCTCTTACAGCCTCCACGTTAGCTCAATGCAGTTTTTCCTTCCCTTCTCCCATGCCGCAATCAACAAAGTCGACACAGCCCCTGCTTCCAGAAGCTTCCGATGGAAAATGCCTGAGGTTGAGGGATTATAAATGGGCAGCACACAGACTGTTGGCACACACAGTAGTTGAAAAATCTAGGAATTTCACATGAAAATCCATATTTCTGGCTTCTCCTGAAAGGTCAGAAGAATTGGCATCACCATTCCCACACCTCCAAATGGCAATATCCAGCTGAAGCTGAGTGTTGGCTGTCTCCTTTAGGGCAAGCAAACTGCAGTTCACAGCAGACCCCACCGCCCTGCTGATCCCCAACCCAACCTGCTTCAGTCATTTACCGTACTTTCTCGGTCTTTGAAGGCACATAAGTTTGCATTGAATTTTAATTTGTATTTAAAGTCGATCTGACACATTGTAAATGCTGAATTAAGAGTAGCTATTATTAATAGTAATTGTGGTATTAATATTCAAAGAGTACAGCCCTAGGGCTGGATAAAAAAAGATATAGGACCTTTCCTGCCTCACAGTTAGGTAGGGATAGTGATAACTCAACAAATATTCAAAATGACCATCTCTTCTTCCTAATCAGCATTCCTACCTCAGAAAATTTCTTAGTAAATTGCCTAAAATCCTTACCCATAATAGAAGCAGAGCATGTTGCAACTAGGTGATTATTATTATTTACCATCATTACATAATTAGACATAATTTCAATAACTGCCTAAACAGAAACTACATGAATAAATATTCCTTAGGAAAACACAAATTAATGAAAAGAGAATCCAAGTTGGTGGTGAGATCTGCAAGGTCCAGAGGGCACTTTCCCTTTTGGGTCAGGTGAGGATGATATGCACAGAGGGTAGCCATCAGGGATGTGGACCAGCCAGGCATTTGGGTCTTTTTGAGAATGGATTCAGAGCAGTGAGTTTTCTTTGACTCAGTCTCTAGCAAGGTGGCTTTGTCCATCAGTGAGGGGGAGTAACAATTTAGCTGAACTTGAATCTGCTTTCTACTAAATTTATGTGTCTTGCTCTAGTTGATCCTCCCCCCTCCCTCTCCTCCTCCTCCTCCTCTTTCTTCTTCCTCTCCTTCTCTCCCTCCCTCCATCTCTCCTTCATTCAACAGTCCGCTGCCTTCTGCTGTGGGTGCTGTCCTAGGTGCTGGTGATACAGTGGGGCAGCAGACAGGAATGGAGAGTACCTTTGTTGGAGTTTGCAATGTAGCACCTCCTCCCCTTGGCTCCCGGGAAATGAGATTCAATCTGTCATTCCACACATACTTGTTGATCACCTACTATGTGCCAGTCAGGGAACTAGGTACCGAGGAGTCTGCAGTAATCAAGCGAGATATGGCCTTCCTGTCGTGTAGAGAGAGGAGACTGATAAAAAACAATCAAAGCAAGAAAATAACAGGTACTGAAAAGTGCTATGCTAAAAATAAAATGGTGTTACTGTTGTCTGAGGTGACACATTTACCACAGAACCTGGCTTATGGGCGCTTAAAGGTTCTGTTCCAGCTTTCTTCCCTGTCCAGACAACCTGTATGATCTCTCTCTTCCCAGTGAGTTTCATTCTTCTCTCCCTTCTTGTCTTGGAGTCTGGAGTCAGAGAAACTTGGGTTTCTAGTTCTGCCACTCTTAATGCGTCTCTGAGCACTTTGCTTAATGAATCTGAGCCTCAGTTTCCTTATCTGTAAAGTGGGTGTAAAGACAGCACCTGCCCCTCAGGACTGAAGTGAGGACAGTACTTACACAATACCTGGCCTATATTTGGCACTCAGGAAATATTTAAATGAGTGAATGATCTGAATCCTACTTGTGCCGCCAAGTCAACTCAAGCCTCACCTCCTCTGTGGAACCTTCTGGTTGCCTCCCTGCACCCCTATCACCACTGCTGCATGCAGTGCCTTTGCCATTCCAAGTAGTGTATTGTTGATTTATTGTACCTACTAATTGTCAGTCTCACCAAACCTGACTAAGCTCCTTAGTCTCCTTTGCAACCCTGACTCCCATGTACCCAACACCCTTCTAAGCCCTTGACAGGCAGGTGATACATGTTTATGGATGGACAAAGTGCACACGCGTTGGTTTTCTTTGTGCTGATGCTTAATCATTTTCTGTAGACCAGGTGAAGGGGTGACCTGTGTGTCACGGTGTTAGCATCACATTTGAAACTCCCTCACTTCTTATAATGATGCTGACACTCATGTGTACAAGGCTGTTAGGACTATAGTCCTCAGATTTACAAAGGCTGAAGGCAGCGGATAACACCCACCCTTCTTGCATGAAGGAGAAATAAAGGATAATCGCACAGCTTTCCTCAGCTCCATTTGTGTGTGCGAGGGGAGTTACACTGGCAGTAATTACAGAAAGGAAAGGAAATGGAATAAGTAGCAAAGGAAGAATTAGTTGTACTCGACCTAATTAAAATCCTGTAAGAAGAATTCTTCCCTTATTTGCAAAGGTGCTCTAACATGACCTTGAAGCCATTGTATTAAC
The DNA here is from genome assembly GCF_026419965.1 of Kogia breviceps. Lineage (NCBI taxonomy): Eukaryota > Metazoa > Chordata > Mammalia > Artiodactyla > Physeteridae > Kogia > Kogia breviceps. The sequence goes on from NC_081323.1 coordinate 68,684,841, forward strand.
CACTGTACTTTTCGTTTTAAGGGGAAAAATGGCAGAAAGATCACCTAAGAAAGGCAACCCTTTACTTGCCTTTCAGAAATTAAATGAACTTGATTTCTGAACCACTTCCTCTCAATGAAATTAAATTGCATTGAACCCTGTCAGTGAACCAGGGAAAGATAATCAAGCCAGAAGAGGAGCTCATCCAACAGATTCTCTGCCAAGAGGTGAGGCCTTTGGGGATGAGAAAACGAGCAGGGAGGTGAGCGCCTTGGGCCTTTGGTCAGAGTTGATTGAGCTTTTTCACTTTGTTTAAAAAACACACATTGAAGAAACAAAACCTTTCTTCGCAGGTAGTGTTTATACTGTATCATGTGTCTTAGTGGTAGAGAGGCATTTTTCTACAACCTACCACAGTTTAGAAAATTTCCAGGCAGATTATCTGCCCAGGGAGAAGTTGCAGTCAGAATATGACAACCGCTAGCACGAGAGCTGTCATTTGCGTATTTTTTATCATGTCAAGCCTTTTGTACACATTATCTTATTGAATTCTTACAACTATTCATACTAGCTGCTATTTTTTTTCCCTGTTTTGCAGATAGGAAAACGAACACTCAGAAATGTAAGTTGCCCAAGGTCACACAGTTTAACTGAATGGCGGGTAGGGGCTAGAATCCAGGCTTGTCCGATTCTGAAACCACTGTGGGTCTTTTGTCCCAACTAGGCCATGCCTCCTACAGGAGTGTTTTTCTCAGGCAAGATGTCAGAGACCCTTTAATCCCATATGGGAGGTGTCTTTGGCCCATATTGCTCTGGTTTGGTAGTGGTGGTATATTCTGTAACCTGTACTCAATAGCTGTTTATGACTATATAAATTGGCAGATGTCTGAGAAATGCCTTAGGTAAGGTCACAAGAGACAATGTGAATCTCGCCCTCATGGACTGATAAGAGCTTGTCCATCCAAATATGGAGAATGGAGCTAGCAGCTGGGGTAGCTAAGGAGACATAGCAGCATAGTGCAGTCATTATGAGTATGGGCCCTGGGGTCTAAGTGCCCAAGTTTAATCCTGGATCCACCACTTTGTAGTTATGCAACTTTAGGCAAATTATTTAAGGTCTCTGTGACTCTGTTTCTTAATCTTCATGGAATGGAGAAAATAAGAGTACCTACCTTGTAAGGGAATCGTGAAGATTAAATGAGATAGTTATATATCTAGCATACAGTAAGTGCCTAGTGTATGTTAACTATTAAGATAAATTTGGTCCCTGGTCATGGGAAAGCCTGAGCTTCTGGAAGAAGACAGAAGTGGTTAGTTCACTGGAAACTGATCACCAAGGGAGACTTGTTTAGGGATGAATTGAGCTGGCAGGAGAAAAAGAGAACTAGGAGCCAGGAAGTGGAAGGGTTCAAAGGACTTGCTACATTCTCAGTAGATGTCCCAGGTGGGTGTCCGTGGAGAGAAGGCCTTGCTAGGCAAGGCCAGGCCAGAGGGAAGGGGAGAAAGCAACTTAGGAGAATCTCTACATTCGTCCATCCTTCAGTCCATTCATCCTTCTATCTTTATCCTTCTATCTTCTACTCTTCCATCCATCCCTCCATCCATCCTTTCATTCCAGAATCTGCCATCCTTTCTAGACTTCCATCCATCCCCCAATCTTTCTCTCCTCTTGTTATTCCACCTGTTCATCCATCTATCCCTCCTAACCACCTGTCCTTTCATCCTCAGTATAGCATAGTGGTTAAGAGGGCAGAATATGGAGATCCAGAGCCTGGATTCCAATCCTATGTTATTTACTGCTTGTATGACCTTGAACAAATTTCTTAACCTCTCCAAGCTCCAAGTTCCCTGTTTGTTAATTGGGGCTGTCTCCTGAAGGCAAAGGGGAGTGACTGGAAGATTTTGAGCAAGGAGTGACACTATCATATTTGTGTTTTTGAAAGTTTGCTCTGTCTGCTTTGGGGAGAATAGAGTGAAAGAGGGCAAGGCCAACCAGTGAGAAGTCACTTGGAAGGCGTTGCAAGTAAACACGGCAATAGATGGTGTGAGCATGAACCAAGTAACGATAGCTGTCACTTCTTATGTGGTTAGGAGGTGTCGTAAGCAGTGCTGCCTGCTTTGCCTGAATTATCTCACTGAACTCTCCTAGTAACCCTAAGAGTTAAACACTGTTTGATTATTTCCATTTTACACATGTGGAGAATGAGGAGTAAATGTTTCAGGAATTAACTAGCAGACAGCTGCTAAGTAGCAGAGCTGGGATTTGAGCACAGGTCATTTGACTCTGACATATGCTCTGCAGCTCCAGGCTACCCCTGGTGCGAGAGCAGTGGAATCAAGGATGAGGAGGAAGGGGCTACATCCAAGAGACACGGCTGCCTCCAAAGCTGCAAGATGACTTGATCAACAGATTGCCTGAGGCGCGGATATGCTAAGCTGGCTCTCTGGGTGGAAAAACCCTGGTTGGTAGCTTTCACCAATGTATATGGTATAAATACTCCCACCATGGCCAATTTGAAGTTACTAATGTGATGTCACCGAATGTGGAGCTGGGAGAAGACAGTGGCTGTTAGAGAGAAGAAGAGCCAAGAAGGCCTTGGGAGTTTTCAGCTTGCGGTTGAGTACAGGGAGGTGTGGTTAACTGTTTCAGGTGGTTTCTAATTTCCCTTGAATCGGACCCAGTTTTCAGAATCCCTTGAAACCTGGGAAACTGTTTCCCAGAAAATTGCTTATTGTCACAAAATTCTCAAAGCATTTCAAGGTTTTCATTGTTATACCAAAGCCCTTATACTCCATTAAAAAAACCAAAATCCCAGTGGCACTTAATAAATAAAGCAGCACTAAGCGTTTATTTAGCTTTCATATTTGTGGCTTGGCTGGGGTCCAGCTGATCTAGGCTGGGCTTGACTCAGTGCGTCTGCCATGTGTCTCTCCTTCTCCACCTGGGACCAGCAGGCTCGTCCAAGCATGGTCACATGGCAATGGCAGAAACACAAGATGGTAATTAGAAATGTTTAAGGTCTCTTAAGCCCTAGGCTTGTAGCTGGCAGCCTGTCACTTCCACATTATTCTGTTAGCCAAAGCAAGTCACGTGTTCGGACTCAAAGTCAAGGGGTAGGGAAATATATTCTGTCTTTTTAATGGAAAGAAGTGAAAGTCATATGGCAAAGAGCCTGGATACAGCGAGGTGTTGGGGCATTGAGGCCGATGATTCATCTACCAAATGGGGCATCTCTCCAAGTGAGCAGAGCAGGCTCAGTACCTGAGGACCATAGTCAGACCTTACCATTTCCTCCCCCAGGGTATGCCTCTAGCCTCTACACGCCTCTGTTTTTCCTTTACCTTGGTGAGGAGAAGATGGGGGCCCCTAGAGGCTTGGGCCTCCTTGGCTTCCTCCTCTGCTGCTGGGAAAGTTGGTTTTGTCCTGCAGTTTAGAGACCTGAGCATTACATCATCCCTCCCTTGCCACTTTGACAAGCCAAGCTACTTTCTCCTCACTTTGGGTTTCCAGCGAGCCCTTCAGAAAGGTGCTGCAGATGCAACTTTTCCTAATGCATCTTAAAATTAGTGCCTTTTCTTTTTTTTTTTTAACAAATAGGCCTTAGTTATACCACGCACACACAACAAAAGAAGGAAGATAATTAGGCATACACGCTGCAATCAAGCGTATTGGGTTCGCTGCAATCATTAAACTTAATTACTTTCACTTGTTATTCCTGGGGCTATAATATCAGTATTAAATGCCAATGGAATCTGCAGTATGTTTGATTTAGCTGAAACAAGGATTCGGTAATTTACTGCCTCTCTGAGAGATTTTTATCAAAGCGAGGAATATGTTGAGTGCCTCCTCTTGCTTTTCATGGGGTCTGCTGGAAAACACCTTTGCTGAAGACTGGGAGGTTGTCTTGCTACTTTTCTCAATGCCCTGAGAGATTCTCTTCCTTTGAGATTCCTGCCCACCTCCAGGTGGAATTAACCACAAGTGCTAACCAACGGGCATATTTTATTTAATCCTCATAATTTCCCCATTTTGCAGAAGAGGAAACTGAGATTCCAAGAGCTTAAGTAATTTGCCTGAGCTCACACGTCTTGTCAGAGGCAGGTCCAGGACACTAGCTAATGGGGAAAATTCCTGAGCATGAGATCAGTGTAATTACTTCTTTTGTGGTTCCCAAATCTTGGTACTGGTTTCTCTTCCAACTTCTTGGTAAGTCTTATAAATGCTCTCAACCTCAAATTCTAATAAAAACCAAAGTACATGAATGTTTGCCATGTGCCTGTCATTGATTGTACTAAGAGTTTTAACCACTTTTATCTCATTCAATCTTCCTGACAATCCTGTCTATAGCATATGCTCATTGTATTTTGTTATTCTCGCTACCATTACTACTATACATCAGGCTAATGTCAGCATCTGTATCAGTCAGGAGTTTGTTCAGATGCAGGTAATAGCTGCCCACAGTGGTTTTTACCAAATAGAACTTTATAGTCTCACATAGCAACAAATCCTGAGAGGCAGCCCCGGCTGTTCTGGCTGTTTACAGCACCATTAGAGACCCAGACTCCCTCCATTTTTCATCTCAGTGGTCCTTAGAGGTCGGCATTTTTTCTTCGCGCCTACAAAATGGTTGCTTCACTGCCAGGCATTGCATGCATCACCAAGAGAGCAAAAAGGAGGTGAAGGACCTGAGGCAAAAGCTCCCTCCAGGGCTTCCCTGGTGGTGTAGTGGTTGGGAACCTGCCTGCCAATGCAGGGGACACGGGTTTGAGCCCTGGTCTGGGAAGATCCCACATGCCGCGGAGCAACTAAGCCCGTGAGCCACAAGTACTGAGCCTGCGTGTCTGGAGCCTGTGCTCCGCAACTGGAGAGGCCGCGACAGTGAGAGGCCCGCGGACCGCGATGAAGAGTAGCCCCCGCTTACCGCAAATGGAGAAAGCCCTCGCACAGAAACGAAGACCCAACACAGCCAAAAAGAAAGGAAAAAAAAAAAAAAGGTCCTTCCTGTATGGCTCCCCCTTATTATTTGTACAGGGTGACTCTCTCTGATGTCGACTCCCAACATCTCACTGTTCTGGGGCCGCTCCTCACTCAGGAGAGCCTGGGAAAGACATTTTATTTTGCTGGCACGAGTGGATGCCATGAACAAAAGCAGGGTTTCTATGTAAAGTGGAGGAGGCCAGATATGGACAGGAGAGGGAGAACAAGCCATGTCTGGCACAACGACCTCCGAGGACCAGATCAACAGGCTTTGCTTATTGAAACCGGTTGAGGTTTTTCCCCTTGAAAAAGCTCCTTTTCACTATTATTTTCTGCAATCCTCACATAACCTGTTGAGGAAGTTGGTCCCGTTTCATTCCCAGGCGCTCTCAAAATCATTTTCCTAGGGCTTCCCTGGTGGCGCAGTGGTTGAGAATCCGCCTGCCGATGCAGGAGACACGGGTTCGTGCCACGGAGCAACTAAGCCCGTGAGCCATGGCCGCTAGGCCTGCGCGTCCGGAGCCTGCGCTCCGCAATGGGAGAGGCCACAACAGTGAGAGGCCCGCATACCGCAAAAAAAAAAAAAAAAAAAAAAAAAAAAATCATTTTCCTAGTCCACTGTTTTCAGCCTCAGAAACGAGAAGCAGGAGGAGGGGGAGGGGCTGCCCCGGCCGTGGACAGACCAGAGCAGGGCTCCTATCTCCCCAGCAACAAGCAGGACGGCAGGCTGGGAGAGCCTTTTGAATTGCGAACTGGGATGGAGGATGGGTGGAGATTTAATTATGCGATTAGCTAGGCTTGGCGTCAAACCTCTCAATATGCTCCTAATTAATTGATCAGATGCACCACCTGCCAACCTTCTCTCCTCGGAAGGCTCCCAGAATGCACTGTGGGTGCGGGAGGGAGCAGAGTCCGCTCACACTTGGGGGACTGGGGACTTCCCCACGAAGTGGGCGTGCGGTCAATTAACATATGAGCCCGGGGACCCCCTGAGCATGCCTCTTAATGATCAATTAGGGTGAGTAAATGAGGGCTGCTAGGAAGAGGAAGCTTAGTTCATTGATGAGGTGCGTGGGGAGAGGGGGACATGGTATACAGGGAAGATTTCCCACAGCCATTTCCGGCACAGATAAATCCCGTATTCCAAGCAGGAAGAGAGTGAGGGAACAAGAGTAGCAACAGAGTTCAACGATAACGGACATATGACATGAGGGGGTTTGTTTGTTCCGGTTAAGAATTTTTAATTCTAAAAATCACGTATGCTGACAGTAACGTAGAATAACATTTCCTGAGTGATTACTACGAATGAGACACTGTGCTCAAGGCTTTAGTTATGTTGTTTCATTTACTGCTTATACGAGCTTATGAGAAAGCTACCACCCCACGTGCATTCCAGAGGAGGAAAGAGGGGCTCAGAGAGGTGAAGGCAGTTGCTCGTGTCACATGGCTAGGAGGCGGAAGAGCAAGGATTTGAAGCCAGTTTTGTCTGACTTCAGAGCTTGCACCTTTAAACACTAGTCGTTCTATCTCCAACTCACACACTTTAGGAAAATTGGACCACGCTAACCTTATAAAGAAAGTAACTGTTCATAATTCCAGCACTGAGGGACAGTCCGTACAAGCTATGCTATTCTTCTCCCCCAACTGTCTTAGCCTCCAGCCCCATTTTCATTTCCCTTTCATCCACCTCACTCCCTTTCACTATTACCAGCACTGTTTAAACCAGGGGTAAATAGGTGATTGAAGCTAGGCCAGTCACATCTGTCCATCGCAAATTTAGAATAGAGTCACAGAGACCGTTGGCTGGGAAAAGGAGGGTTGCTGAACAGCCGAGGTACATGGACCATTGGGGCCTCCACAGTGGATCTTGTGGAAGGAGATGAAAGCACGAAGAGCTGTTCTGCAGGGTGTGAAGCAGGATAGGATGAGAGGCAGGTTTGAGGGAGCATGTAGTTCTGATAAAGAGCTGGCGGAGAGAGTCGCCGAGATTACAGCTCTTTGAGGTCAGCCTGAGTTGTCTACGGCTGTGTCCGTAAGACCAGCCCTCTTTTAATTTAGCTTCTTTGAGTGAGTTTATCTTCCTGGTAGCCAAATGCTCCCTGACTATACAATGATTGTTAATATTTTGGAATGTTTCCTCCTAGTTTCCTTCCTTCTTTCTTTCCTTCTTTTCCTTCTTTCTGTTGCCTGTAATCTCAGATGCAGAGAGCTGAGTTACTCCTACTTCTGGGGTCATCATTGGTTTATGCAATGCCCCTCTCATTTTACTTATCGCCTCCACCCTGTTCATTCCCAGTCCCTATCCCCATCCCCTCCCTCACAGGCAACCGCTCTCATGTTTTGGATATATGTCTCTAATGCATGTTTATCTGTAAAATGTTCAGGGTTGCTTTCTATGTGTATGTGATTTTAATATACTTAAATGGTGGCCTGTGATAAATCTCCATCAGTTTTCTTTTTTCTCTTTTTTTTTTTTTTTTGTAGTTAGCAGTACGTTTTAAACCATTTTCCCCTTATGTATCTTCTCATGGTTTAATCATACTTCACATATAATTTCATATCCACTTTTATTTATTTAGTACTAGAATGAGAGGGAGTTTTATTTATTACAAGGTCAGGTACTTAGCCGTCCACGACACACCTTTCTCCTAAGAACTCATGTTGGAGAATAGCTTACAAAATACCCAGTTTTGTGAGGTAGTCTTTTCTTCAAGTCATACAAGGAGACATCTCTCAACTTTTTCTTTGAGTTTCACTGAGGAAGGTGATGGAGTGAATTGACAGAGAGGATTCTGGGTCTGAGACCAACTGAATTCTTTGCTTTGCTGCCTGAATGGAGAGCTGGCGAGCTGGCGGGGATTTGGGGCTTACCTAAGTCTCAGCTCCAGCCTCTAGGAGTTCAGAGATAAGACTGGTGGATGTACTAATTAGGACTCTTTTGATTGAAATAACAGAAACTGAATTCGAGTTAGCTTAAGCTAAAAAGGGCATTTACTGCCTGCTGTACCTTGATAGTTTGTGATAGTGCAGGTTTGGATCATGGCTGTATCCAGTACTGAAGATGAACTGAAAAGAGAATCAGAGCCAGGCTCTTTCCATTTCTTGGCTCAGTTTTCTCTTTGTAGACTTTGTTCTACAGCAAGTTCCCCCCAAAGAGAGGCAGAAATGGCCAAGGACAGCTTCAGGCTTACACTTCTTCTCCCTAGCAACCCCAGCCAGCAGAGAGCAGCTCTTGCCCAGCAATTCCAGCAGAAGGTCCCACATCCATTCCAGTTGGGCTGGGCTGGATCACATGCCCATCCCTGAATCAGTCACTGTGGCTGTGCTTGCTTAGGGTTGGGTCATGGGAGTGGGATCAGCTCCATCTGAGCATGTGGATAGAAAGAGGGAAAGGGATACCAGGGTTCCACTAAAAGAAGAAAAGGGAATGGATGGTAGGCAGGCAATAACCAAAAGAGGTCCATCAGCATGGACCGAGGGCAATGCAAAAATTTCTTCAAGTGTATATCTAGGGAAGGGGAAGAGTAGGAATAAGGAGTTGAAGCAGGTAAGTAGGGGGATCTTGAAGTATATCAGCTACCCAGTGCTGACCCTGCATGGGAAGCCCACGCTCATCTTGAAGGCCTCAGTAAAAAAGGAACCAGAGAATAAAGCACAGTCTTTAGATTCAGACAGAACTGGATTCAGATCTCTCACTGTTTGATGGCCAATAGGCACATGAAAAGATGCTCAACATTGCTAATTATTCGAGAAGTGCAAATCAAAACTACAATGAGGTACCACCTCACACCAGCCAGAATGGCCACCACTAAACAGTCTACAAATAACAAATGTTGGAGAGGGTGTGGAGAAAAGGGAGCCCTCCTACACTGCTGATGGGAATGTAAGTTGGTGCAGCCACTATGGAGAACACTATGGAGGTGCCTCAAAAAACTAAAAATAGAATTACCGTATGATCCAGCAATCCCACTCCTGGGCATAGATCCAGACAAAACTGTAATTCAAAATGATACATGCACCCCTATGTTCACAGCAGCACTATTTACAATAGCCAAGACATAGAAACAACCTAAATGTCCATCGACAGATGAATGGATAAAGGAAATGTGGTACATATATACAATGGAATACTACTCAGCCATAAAAAAGAATGAAATCATGCCATTTGCAGCAACATAGATGGAACTAGAGATTATCATACTAAGTGAAGTAAGTCAGAAAGAGAAAGACAAATATGTGATATCACATACGTGGAATCTAAAATATGACACAAGTGAAACTATCTGTGAAACAGAAACAAACTCAGAGATATAGAGAACAAACTTATTGTTGCCAAGCGGGAGGGGCAGTGGGGGGAGGGAGGGATTGGGAGTTTGGGGTTAGCAGATGTAAACTATTACATATAGAATGGATAAACAATAAGGTCCTGCTGTGTAGCAGAGAACTATACTCAATATCCTGTGATAAACCATAATGGAAAAGAATATGAAAAAGAATATATATATATACACACACATAAAACTAAATCATGTTGCTGTACAGCAGAAATTAACACATTGTAAGTCAAATATACTTCAATTAAAAAAATCTCTCACTGTTTGACTCAGGCAGTTCCCTTCCCCTCTGTGAGCTTCATTTTCCATAATTGTAAAGTGGAGATACATATGTAAATACAAGACAGCAGCATAAAGACAGCACCGTGCCTGGCTCATCATAGACTCTCAAATGTTATTGTTATTTGCCTTTCCAATCACTTACACCACTTATCACAACGTGTCAAAACTATATATTTGTGTATTTAGTTCCCTCATTCTAGTGTGAGTTCTTAAAAGGCAAGGGCTGTGGCCAATTCATTCTGTCCTGCCATACTCAGAACATAGCAGATGTTCATTAAATATTAATTAGATAAGTGAACGTTGTTGATTTGGGGTCTGGCTCAGGATTGATTAGATGAGTGGCTAGTGATGGGAACGACCCAGAGACCACGATTCCTCCAGAAATTCCCATTTAACTTTCATTCTAACCTTGACCAGAGCTTCATATCTTCACTTTAATCCAAATCTAAAGCCTACCCTGAACACATCTAAATGCTGAGTCCCTGGTGGATTCTAGTGAGACCTTGAGGTTTACATAGAGAACGGTTCCCCCGCCCCAGAGTGAAACTGGGGAGGGTTTGGACGTGAGCAATAGAGTAAGTGGTATTTTATGAGAGCCCACGTAGAGACGAGCATTCTTTGTAAATTTAGCATGGCAATATTTTAATAAATGAGGCCATTGGGATGTGTGGGGCTTTATATATCACGCCCTGTATTTATATTCCTGTCAACTTTCCTTGCCTAAGCAATGTATTTATTATAGTCCATTTCACCATGTCTCACAAGATAGGCACTGTATCATGTCAGACAGAAATAAGTGAGGTGGGCTTGGGTCTGAAATAATGAAAAAGCCAGAAGAAAAATTTGGAGCAGAGGTCACGGGAGTAGTTTATGCTTTATGAAACCATCCTCCTTTTGGCTCAAGCAAGTTGCAGAATGGTGGGCCTGGGTGCCTTGTTGTATGGCTCCTCACCCCTACTCCCAACCCCACCCCCTAGTTTGGGCCTCAGTAAATGAGAGGTTGGAGGAATCCTGTGATAACCTGAGAAAAGTTAAGGACTGTTTGGTTCCCCTAAAATGTATACTGCATTTTACACCCAACTTTAGAACATTCCTGATGCCAGATTGGTCTGGCTTGAATCAGGTGATCTCCCTCCAAACCAATCAACTGTGAGGCCAAATTGTAACCAGTGCTGTGAACTGCGGCCATGTTAGGATGGCGGGGATGGCAGGGAGGATAGGCAGGTTTTTAGAGTGAGAGGAAGGGGCTTTGCTGGGAGGATAATTCTCTAGGCATCATACATAAAGTGTTTTTGATCATTATCCTCCTCCAAGCTCTCACTCTCCCTCTTAGCCCTTGAAAACACTTCCTTACCATGGTTTCTAAGGTGCATAGTGATCTGGCCCTCACCCACCAATACAGACATGTCTGTCTCCACTTCTTGTTTTGCTCTAAGTTCTGGACTTGCTGAACTGCCTACCTGCAAATCCCTGGGCCTGACATTGTCCTTCATGTCTCTAGACCTTTGTATGTGTTGTTCCCCAACCAGAAATACTTTTCTTCTTATTTTCACATAATGATCCTCAAAATAGCTAATGGATTGCCTAGTTCAGAAAGCTTTCCCTGACCCTTGTTCCCCACCTCAGTTCCCTCCACCAAGCTGAGAAGCTGTTAGGTTTTTCCAAAGCATCTTTTTCAAATTCATATTCTCTCTCTCTCTTTCCCTCCCTCCCTCCCTCTCTCTCGACCCCCATCCCCTTACATGCACACACATCATCCTTTGAATTGCAATTACCTGTCTATTTCTCTGTCCCACCTATTAGATTGTGAGCTTCCTGAGGTCAGGGACTATCTCTTGTCTCTGTATGTTCAACACCTAACCCAGTGGTAAACATGTAGGAGCTCAATAACTGTTTATTAAATGAAAGAAATCCCTCTAGAACTGAGCCCTTCACAGATCATAGGGGAAGGTTTACAATTCGAATTCAGAGCTAGGCACCTAATGATGCAGGAATTATGGCCCTGTAATATTTAGTGGAAAATTTTCAACAAGAGCTTCTTTGGTTCCTAATTAGGGGAATTATGTTAATAAGCCATCTTGCAAAATCCCTGATAATCATGTTCCAAACATACCCCACTGGGTCTCATTTAGATTTAAAGGATAACAGAAACTTTCTGGTGATGAACACGATTTCTGGCCTCAATTAGTGCGTGCTGCCCTTATTGTACCCCGAGGACCTCCTATCAGCTGGACACAAAGAACAAACTCAGCAACCACAGCCTTGGGGCTTTTCCAAGTGCACTGTTACCTTTTCCATTGCACAGTTGCTAAGTTTTCCCACTCTTGTGCCTCACTATGTATTTAGTCCACTGATCATTTTTACGGTATTGTCTGACATTAATGTCAAGTGTTGATTCTCTGACTATGCGTCAACAAATGTTCACAGAATGATTTCAGCATCTGGGGAAATAGGAATGGGATCACATGGAGGCTTTAGCCTTCAAGGTATTGACATATGATTATTAGCCAGAAATATAAGATGATAGGTAAGGATGTGCAAAGTCACTTATTCATTTACTTTATCTGTCTTTACATCATGTAGGAGGCATCTGTGTTTACCCACTTAGTTTTAGTAGAATGTTCTTACAGCACCCTGTCTCCTTGACCACAATTGCTTAATTCAAAGTGGGCATTGGACTTCCCCAGGAGTTGATATAGAGAAACAGTCTCTTTCCAACTGTGAGCATTGTAAGATGTATAATTCAGGAGCTATCACATTGAGAAAGAGGTGACGGGCAAAGAGAGCTGAACTGAAGATGGAGGGAGAATCTGTCCTAGTTCTCCTTGTTCTGAGACCCGGCGTGTCCTTGCCTTTCATGAGGTTTGATTATTAACCATGTTTTAGGGGTTATGTGAAGCAATAAATTGCCCACCCTTGTTCAAGGTAGTGATAATTTTCTCCTAATATTCATTCTGGCCTGACTCTTTATGACCCCTGATGTTTGGCTGTCCATGTGGCTGCCCAAATTAAAGACCATACTTCTGCCTGTCTCCTTACAACTGGGTGATGACATGACAACGCTCTGGCCAATGGATGCAAGCAGAAAGCTTGTAACTTCTGGGTTGTATCCCTGAACAAAAGGGATAAATCTTCACCTGCCCATTTTTCTTTTCTCCCTTCCTTCTTACAGGAATGTTGATGTGGCCATAAGCTCCTTTGCATCATAAAGATGAGGGCAGCACTCAAGGGGATGGTAGAGCAACAAGACCAAAAGAGCCTGGGTATGTAACATCATAGAGCTGCCATGTCAGCCCAGGAATGCTTACACCAAGTCTATTACATGTCAGAGAAAGAAATTTTTGTGTTATTGAGGCCCTGGTACTCTGGCTCTCTGGTACAGCAGCTGAAGTTATACTCTAAATAATATAGTGAGTTTCTGTTGCTTGCAACCCCAAGAGTCCTAAATAATTCCACTATTTATTGAACATCTGCATGCTGGATTCTGGAGGATACAGCAAAGGAGGAAATAAACCGTGTCCCTGCCTTCACGATGGTTACAATTTAGCAAGGGGATGTAATGTCAATCAGTTAATTATACAAAAAGCATTGTAATTACATTTGTGATCAATGTGATGAAACAATGAGTATTCTGAGAACAAATACTAGAAGAAGCTGACTAAGTCAGGACACAAAACATTACATTTGAGAAATGGAATATTTCCTGCCGTATCAGTAACCAAAGGATGTCACAATCATCAGCAATTGCAGCCCTCCAGTGTGAGCTGGTGAGTCCTGAGGGAACTCAGGAAGGAAAGAATACTTGCCATGTAGCAGCCATCAGACGGCAGCCACTCCCTATGGTGAGCCCTGAAGAAACTCAGAATGTGGGCTTCCCTGGTGGCGCAGTGGTTAAGATTCCGCCTACCAATGCGGGGGACATGAGTTGGAGCCCTGGTCCAGGAAGATCCCACATGCCGCAGAGCATGAGCAACTAAGCAACTAAGCCCATGTGCCACAATTACTGAGCCTGCACTCTAGAGCTCGTGAGCCACAACTACTGAGCCCGTGTGCCACAACTACTGAAGCCCGCATGCCTAGAGCCTGTGCTCCACAACAAGAGAAGCCACTGCAATGAGAAGCCCACACACCACAACGAAGAGTAGCCCCTGCTCACCGCAACTAGCGAAAGCCCACAAGCAGCAACAAAGACCCAACACAGCCAAAAATAAATAAATAAATTTATTTTTTAAAAAAGAAACTCAGGATGTGAAAATACAGGATACTGATCCCAGATAGCTGAGGTGCATATCAAAGGCATGATTTCAGTGAGCCCAGACTCTTACATCGTCCCATTGATAGGAAAGTGTTAAATTCCTTAAGTTGGGATATCTGGTTTTCTTTAATTAACAATAATCTTTTGATGTTCTCGACTACCTGCCCTTTGTTGCAAAACGTCTGTATAACCTGGCTCCCCCCTCATCTCCTCAGAACAGTTTCTCAGAGTTTTCTGAAACCCTGCCTCCCAGGCCTGAAGTCCTAAAAATTCCCGCGGAATAAAATATAACTCTCAACTTTTTTTTTTTTTTGCGGTACGCGGGCCTCTCACTGTCGTGGCCTCTCCCGTTGCGGAGCACAGGCTCCGGACTCGCAGGCTCAGCGGCCATGGCTCACGGGCCCAGCCGCTCCGCGGCATCGGCAGGCGGACTCTCAACCACTGCGCCACCAGGGAAGCCCAACTCTCAGCTTTTAAGTCCACACATTCAGTGAGTTTGTCAAGCAACGATAGCAGACTGGGAGAGGAAACAGCTTTAAAGGGCTTGAGAGGGGAAGGAGCTCCTATAAGGTTCAAGGAAGTTGAGACAACAGGTTCAAGGCATAAAGATACAGCAAGAGAGGGAGGGAAGATAGTGACCCAAGTTGATGTTGGGGGTCAGCAGAAGCCAGATTCTCTAGGTCCATTTAAGTCAGGGTAGGTTTGGGTTTTAGCTTAAGAGCAATGGGAAGACGTGTAGGGTTTTTCTGGCGAGATTAGGTGCACATTTAAAAAATGTGACTCCAGTGGTCAGTAAAGAATGGATTGGGTGGAGGCCATCAAGAGAGAATGTGGGGAAAACAGAGGAGATTATTGCAGTGGCTTTGTCAAGAGATGATGGTGCCTTAGATTACGGTGGAGACGGCTGAGATGGGGCATCTTAGTCTTTAAGACTCTTAGAATTTCCCAAAGATGGGACTTCCCTGGTGGTCCAGTGGCTAAGACTCCACGCTCCCAATGCAGGGGGCCCAGGTTTGATCCTTGGTCAGGGAACTAGATCTCACATGCAGCAACTAAGACCCGGTGCAGCCAAATAAATAAATGAATAAATTTTTTTTTTTTTAATAAAAAGAATTTCTCAAAGATGTTGAATACAAGGCTGTGCCTTTAATTCTTCTGTAATGGGTACCACTGGCTGCCTCCCACCCCCAACCCCCACCAGCATCCATTTGCCACTTCCTAGCAGACCCCTGCTTTTGATTAACTTCCCCTCCCTAATGCAGGCATGAGCCTCAGGGGAAGCTGAACCCAGCCTCAGGATAAGGAGTGAATCTGATTGGTCTGGGGGTAATCCCACTCCCCAATCATAGAATGGTTTGGCATGAGCTTGTGACCCCAAAGTAGCCAGTAGGAGGTGAGAGAAAATTTGCTGTGGACTTCTGGGTAAAGCTTACAGCCCCTGAAGTAGAGTAATAGGAAAAAGTGTCCTCTCTTCTTGTTCTGCATGTTTGTCATCTGAAAATAAAGTAACAGCAACCTGAGGACACCAGCCCTGAGGGTGACTGAAGGGAGAATTAAAAGGAACCAGGGTCCTTGGTAACATTGCTGAGTGGCTGAATCCAGCACTCCTGAAGCCCGCTTTCTTCCCGACAACCTTCAGGGGAGATGGTACATTTCTCAAACTTTGAAGCCAGTTGGAGTCCTGAATTCTGTTACTCACAGCTGAAATCTGCATAACTGGTATCTTTCCAAACAAACACACACCAGGAAAAACTGCTGGGCATCCCGGGGTCGTTCCTGGCCAAGGACCTGGATTCTTTCACCCAAGGCATTCATCTTGCCAGCTCAGCTTGTCTGGAGTGCAGGTAACCTACGAAAAAGGGAGAAAGAAGGTATTTATTGTCAAGCAGAAAAGTTTAGATTTTGTACTGTAGGCGATGAGTAGACCCTAAAGAGTTTAGGAGCAGAGAAATAGCAGGGAAGTGGTATTTCAGCAGCAGGGAAGTGGTATTTCCCACAGACGGTGGCGGCCCTGTGTAGGAGAAGCTGAAGGGGAAAGCCTAAGAGGAGGCCTGGCCTGGCTGATGCCACAATGAGGGTGTGGGTGATGAGGAAGGACTGAGATGGTGGCTGTGGGGACAATGAGGAAAGCAAGGCATGGATTCAAGAAATGCACTGGTCTCTTCCCTTTCCCCTCCAGAAACCACAGGGCAGGAGGGGACCTGAGTTCCCAGTTCTGTTGAGGCGTCCCAGGGTCACTGAAAGCTTGGAGATGAGCTGCGTTTAGAGCCTTCTGGATATTTAGGCAGTCTCAATACTCTATCTCAGGAGGACCCTCTTTGCAGAAGGCTCATTTGTTTACTAATTTAACAGCTTTTTATTGTGCATTCTTATAGGAAATAGAAATACATAGTATTCATGCCAACAGCCCTTGTTTCCTTACCTATGGCAGACATCACTAATCAATTGTACTCTTCTTTCCTGAGGAGTCCAGACTCAGTACTTTCAGGCATTATCAATTGATCTGAGTTGGCTGGGTGTGCTGAGATTTAATGGCCTTGCCTACCACATGCCAGATCCTGTGTGAAGCCCTTGTGTTAGTTTTCTGTGGCTGCTCTAACAAATTGCCAGACTGGGGGACTTGAAACAACGGAACTGCATTCTCTCACAGTGCTGGATCTTCTATGTTTCGTGCTTCAGCATCCTCATTTGCAAAGCGGAGATTGCAGTACCTTCATCATGGGGTTATTGTGGTATTAAATGGTAAGTGCTCAGTGAATGGTGGCTACTACTATTTGGTGGTGCTGGGCTCCTGGGGGCGCCCCTGGGAAGTTGTTCAGGGAAGTCAGTCTGATAAGGCGCCCCCAGTTATCTCTCACCCCAGCAGTTCCAGAGAGAGGTTGCTGAAGGCAGATTCCAGTCTTTTTCTCCTGTACAGAGCTTCCATTATTAAAGCATTCTCTGGAAGCAATCAGCTCTGGGAGTCTTGGAACTCCACCTCCGTGTTCTAAAAGGCCCTTTGTTCAAGTTGGAAGTGGGGCCACTAAGACACTGAGGAGGTCAGTGGGGTGACGGAGGCCCCGGGCCTTGGCTCCACTTCCTTTCCTCACTCTTCCTCCTCCGCCTCCTCCTCCCCCTCCCCCTCCCCCTCCTCCCCCTCCTCCCTCTCCCCCTCCCCCTCCTCACTCTCCTTAGCCCCCTCCTCCTTGCCCACCAGGGAGCAGCTGCCGGAGCTGGAGATCTGAGCATTCTCTTTGCATCTGCCAAGCTGAAGCAGCATATTGATGATTGCTTGCAAATGTGAAATAGATAGGAAGTGTTTTGCGCTTCGGTGGCATAACGGGTGTTATTCCTCCATGGATGGCGGAGGATGGAGCTGACACTTCTGTTGGGATGCAGAGGAGGTGAAGGGAGTCTCTCACTTCACCTGCGCCATTGATGATTTCTGGGCACTTGTTGTGTACCTACTGTTTTATGGTATTTTGTATAATGGCCTCCACACACAGGGACACCCCCCAACCGCAGGAAAGAAATGGTCATCCTTAAGTTTACAGATGAACTCAAGGTGCTGCGAGACAATACATCAGAGTAGGGATTTCAGCGCAGATGTATTTGATACCAAGGCCTGAAGGTTTTCTGCCACCCTACCTGGGCTCTGGAAAGACATGCTGGTGGAGGTGGCATTCGGCTTGCTCAGAGAGTGCCAGGCGCCATCTCCTTCTGGTGCTAGACCAGGGGTCAGCAAACTTTCTGTAAAGGGCCAGGTGATAAGTATTTAGGTTTTGCAGGCCATATGATCTCTGTTTCAACTACTGAACTCTGCTGTTATAACAGGAAAGTAGCCACAGACAGTAAGTAAACAAATGGGCATGGCTGTGTCCCAGTAAACTTTATTTATAAACACAGGCAGCCAGCTGGTATGCAATAATTAGCAAATCCCTGAAGTAAATCCCCTGAGTTTGACTCCTGCCTTTTCCAGTTACCAGCTGTGTGACCGTATTTAACCCATCTGTGCCTCGGTTTCCTCATCGGTAAGGTGGCACCAGTGATACCTCATAATCATCATCATAATTTTAATACTCATGAGGTTGTTGTGAGGATTAAATGAGTTAAAGTAGGAAGAACTTTTACAATAGTGTCTGCCGTAGTCATGGGTCAGAGCCAGTTGGCACTGTTATTAGCATTATCCTCATCTTCAGCATAGTTGAAAGGACCTGGAGCTAGAAAACGGGGATGATACCTCCTTCACAGGTTTGCTGTGAGAATGAAGTGAGAAAATATATGCAAAATGCCTGAAGTTGTGCTAGCACATAGCAGGTGCTCAGTGACCCCGCAGGTGAATACCCAAACTCTCATCAGGTCTCCTCCAGCTAGTTTTATAAACCTCTTCCTGGTATAAAAAAAAAAAAGAGGGGAAAGACCCTGTCACACTCTCTTAGGCTGCTCGAGTCTTAGCTGGGAAAGACAAAAGTGTGGGAAAGATTAAGGGAAACTTCAGTCACTAGGCAGAAATTCAGGGCTGCAGAGAAACCCCAAGGCTCAAGCCCAGGGGAGGGGATCTCCCACTGGGAGATGTAACTCGCCCCTTCTCCTGATAGCTTGCCCTGGTTCCTGCTCTGGTCTTCAAGTTCCTCAGCCTTTGACTGAAAGGAAATGACTTCATTCATAGGCGCTAACCCATGTAAATTAGGCTGATGTCTTGGCACAGAAAATCTTTCTTGCCCTCTTAATCTGTTTCACCATATGCTCTGCAGGCTCCATGACCTGGTGTTCGTAGCAGAGAACGAAGTCCTTTTGGATGTGATTTTGTGGCCGCATGTCTATGATGAGTAAGCCTCACCCCCCCCAAGCAGCCCTGGGCTCCCTGAGGTCACACACCAACCAGAGGCTTTGGGTCCTTGGCTTCCAGGCCAGATGTCGTTCTCACATTAATGCATAACATTTCAGAAGAGGGATTTTCTGTTCCTGCTCAGTCCCAGGTACCACTCCTGCAGCCTCCCAGGGAGGACCATGTGCTCTAGACATGTAGGGGCAGCCGACTCAGTGCTTGGGAAGTGGAGCTTCGTAGGGCTGGCATTTGGGAATATCTGGACCTGTGACAGCTCTTCTGACCTCAGTGCCTCCCACAGACAATGGCTGTGAGTGGGTAAACTGAGGCAGCACTGAGCTGGCTGATGAGAGCTGCTCCTCTAGTGAAAGGCCCCAGCTGAACCCCAGCGAACACCTGCTGCCTAAATACCAAAGAGGAACACTCAGTTGTAGATCGTTTTGCCAACATGTTTCTGCACAAACATGTCTTTCCCTCACTGGCCAACATCCAGTGTGTGTCCTCTCTCAGTTATTTCATAGGGGATGTGTGGGTGTGGGAGGATTTCATCTGCAGAACTCATTGGACGTTGTTAGATGTCTCCTTAAAAGCAACATCAGCTCTTATGTATTGGAGTGGGGAAGCTCGGAGGTCAAGGCATGCTTTACACACCCAGGGCAGCATGGGACACACCACAAGACCTCAGCAGCCACCCTGACAAGCAGGAAGGCAACTGACAGTAACAGTTAAAGCATAAAACGCGTGCAACATGATGTCTCTGTAAAACTTCTGATCATGCCACCTGTACTGTTACGAATGTTCATCAGCGACTCGTTATTGGAGCAATAAGATCACCAACAAATAGCCAATTCACATGCTGACATATCCGTGCCAGGATGTGCATGGGCACCCAGAACATCCGAAGAAAGACAGTAGAGCAAAGTGTTTAAAAACCAGGCAAGCTTAGGTTCAAATCTTGACTCTGCCACTTCTAAGATATATGACTTGAGTTAGACTCTATTCTCTGAATCCTAGTTTCCTAACCTGTAAAACGGAGATGATGACTGTTTCTTCCTCACGGGACTGTTGTGAGGTTTATGTGAAGTTGTGATTATGAATTCCTTAGCATTGTCTCAGCAGAAAGTAAGCTCTGAATAAGTAGTAAGTGCATAGAAAGAAGAAGAACCTGCACGGTTCTTCCTTTTGTGTACGTTTCACAAGAGCTGAGGTGAGGCTGTGGGTCCTTGGAGGTGTTCCTTTACCACAGAGTGACCATTTTAATCCAGGCTACCTCTCTTGCTGTTGCCTCCCTGCTTGTTCAAAGTGCTGCCGGTGTGTCTCATGATGTGCTGGGCGTGTACAGCGTGTCTTGACCTCAGCGTAACCCCACTCAATCAGTAAGACTCCAACTTACCAGGGCCCTCTATTAATGGGCACGGTAGGCTTCAGCTAGTAGAAAGAGGTCCCTGCATTTTCTCCTTCTCTTCTGCATCTTAGACTCTTGTCTTAGATATGGATGATGGTATCAAGGACTCAGAAAGGTGGCTGAGCCCTGCAAGACCCTCACACATCCCAGTGAGATGAAGTACAATGTAACTTGGTGACAGGGGCATGGGTCTGGGTTCCAACTCAAGTGGGTTTGAGTCCCAGTTCAGCCAACAACTGCCTGGGTGAACTTCAGCGAGTCATTCTGTTTCCAAGAACCTCCATCTTGTGGAGAGAGTTGGAGTACTGGCAGAGTGAGATACTTGTCTAAGGTCACCCCACTAGCAAGCCAGGAAGTTTAATTCAGCCCTAGGACTGTGTGACTCTAAAACCTAGCATCTCGCTCCAGTATCAGACTATTCAATAAAATCTTTTACTATTCAAGTGTGGCAAGGCCAGCAGATCAGGAGACTGAGCAGATTGAAACAGATTGAACAGATTGAAAAGATAGTTTTTTACTCACAGTCTGCGAGAGCAGGGGGTCTGCCACCCTATGCAGGGCCACATGGGGAAGTACCAGGGCTGATCAGGAGGCAGTGGAGCAGGAGGAAAGCATGGCCTGAGTTGTCTAGTACCTGGCTGTGGGGTGATTAGGACAGGAGAATATGGGCATAAGTATAAGAACGCAGTAAAGGAGGCGGTTGGAGGGTGGGTAGTTTGCGTATGAGAAGTGCTTGCAGGAAAGCAGCTTGCTGTCTCCCGGAATCAGCTAGCTCCGGGAGGGGCAGTCTTTCCCCAGTCAACAAGCCCTCTAAATGTCAAAGCATAATAAAATACAGAAAATAAAAACCATGATTAATACAACTATCCTTGGTGAACTTTCCAAGCTGCACAACCATTCTTATACCAGTGGGGTATAACTCCAGAAGAGTTGGCATGATTTATGTCTATTTGTAATACAATTGCAACTATGAAGTACAATGACATGGTTTTAACCACCAAATAACCACCTTCAAAAACAATTAAAATCTACTCCAAAATTCCCAGTAGCTTTTCTATAGATCAGTAAAAATTAATAATAAAATTCTGAGCACAAACATAAAATATCTAGATATAAATTGAATAAGAAATGTGTTATTCTATGTTGTGCGAAACTGCAAATCTTTATTGAAGGGTATAAGAGAGAAATAAATGGAATCTATGCTTTCAGTATTGGATACATGCCAATTTAGCCCAAATTATATAAACATTATGTGATATTAATTAAAATATTAGCAGAATTTTTATTATTACTTGACAAAATAATAAGCTCACCTGGAAGAATAAATAACTGAAAACAATTCAAGGATTTTCGGAAAAAAGAAGAGCAGTGAAAGGATTTCTTCTAACAAAGTGTGTCTACCTAAAACAAATATGTAAGTAGTTTCTATATTATAAATGTATTTCAAATCAGAGGAAAGAGTTCATTGTAAAATGAATTAACTTCATGGGAAAAAATAAGTTAGATCCCTACCTCATACCTTATACCAAAATTAATTTCACATTGTTTAAATACTTATATAAAAATAAGCAAATAACCACAAAATTCCCATAGAAATATATAGGTGAAAGTTCTATTCTCTCGGGAGAGGGGAAGGCCTTTTAAAGTTTGAAGTCAACGCCAGAAGCCATCAAGAAAAAACCACGGATATGTCCATCAACAGATGACTGGATAAAGATGATGCAGTGCATATATACAATGGACTACTACTCAGCCATAAAAAAGAATGAAATAATGCCATTTGTGTAATGTGGATGCAACTAGAGATTATCATACTAAGTGAAGTAAGTCAGAAAGAAAAGACAAATACCATATGATATCACTTATTTGTGGAATCTAAAATATGACACAAATGAACTTACCTATGAAGCAGACTCACAGACGCAGAGAACAAACTTGTGGTTGCCAGGAGGGAAGAGGAGAGGGAGAAGGATGGATTGGGAGTTTGGGATTAGCAGATGCATAGTATTATATATAGAATGGATAAACAACAAGGTCCTACTGTATAGCACAGGGAACTATATTTAATATCTTGTGATAAACCATAATGGAAAAGAATATGAAAAAAATGTATATGTATGTATAACTGAATCACTTTGCTGTAAGCAGAAGAGGTGAATCAACTATACTTGAATAAAATAAATTTTAAAAAAGAAAAAAACGCTGATGGACTTTATTACACACAAGTTAAAATCTGCACAGCAGGGCTTCCCTGGTGGCGCAGTGGTTGAGAGTCCGCCTGCCGATGCAGGGGACACGGGTTCGTGCCCTGGTCCTGGAAGATCCCACGTGCCGCGGAGCGACTGGGCCCGTGAGCCATGGCCGCTGAGCCTGCGCGTCCGGAGCCTGTGCTCCGCAACGGGAGAGGCCACAGCAGTGAGAGGCCCGTGTACCGCAAAAAAAAAAAAAAAAAAAAAAAAAAAATCTGCACAGCAAAGGAGAACAAAGTTAAAGGACAAAAGGCACATTAAGAAGAGTACTTACAGCATACAATCTTTAACATTTAAAATGGCAGTATATCAAGTTACTCCAATGGGAAAAAATGAGCAAGATACCTAATATACAAATTCATAAAAATGTATTTAATGAACATTTAAACTTAATATAAATGAAATGTATTAAAAATGACAGTAATGTGACCACCATTTTTTTCTGCCATCAGATTGTCAAAAATATAAAGATGGCTCATACACAAAACTGATAAGTTTGTAAGGAAATAGTCAGGGTGATGCACTGCTTGTGAAAGCAAATTTGTCCTTTCTTTTCCTTTTTTTTTTTTTTTTGGTAATGTGAGTCAAAGTCTTTAAAAGACCCACATCCCCTGAAACAACAGTTTCGCATCAAGAAATTTATATGAAAGAAATAGTAAGAGAAGAACACTCATCTTTCTGTGGAGGGATAATCACCACATCTTTAAATAATAATGAATAAGTGGAAACAACCTAAGTGCCCAGTGATAGGGGATTGCTTAATTACTTATTTCTGGTACTTTTTTACAGTGGAATATATACAACCATTAAAATTTATGTGCATTAGACAAACACATACACACACTCCCACACAAGAAAGATCTCCACACTATAATTATAATTAGAAAAAAAGAAGTTTGCAAAATAGTTTGCATAATACAATCCCATTTTAATAAGAAGTAATATAATCCTTTTTTGGAAGAAGATCTAAAAGATTTGATATCAAATTGTTAATAATGATTATTTCTGTGTGGTGGATTAAAGGTGGCTTTTATTTTTTTCTATATCCTGAAATTATTGCAAGAGATATGCATTTTTATAACCTGAAAAATACTATAAATCTATTAAAAGGTGATTTCTCAGCTCTTTTTCCCCTTAACAGGAGCCTTCAGATGGTTGTTAGTGGAGAGCATGGAGGGTGAAACTGGGTAAAAGAAATCTCAGTTTCCTGCTCTCCATTCTGCTTGCTGTAGATTGAAAATCAGGAGAGAAATTCCTGTGCAGAGCATTCATTGCTCTGACCTTCACTGTTGAATGAAATTAGAAGGCCTGTTGAAAAGAGAATGTCTTCCCTCCAAGTTTGCTATAAATATTTAAAGTGGAAAATATGGATTATGTCAAATGTGGTTGAGGAAACCAACACAGAAAGCCCAGGATCTGTACAGACACAAGTGTGGGGAGGAGGGTAAGTGAGGGGTGTTGGCTGTCTGAAGGCTCAGCTGACTTGGGGTTACTTCCAAAGATCAGTGGTGCTGATGTTGTTTCAGAAATGACAAGCCCTGCTGTACAGCCTGGGTCTTATTATGCTCCACCATTGGGATCCAAGCTTTGGGTTCAGGAGGGTAGTTCATGATTTATTATGTTTGAAATACAAGCAGAGAAGGAGGACATCGCCACCGGCATAATTATGTTCTGGGGCCTCTAAGAGAGTGATTCCTGCTCATTAAGTGGCATTTGCTCCCCTAAACAAGCCAGTCTTGGGTGGCCCTCTACCATGCAGACATATTAGCACATCCTTGGGGTCTCTCTCCGCTGCTTCTCATCCAGGTAGGTGCAGAGATGTTAAACACCTCTTCATCTTCACCAACACACCCAGTATGTTTATAAATCAGACACTCACCCTAATTTCCAGCTCAACCAGATTTCTGGGACTCTGGCTGCCATTTTCCCCCTTGGCGAGCTAAGATGCTGGGATGTTGGAAGCAGAATCAGAATAGTGAGATTGAATCACCAGCCATCCCTCCTTTCATTAGATATTTATTGAGCATAGACTATGAGCCAGGCATTAGAACTCCAGAGGTGACTGCGGTGTGATCCCTGCCCTCAAAGAGTTCACAGTCTATTGAGGGAGATAAATATGTGAACCAGTAATTGTAGTACCACATGCACAGTAGGTAAAAGAAAGACCTACAAAATGTCATCAACACCCAGAGAAAGAGGAGGCTAAATAGCTTTGGAAAAAAGTGGTGTCAGACGAGCCTTCCTAGTGGAAAGGATTTTGATCTGGATCTTGAAAAAAGAATAAAGAAGTACATGCAATAGTTCGATACACTGAAGTCCACAGCATGTTTTGAACATTCCAGAAACCCAATAAGCACTTGTTGACTGCATGACTGTGCAAACAAAGAATTAATAAATGTGTGCAGGGAAAGAGGTTAATAACGTGGAAGAAAAGTGTCTCAGGAAGGGATTTGGAGATTTGAGGCTGGAAAGGAAGCTTAGGGTCAAGTTGTGAAGAGATCTAAGTATTTTCCTAATGAATTGAACTTGTCCTTGTTTGATGAGCTTGAGCTCATTTAGGGATGCAGGTAGATGGAGCCTCCACCATCCGGAGGTGGGGAAGCCACAATGGGTCACGGCTCTTGATGCTCTTGATGGCGTCCCCCTGAAGTGGCACATCTCACTTCCATGCGCATTGCATTGGCCTCTGCACGTCAAAGGGCCTTATGGAGACAGAGAAGCAGAACACTATTTTGTGCTCAGGGGGAAGAGAAACAAAATACTGGTGAAGAGCACCAAAGATGGCCCCAGAAGCAGAAGAGTGCTTCCCACTTATTATTTCCTACTAATAAGGGTTATTTTAGGTTAAGTCACTAAAGCTTTCTGAGCTGCTTTTTTTTTTAAGTAAAAAGAAGTATAGAACTTAAAGAGCTCTAGAATTCTATTCTATTTCTCTTTCTCTCTTCTTCTCTCCTTCTTCTCTGATGATGAGGATGGGGTGCGACATGACCGGGTACAAGAGGGTCAGGTTCTTTCATAGAGCACAATCAGACATCCCAATGAGCCCGAGAGCAAAGGACAAAACTTAACCTCAGAGTCCATAAAAAATTTACAGAATTGCCAAGTGCCAAGCAAAAATATAAAGAGTTCTCGTTCTCTGCACTCCGGGAAATTATTGAAGCCATAAAGATTCCTACTCTTGCAGATGAGGCAGTTGGTGTGTGGAGCAGAGCAAATCAATCATGTCATACTTCTCATCCAGATCAAAATACTCAACGAAATAACTGCAAAGTAAGAGGGGGACAAAGTCTGTCTCAGTCAGTCACTGCACTGGATAATGCCATAGCAGAACACAGCCTAATAGTCTGGCATTTTAAAAGCCAGGAAAATGTTTAATCAAAATTTGGAGCCATTGTAGCTCCTAAAGGATAATTACTCAGCACTTTGGCAGAGGATAGTCTTGGAGAAAGAATCTGATGGGGGTTGTGCATGTTAAAATGAATGCTGGTTTCATAGCTATAAAGGATTCTCAGGTAAGAAAGGGGCAAGAATAGTTCCCTTTTGGAGGACTGAGAAACTAGGCATCACAAGGTGATGACTCTAAGAGATTACATGTGCCTTGTTTGCTGTTGTGTCCTCTGCCTTAGCAAGGGGCCAGGCCCATCCTTTCATTTTTTTCCTCTGACATAATTTATTAAGCATCTACTATGTGACAACTACAGTTTTAAGAGCTGGAGTATAGTAATGAACTAGACAAAGTAGGTGTCTGCTTTCCTGGAGCTTACATTGTATTGAGGAAGACAGGTAATAAACAAGAAAATAAATTTGATCATAATATAGTGGTAAATGCTATGAAGACAATAGAGTCGAGTAGTGAGCAGGGGGTCTAGGATGCTGAGGACTCTTCTGAGAGGAGATATTCAAACGGAGACTGGGAAGACAGAAGGAGTCAGTCATGACATATAGAAGGAAGAACATTCCAAGCAAAGGAAACAGCAGGCCCTGAAATGGGAACAAACTTGGCTTGTTTGAAGAACTTCAAGAAGGCCAGAGTTGGGAGGCCAGTGGTAGGAGCAGAGGGCAGAGGGGTGGGTATGGAACCAGAGGGTGTACAAACTTATAGGCTATAGGAGGACACATAGTAGGTGCTCAATAAGTGTTTGCTGAATGACAGACTAACCAACTGACTGAAGTGATTGAATGTCGCAATTTATCCTGGGCTGTACAGATATTTGATAGTTGTGTTGAGACTAGAACTTGAGATGCAGCCTCAGGGCTTTACATAAGATCACAATAATCCCTGGTAAATGGGAGTAGTAGGGAGTAGTAGATTTTGGCGTGATAAATACACTATCTTCTATTTATTGAGCCCTTATATTCATACACGTTTAACCTTCCCACATCTCTGTAGATAACTGTTATTATTCTTTCTTGATAGATGAGGAAATGGAGGCTCAGAGTTTGACCTCAGTGATCAGCAGCAGAGAATGGTCAATGGATTGGTGATTTCCTGATAGACAATCTTTATTTTGTTCACTGCTATATCCCCAGCTCTTAGCACCTGATAAATAGCAACCAATCAATACATTTTGTGGAATGAACAAATAAACCTATATTTTAACAGAAATGAAATCATACCGTACAAATTGCTTCTGAACCTACTTTTTCTCATTGTGAATGTTTTTTATCATCAGTAAAAATCTTCATTGTCATTTTTTTTTTTTTTTTGTGGTACGAGGGCCTCTCACTGTTGTGGCCTCTCCCGTTGCGGAGCACAGGCTCCGGACGCGCAGGCCCAGCGGCCACAGCTCACGGGCCCAGCCGCTCCGCGGCATGTGGGATCCTCCCGGACCGGGGCACGAACCCGTATCCCCTGCATTGGCAGGCGGATTCTCAACCACTGCGCCACCAGGGAAGCCCCATTGTCATTTTTAATGACTGCATTGTATATCATTGTATAGATGTCTCCAGATATTTCCATTTATTTAACAATCCCTATTATTGGATATTTGATTGTTTCCATATTTTTGCTATTGCAAATATCTCTGCCAATAAAAAATCCTTGACCTGACATCTTTACACATCTGTCTGATTTAGTTCTTGAGATAAACCCCCTTAAGCAGACATGCTGGATGAAATAGATGCACATTTCAGAAGCTTTGCATACACAAACCCAAACTGCCCTTTGGAAAGGCTGGGTCTATTTCAGCATGTTCTGTTTGGGATGCTACCCTTAAGGGGCATAGGTGTAAACTACCGTGTATTCAGAGAACAGGATCCCAAAGTATGCTTGCCATGTTAAGGGCATAACTGAAACAGAACTTTATGAAAAGCAGTCAGTGTCAAGCTTAAATAGTAGAGGGTCTGGGAGACTAGGCTGGGAGTACTCAGACACAGAGACATTCCTGCAGAAGAAAAGGCCTCCTGGAGCAGCCATGAGCTGAAAACATTTGTCATTGAGTCATTTCATGAGTTGACTTTGTATTTTTTTTCCAGTTTGCCTTTGTTTCTCTGGAAAACAAACTGGACTTGTAGAACGAGGGTGATCTTTGGAGATGCCCAGAGGTGAGCTTGAATCCAGACTTCATTTACTTACTGTATGTCCTTGAGTGGTTTTCAAACATTCCTGAACCAGGTTAAGCCCCTTATGTTCCAAATGTGTCTCCTCAGATATTTGTGAGAAGCTCTTAGGGGACCCTCTGAACCGGCAGGGTTTCTCCTGTCTCCCCCTCATGTTGTCATGCCAAAGCCCCTTAAGGGTCAATACTCTGGTGACCAAAACTGTCCTCTGCTGCTGAGCCCCATGTACTCTGGCCTCAGCGATGGGACACCATTCTTGTTCATTCATTCAACACATATTTATTGAGCACCTACTACGTTCCAGGTACTGTCCTAGATGCTCAAAATTGAAGAGTGAGAAAAATTGAACATGGTTCCTGCCCTTGTGGTACTTATTGTCTAGTAGGGGAGAAAGAGTCTGATCAAACAATCCCATGAATAAATATGTAATTACAAACCATGCATATGATAATTCGGGGATTATGAGAGAGCATAGGAAGAATCTACTAGGTCTGGGGGGTGAAGGTTAGGAGAGTCTGGGAGGGTTTTCTTGAGGAAGTGATATTCTAGATGATAGGTCAGAGTGGGCAGTAGTGTACAGGCAAAAGGGGCAGAGGCAGGCATTCCAGGCCGAGAGAAAGTGTGTGTGCAAAGGCCTGGGGCAGGAAGGAATGTGGCATATTTGAGGGTCTGAAGGAAGGCCAGAGTGACAGGTCTACTTCTTCCTAAGTGTGGAGCAGCCACTTTGCCTTCATTTCCCCAATAGAAGACAGACCAGGATTAGCTATTCACAGGCTTTTATGACAGCTTGAGGCTAGTTGAGAAGAAAGCAAAATAGAGAATAATTATGACCGAACAGGTCCAGATGTGTCCTCAGCTTCTCTGGACTGCCTGGCTCTGGGTGTCCCTCTCAGTATTGCTTCACCATGACTGGGCCCAAGTCCGCCCACTTCCCTCACCAGAAATACTCCAGGCATCTCTACACAGTGGGGTCCAGACCCAGCTGACCCCCAGTTCACAGAGGAGAGACCACTTTCCATCCATCTCATTTAAGGTCTGTTTTCAGAATCCTCGTTTCCTGCACCAGGGCTGGCCGCCCTCCAGGAGGGCTGACTGCAGGATCACCCCTTCTTTTCAGGGGAAGCTCCACAGCGCCTCCCCACCCCCAGGGCTGTGCCTGTCCCTGCCACACAGGTGGGACTATCCTACATCCCGTCCTTTGGGTTATTTTATATTAAGCAAAGCTGGAAGTGACGCATGCATATCCCAGTCCAGGTGAGGCTGCAACCTCTCTCAGAGCATTTCATTTTCAGCCTTTTCTTATCATAGTTTCAAAATTCTTGGGGTCTGGTTTCATTTAGAATCACCTGATATGACACATATTCCTGGTGGTACCCAGCACCACCATTCGTTATCTTCTTCGGTGGAATTAGAACCTCTGATTTCTCATTGGGTCTATCCCACCTGGATTAAAGATTACAGTTTCCAGCCTCCCTTGCAGTTGGGCATAGTCATTGACTAAGTTCTGGCTAATGGGAAATGTGCAGCTATGCCATCTATAAGTTCATGTCCTTAAAGGAAAGGGGCATTCTTTTTCTCTAGTCCTCTTCCTAGCTGGCTGGAATGTAGCAATGCACCATCTTGGACGAGGTGAATGAGGGCAACACCTAAAGATGGCAGAGCAACAAGGTAGAAGGAACCTGGGAATTCTGACATCCTGGAGCCCCCATCCCAACCCTGGACAGCATACTCCTCGACCGTTAAATGAGAGGAAAATGGGGGACTCTGTTTTAGCAACCAAAGTTATAACTTAATTATATAATTTATCATTGTGTATCTGAGATGTATGGCACATAGTAGGTGCTCACTAAGTTGTAGCTATCATTTATTTTTCGAGTTCTCCAGCTGACAGCGGGGATGAAATTGCAGGCACTTAGGAATGTTCTTATGGGGATAACCTTTAAAGGAGGTATCTTAATGGTGATGGAGCAATATTGGATTAAGATAGATCTTTACAGAAAAAAAATGCAAAAGACAGTAATGCATTTGGTAAATCTGTGTGAATGCATGAGAAATATTTTATGAGGTAATGGGGATTTAAATGTGAATTTCAGCTAAAACAAAGTGAAAGCATTGATTCTCTTGAAGGGGCTTGGGGCTGGGAGGGAGGAAATTGTGGAGTCTCGGGAGGCTGTTTAACTTGAAGGTGATCTGCCTCCTTTGTGCTGCATCTGACACCACAGCCCAGAGCATGCCCTGCTTTCTACCTTTCTGTTTGACCTCTGTTTATCAGTCTGGGAAATAGTCGTGGTGAGAGTTAAGACTTTTCTTATAGGCTCAATGACCCTCAGGGAAGGAGAGAGGGAGAGGATTAGGTAGGGAGTTGAGATTTTCACTGATTTACCTAAATAGTCAAGCACACCAAGATGGCATTGAACCTCCTGAATGGCTGAGCCATCACCCCCTACTATAGTCTTCTGTCCTAGAGGTCTTTCTTGGTGGGGTGGGCAGAACCCCAGACTTCCAGTAGAATCCTTGAACCCCAGTCAAAGCTCCTTAACTACACCGGAATTCCCTCTCAGTAGATTTAGTGCATGGGTTTTGGATTCAGGGAGAACTGAGATGAATTCGTACTCTGCAAATTCCCTACCAGGTGTGAGAACCTAAACAAGTAAATTCAGCTTTTTGGAGGCTGTCTTCACTTGTAACATAGGATTCATATCTTATTCACATCACGGTTGTAATTGCTTATTATTAACCTCCAGCTTGGTTTGGAAGAATAGTCTCAGGATGAATTGATCAGTTCACTGAAAATAAATATGCAAGCTTGATAGAAGATACGAAGTTCAGCTGCACAGCAAAATCTGTCATTGATCTGCCCTGTGAGAAATCAGGTGGGAACGGGACTTAGCAGAGGGAATGGTTTCCAGGCCTGGCTCTATTGCTCAGTGTTCGACATTAACTGTGTTCCTCCTGTCCTCTGAGCCTTCGTTTCCTCGTCTCTAAAATCCCTTCCAGGAGAGAAAACGAGCCTCACCTAACTTCTTTGCAGTTAACACTTAATGCTTTGGGGTCCTTGATTTGGCAGGAAGAGTTGATAAAGTGAATAATAAACTATTTTTGGATGATAAAAAAATTTTTTTAAATAAAATAAAATCCCTTCCATGATCTCTGTCCAGCAAAACCTGGACATCAATGGTATGACCTGGCCACAGTCCCAGAGAAAATCAGTGAAGGCCAACGTGGGACCAGAATCTTGGTCTGGAGCTTTTTCCAGTGCTTACAACATCTTGAGAATGCCAACTCAGCACTCACTGCATGCTGGGTGTGGTGGTAGTTGCTATGGGAACAAAGATGAGGAAACAAGGTCCCTGCCCTCAAAGGGCTTAGTTTAGATAGTGAGACACAGACACAAACAAGGTCATTGACCGATGGCCCCCAAAATTCTTCTCCTACTCATCATCACTTCCCTTGTGAAGAGAAGCCCTGTGAGCCTAGGATAGGCTCAGGCCTTGTCTCCTGCAGCTCTGTTCTCTCTGCACCTCTGGGCTTTTGCACATGGGACACTCTTCCTTCTAATCTGCTAGCTTGGCTCACTAATGTTTGCTGGGCCACCATACCATGTTAAGTGCTTTATTTTAATGATCTCTTTAAAGCCCAACAAACACCTTATGAAATATGGACTATTCTTTTTATTCCCACTTTGCAGTTGAGGAAACTGAGGCACAGAGAAATTTAACTTGCTGAAAACACATAGATAGGAAGTGGCAGATCTAGAATTGGAACCCAGGGAGTGTGGATGGCTGTGCTCTCAGTTTTTAGCTACTCAGCAGCTATTTCCTCTGTGTTTCTGCCACTGTCTTCTTTGGGTAACCTGGAGAGTCCCAGGTCCCAGAAGCTGAGGGCTTAACGAGATCATTACTGACAGTGGTGATATCTATTTCACTGGCTGATACCCCATCTGTGTAATAAAGGCCTTTGGGCTCTCCCGTTCCAGGTGAGGTCTCGCCCAGGTTTTGCTACGAGTCCCAAAGGGGTTTCATATGAGCTCTGAAATGATTTGCTCAGGGTGTGTTTGTCCCGGCCCCTCTCTAGTGGCCACCTCTCGCCAGCTCCTGCTGGAACCACCTTGATGGCATTGATGTATATGTTAGGGTGGTGTCGCCGAGTGCTCCTGAAAGCTGGAATTCTTTAACAGCAACATCAAAAAGCCAGCCAGCATTTAGCAAACACTCTCTGTATACCCAGATAAGCATTCTCCATGTGAGAACTTACTTATTTCTCATGGCAGACTTAGGAGGTTTTCATTATTAATATACCCATTTTACAGATGAGAAAAACAAGGCTCACACAGGAGAAGCAACTTGCCCAAAGTTTGTTAGAAAGAAGCAGAGCCAGGGTGTGAACCCAGGTGGCCAGCCCAGAGCCTGCAGTCTGCCCCACTGGGGAGGGCCACATTCCCAGTCTTTCCTGAGCAGAAGCCACACTGTGTGCTGTGCTGACGAGTCAAATGCTGCCCTCCCCCTGCATGTGCCCCACTTTGTCCCCTGGTCTCCAAAACTGTCATGTCAGGGCCGCTTGAGGCTCAGAGATGCTCCTTCGGCATCTGTCTTCTCAGGGCTCAGACCCCAGCCTTGAGGCCAGTGAGATTCCCCACATCTTTCTTCCACGTTAATCAACTCCTGCACGTGGATTACCTTGGGGTTGCTCACCTCCCAACTTATCTGCCCTGCAAGAGAGCCTGAATTCCCTTTTTCTCAGACAGAACCTCTGTTGCATCAAACAAACAAACAAACAAACAACAAAAATTCATATGAAATCTTGACTCCCTTGACTTATCATTTTTCTCAGTGTCCTCTCTTTGCAGGGAGACTGGAACCCATCAGAAAGGATGTTTACTTATCCAAAGCTCTGTGAACCTCTGCTTTTAGTCTGCTTTTTTTTCTTCTTCTTCTTTTGAATGGGCATTGTTCAATTGGGAACATCAGAAATTGACTTTTGAAGCCAAAATTATATCCTAGGATGAACTCTGATTTTATGCTACAAAAGATCTCTAAGGACAGGAGCTTTTCATTTTCTCATGCGTGGGATGGAAGCTGACATGGTCCAGCCCCTGAGGTTTCCACCTGAAGGTTAACTCCCTCACTGGGTGAAGTGAAGTCTTTGAAACTTAAGCACAGCAGAGCAAAGCACAGCGTCAGGTGGCAAGGCAGGAGATGAAAGCCTCAAAGCTTTCTGTAAATTCCACCTGCAGCCTCATCATCGTAGTTATGAAGTTTAAAACCTGGAGCAAGGATCTGGCAGGATGCACCTGGAAGGACCTGAGATCTTGGTGCTGGAGCCCAGGTTTCAAGGCCTCTACAGCTGGGAATGGTGACAGGGTGTCCAGGACACTTGGAAGGGGCCAAAATCTCACAGGGGCCAGAGATACTTCTGCACAACTGTGGTTGCCTGTGATCACTTCACCTCTTGCTTGGGCCTCTCAGTGGTAAAGAAAGTGTGACTTCTTCCCACATGATTCTGCCACAATCAATTTCAGCAACTGTTCTTCTCTCAAACCTCTGCCAACAAGAGAATTCTTTAGAATCACTGGGTGAAAAATGAGGCTCAGTTGTTAGTCTGAAGGCTGGCAAATTTCACCATCTCCCCACAGACAATACATCAAACGCAGCTACAAATGGGACTCAAACACAGGCGTAATGAATTGGCCATGCACTTAGGACTTGGAGCTGAGCTTGCAGCTCAAACTGAGTTTTATATGCATTTTTCTCTACCATGTTTGGGGCATTTTCTTACAAGCCTAGGTGGAGACTCCAAAAGTAAGCCGTGTCTTACGGCATCAAAATCTTTTGGACTCACATGCTTATTGTATGGCTCAACAATTTCACTTTTAGGTGTCTACCGCAGACATTTGGAAACAGATGTCCACACCAAAACCTGTGCATGAAAATCATGACCGCATTCTTCATAACAGCCTAAAACTGGAAACCCTACAAACATCCATCAACTGGCAAATGGATACATAAAATGTGGCACAAACGTGCACTAGAATGCTACTCCAGAATGAAAAGGAAAAAACTACTGATGCGTGCCTGACACGGGTGAACCTAAAAATAATTACGAAACACTGTGGAAAAAGCCAGACAGAAAAGACTACATAATGTATGATTCCATTTATATGAAATTTCTAGAAAAGGCAAAATTAGAGAGTGAGGAAGCTGTTCAGTGGTCGCTTGAGAGTAGGGACTGAGAGCAAATGGGCGAGGAGAGTGATAAAAGAATTCTAAAACTGGATTGTGGGATGGTTTCCTAACTGTGGAAATTTACTAAAACTTACTGAACGGTAAACTTGCAATGGGTAAATTTTATCGTATATAAGTTATACCTCACTAAAGAGACACAGCAACTAAAAAGAATGCTCTGGACTTCTTTCTGTCCTTCCTTCAGTCCTTGCTTTCTTCTCTCTCTCCCTCTCTCTGTTCCTCCCTAAACGTTTGCTCAAAAATGTCCCTGGGGCTTCCCTGGTGGAGCAGTGGTTGAAAGTCCACCTGCTGATGCAGGGGATGCGGGTTTGTGCCCCAGTCTGGGAAGATCCCACATGCCACGGAGAGGCTGGGCCCGTGAGCCATGGCCACTGGGCCTGTGCCTCTGTAGCCTGTGCTCCGCAGCACGAGAGGCCCGAGTACCGCAAAAAAAAAAAAAAAAAAAAAAAAAGTCCCTGGCCCTGTACTAGGCACTGCAGTCCTTCATTCATCCACTCATTCTGCAGATATTTATTGAGCATCTACTATGTGCCAGGCACTGGCGTGGGGACTGTGGAGAGAGCAGTGAATAAAATCAATCCCCTGACCTTGCAGAACATGCATTCAGTGGGACAGACAGACTGACAAATTTAGACATCATGTTAGGAAGCCGTGATGCTGTGAACAGAGGACTGGAGAGGGATGGTGACGGTCATTTTGGATGGGGGCCGGGAAGGCAGAAGCCTGATTGACAGGAAGGAGCCAGCCACGCGGCTCCCTGCAGGAAGAGCAGACCGCAGGCCCAACTGGCCAGTGCAAAGCTCTTGGTCCGTGAGCCAGAGGAGCAAGGAGGCCAGTGTGGCCAGAGAAGGGGGCGAGAGGAAGAGGAAGGCAGGACCAGTTCACGTGGGCCACTTTTGCCCTAGTAAAGTACTGTGGATTTTACATTAACAGTGATTGGAAACCACTAGACGGTTGACAGCAGGATAAGAGCCAACCTGACTTCTGTCTTGAAGGATCCCTCTGGCGTCTGTAAAGCACAAACTGAAGGGATTGGGCATAGAACACGGAGGCCGGTAGGAGGCTAATGTCCAGGTGGGAGAGGATGGTTGTTCAGCTGGCACCGTGGATGAGTTGCAATGTGCTCGGAAATGAGATCTGTTTTGAAGGTAAGCCTGACAGGATTGCAAATAGAGAGCTCAGAAGCTCAAAGGAGCTAGTAATGTAGTGGGGGAAACAGCTGTAAAGGCAAGAGCCAAAGTGAACACCTAACCCACTAAACACATCTTTTAATCTTCACTATAACAAGGAGGTAGATGTTATGATTATCACCATTTTACAGATGGGAAAATTGAGCCCCCCCCCCCCACCAAGAGACAGTAAGTGGTAGAGCTGGGATTTGATCCCAGAGCTACACAATTCAGGCCCTACTTTCTTAATCACTCTGCCATGCTAGCTATGTGCACTGAGTGTTAGAGTAGAAGCATGCACAAGATGTGTGGATGCAAGTTTTGGATGAAGAAGGCAGAGAGAGCTTCCTGGAGGGGGAAGACTTGGACTGTGACTTGAAGGAAGAATGGGAGTTCTCCAGGGGCAGGGTGCAGATATTATTCCAGGCAGTGGTACATGTACCAGGGAGCATGTACAGTCACTGGGTCATGATCAACCTAGACACAAGCCTAAAAGAGCACTAGTCCAGAAGCCTGGAGCGTAGGATATCAGAGAAATGAATGTGGAGAGGGAGGCAGAGGGTAGATCTTGGCCAAGGAGTTGGGAATGTCTGGAAGCTGGTGTTTCCCTAAATAGCAGATGCACGGTACAAGGGCTAAGCAAAATGAATATAGGTGATACACAGGCAAGCACTTTCATTTAAACAGTTATGGATTTCTTACCTATTTATATTAATGTGAATTTGAAAAATATACATTTAGTCCATCAAACCTGTGATTTCATAGATATCGCTTAATAGAGAAGCAAAGTTTTAAAAAACAGCTGATTGAGAGAAAGATGTTATTTCACTAATAGTATAACTGGAGGATTATTCATGCTGTATTGTTTGCAATATAAAAAGAATAAGAACCACCTAAATGTCCATCAATTGGTTGAAGAATGGGGCGAGTGAATACAAAGCAGCCTTTAAAAATGAAGATTTTATATTCTGATATAGAACGAGCTCTAAGGTGTATTGTTAAGTCATAAAGGCAAGTGGCACAACGTAATGTCTGATATGTTTTCTTTGTGTTTAAAAGGGTGTGTGTGTGTGTGTGTGTGTGTGTGTGTGTGTGTGTGTGTGTGTGTGTGTGTATTTGCTTATATATGAGTATACTTTCTCTGGAAGGACACAAGCAGCTAATAACAGTTGTCTTAGTCTGCTCAAGCTGCTATAACAAAATACCATAGACTGGGTGGCTTACAAACAACAGAAATTTATTTCTCAGTTCTGGAGGTTGAGAAGTCCAAGATCAAAGTACCAGCATGGCCACATTCTGGAGAAAACCCTCTTCATGGTTCACAGCTGAAGCCTTTTCCATGTGTCTTCATATGATGGAGGGGGGAACAGAACTCTCTGGGGTCTGTTTTATAAGGGCACTAATCCCATCCATGGGGGCTCCACCCTCACGACCTAATTACCTCCTGAAGGCTCCCCCCTTTTAACCCATGACATGGGGGTTAGGATTTCAACATATGAATTTTAGAAGGACACAAACATACAGACTGTAGCAATGGTGGCCATCTTTGATTGACAGGGTGGGTGGGAGAGTTTTTGCTGTATACCCTTTTATAACTTCAGCATTTTGAACCACATAAATGCATTCTAAGTAAAGTTGAATTATTTAATATTAATGAGTGCAGGTCATCTATATGGTGAAGATTATCATGGCAGTACATGAAAGGCGTGAGTCTGAGACCTGTGTGCAGGCAACGGGGAAGCAGAGAAGAGCAGGGCAGCTAAGGAGAGTTTCACGTGGATCTACTATGTTAACCAGTTGTCTGCAGTACTTGGTATCATGTCTTTCCCTTCACCCTTTTACACATCTGTGTTCTCATTGTATTTTCATAAGAATCTTATGGGAAGGGGGCCCCCTGCAAAAGTGAGACTGTTCATCAGAACATGTGTCTGTGATTCAGGCCTGAACAACCCCGTTGTGTGCACATGGTCTAGCTGACTGGCGTGGCCCAGAGCACTTCAGGCCAGGCCTGGGTCCACACTGAGCTCTGCCTCTTCGTGGATGAGCCCAATCAAGTCATTTCCTTCCATCTCTTAAACCTGAGTTTCTTCTGTAAAATTGAGATGACAGCACGACCTCTGTCCCAGGGTTACTGTGAGAATAAAAAGAGGCAAGAGATGTAAAGCATTTCGCACAGTTCACGGAGGACATTAAGCACACAACAAATCTCAGCTCTTTGGGGTCATGGCAAGTCAGAAAAGTTTCCTCTGAATCAAGAAACGTTTGAACACTAACTGCAGTTGCTATGGATATGTAAGAGAGACCTTATCCTTGAGGATTTCACAGTTTTGTTAGAGATCCCTAATATCCTCCTGCAAACAAAACATGAAAAATACAAACAAAACATATATGCAGTGTTTGTACCGTTAATGGGACAGGAAGTTGTCTCGGGAGCTACGTGGACAACTAGTGAATCACAGAGTGACCATATTTCCCCTCACATATCTTCATCGGTCTTTCTGATCTGCCGAGAAGGATGTCTCAGTTAGCGCTGGTATGTCTTTAACATCCTTCTAAAATTGGCCAGTCTCCCTTTATCACAAAGGAAGAGTCATAGTGATTACTTTTACTTACCTTTTATTTAAGGCAACTCTAGATGGGTATTACCTGGGTATAGAGAAGATCATGAAAGTGGGATCTGAATGACGGGAAATAAGATCACAGTCGGTGCTGGAACAATGAGGCATAGAAATTCAGAGCGTGGCCAGAGTTGGTCAGGGTCAGGAAATGCTTCCTGGACAGGGCTGGGCTTGATCTAAGGGTTAAGTAGGTGAAGGAGAAAGCTCCAGGTGGGGAAGCCAAAGACTTGGTGTGCTGTTTCCAGACCTTCTGGAAACACCTCTTGGTGGTTCCTTTCCCACTCTTGGTTCCAGGGCTCTGGTCCAGTGTTACTTCCTGGGAGAAGCCTTTCCTGACCTCACTGTAGCTTTGCTCCCTTGTCACACGCTCCCTTTGCCTTTGCCTCTTTTTTATTTTGCTCAAAACATTTATCACAGTTTGTAATTATGTATCTATTTGTGTGATAATTGGATTATTGTTGGAGTCTGTCCACCTCTCCCACCCTCATTACACATAAGCTTTTTCAGGACAGAAACTCTGCCTATTTTTGTTACTGGTACACCCCTGTGTCTAGTAGAGTGCTTGGGACAAGGTAGGGACTCAGTCATTTGTCTAATCAGTCAATCCATGAATTCATTCATTAATGGCTGTTTTCTACCGCAGTTGTCCAAAGGGCAAGGAAAAGAGAACTGACCTCCTAGGGTCTGAAGCTCCCGAATGCAAGTGCAAAATGTTTTTGAGCTTTTCTTTTCTCTTAGAAGTGTATTCTGTACCATAATGTATCTGGTTGCTTAAATCTAATAGTCATGTTTTCAGTTACTCATTGATGAAATAATTTAACATTTGTCCCCTAAAACATCTTCCGGTAAATTGACTTTCCAGGAAGAGAAGCATTTTCCTCCTGTGGCTTCTATCACCCGCACGGCACACTCTGTTTTGAGAAGCACGTCCTTGGATGCTTTTAAGTTTTTCAGCAGATTTCATGGCTGCAATGGCAACAGACCCAGGGACGAGGCTGAGGTCGCCTCTCGATTCTCTGGGTCTCTTCTCCCATCCCTCTATTTTTCCCCCCGAGCTTACCCACACTTCCTCCTGCTCTTCCCCAGTTCCTTCATCTTGCTCCTCTGAAGCACACAACCTAAAAAGTAGAGCATCTTAGGGCTGGATCCTGTAGCCCCGAGGCTGTCAAACTGGAATGCACATCAGAATCACCTTGAGGGCTTTGTAAGAACCTAGAGGCAGGACAGGAATAAAGACATACATGTAGAGAATGGACTTGAGGACGAGGGGAGGGGGAAGGGTAAGCTGGGACGAAGTGAGAGAGTGGCACGGACATATACACACCACCAGATGTAAAATAGCTAGCTAGTGGGAAGCAGCGACATAGCACAGGGAGATCAGCTCAGTGCTTTGTGTCCACCTAGAGGGGTGGGATAGGGAGAGAGGGAGGGAGACACAAGAGGGAGGGGATATGGGGATATATGTATACATATATTCACTTTGATATACAGCAGAAACTAACACAACAATGTAAAGCAGTTATACTCCAATAAAGATGTTAAAAAAAAAAAAAACCCAAAACAGATCACTGGGCTCCAGCTCCGAAGTTTCTGATGCAGTCGGTCCCTGTGGGCCGAGATTTTGCATTTCCCCAGTGATGTTGCTGGTTCAGGGACTACATCTGAGGACCCCTGTTGTCACCTTAACCCTGGTTGCACAGCCACAGCTCTGGGTGTGTAGGCCTCCAGATGAACTGAATCAGAATCTCTAGAGAGGCTGAGTTACTTGTGTGTTTAAAGTTTCCCTGGGAATTCTAATGCTCTAAAGCCCAGAGAGGCTGGGATTTGCCCAAGGTCACACAGCAAGGTCTAGAGGCAAGGCTAGAGCCCAGGAGTCCTGGCTCTCAGAACAGTCTTCCCAACACATCATCGTGTGCCTGAAATTGCTGGGCTCTCTTAATACATCAGCATAGATAACCCTCACTTTACAGATGAGGAAACTGAGGCGAAGACCCCTGCCTACGGCGGCAAAGGTGAAGCTGGCACCCAGGGCTGCCTGCCTTCAATGCTGCCCTCTCAGGGGACAGTATAACAAAGGCCTGAGCTTTGAAAGCAGAAACACCTGGACTACCTTCTCTTTCTACCACTTGGTGGAACTCAGTGACCAAGTGAACTTGGATAAGTATCACCCCCTCTGTAAGCCTCAGCCCCTCATCTGTACAATGGGTTTAATGGTGTCTCACCCAGTGGAAACGAAATGTTCTGCTCCTGCGGGACCCCGTGTTGGCCCTGTCACCTCACACACTCGCTTCCTCACACCCTCGGTGATGTGTTCTCTTCAGGCCCCCAGAGCCCAATCCATTCCCTGCCCCGGACCCTGAGTTCCTAGGAGAAATCCCACTCAGCCCCTTTGCACATCAGAAGTTAGAAGACAGGAGTCCTTTAAGCTCCCATTCACACATCATCTCATTTAATCTCTACAGCCACCCTCCAGGCTAGGCATCCCCATCCCCATTTCCAGAAAAAGATACTGATACTTGGAGGTTGTACAGCTCACAGGAAGCTGGACGGGAACAGAAGCCAGGATCTCCTGACAGCAGAGACCATGCTGTTAAGAGGCAAAATGACCAACTGACCTCTGTGTGCAGACAAATCTGCTCATTTTCCAAGTAAAAGCAAAACTTACTCCTTTAAAAAAAAGCAGTTTCCAAACCAAAACAGAGAGCAGAAGGCTGGCATCCGTAGGCTGCTGCTAGTTAGCAGAGCTTGAGGCCTTCTCCTCAGTTGCTGCCCTCTCCCTGATGCCCCTCGTCCCTCCCTGCAGGCCTGGCTCCCACCCACGGCCTCCCAGCCCCCGGTTCTGGTCCTGATGCTCGGCAGCCGCCCTGGCATTTGCTGGCTGGGAGTTTCTTGAAATCTCCTAGCTGCGCAGGGCACCTGTACTCAGGTCGTCCTCCCCTCTCCTTCTCTCCTGGAAAGCTGCGCTCTGTGTCAGCTTCTTGCTTTGCTTGAAAATGCTCCCCCCTCCCTGCCCCCTGCACTCCCAGGAAGCCAGACTTTGGTGAAGTTGGAAGTGCCTGGGCGGGGCTTCTCTGGACTGTCCAGGTGGGACCTTTGGTGAAATCCTGTCACCCTTGGAACTAGAGAAAAGAGAACTTCATTACTTTGGAGCCAGGATTTCTTGCTCACCATTCCTTCCCTCCCTTCTTCGTTCCCTTCCTTTCCCCCTCCTTCCCTCCTTGGTTTCCATCTTCCTTCCTGGCTGAAATCCATGACAAACTGCCCACCCCTGATGCATCCCCCTGGACTTGGACTCATTCAGAAATTCTCCCTCTGGGACCCCACAGGGGGCGTGGGTAGAAGCGATCTTCAGTCTCTCACCAACTTCATTGCCTTTCTTGCCCAAACCTCTTAT
Source organism: Kogia breviceps (assembly GCF_026419965.1). Taxonomy (NCBI): domain Eukaryota; kingdom Metazoa; phylum Chordata; class Mammalia; order Artiodactyla; family Physeteridae; genus Kogia; species Kogia breviceps. The sequence continues at coordinate 68,726,112 of NC_081323.1, forward strand.
GTCTTTACGTCAAGATAGCTCCCAAGCCTCGCCCTTCTTGGACAGGAGACTCAGCTCAACAACTGTACTTCCACTGAGGACTCTGGAGTCAGAGAGTCCTTAATTCAAATCCCAGAATGGTCCTTGACGTTTGGTGTGACCTTGGAAATATACGTAGCCTCTCTGAGACTCAGTTTCTTTAACTGAGAAATGGGAATAACATGACCACCAGAGTTCTTGAGATCACAAGGGATAGCAGAGGGCCTGGCACTGCTCAAGGCTTGTTCCCAGGTCACTACACTCACCAAAACCTCTATCAGGCTGACTCACTCAGCTATGACTGATGATAATTTAAAATACTTACATAATGATTTCTACTTTTAGATATATTTTCATTTCTATCATCTCACTTTACTCATACTCACCATACCCCCTTGTATTATTATTTCCCCAAACAGTGCTTTTTGGAGGAAGGAAACAGTCTCAGAGAAGTCGTGTAACTTGCCAGGATCAAAAAGCCAGTGAGTGGGGACTGAGCGTTTCACCTGAGGTCTGGGAGCTCCAGGCCTGAGCCCGGTAAGAAGCTAACACATGGCCCTGCCGCAGAGAACTTGCATTTGTGTAACAGTTCAAAGAAGTGGACCCTCTAATGGCCTTTCAGACCTTCTTGACTGCTCCGTGGAAAGGCCTGTATTGAGAGGCAGGAGGGGATCCCATGGGGTTCTTCAGTTATCCCAGAAGGTGACCCCAGCCCAGGAAGCCAACAAGAAAAAAGTCCTGGCTTTTAGAGCTGGAAGGAGCCTCAGAGAAAATCTAGTCTCTGCTGCCATTTGCCACATTTTGAAGAGGAGGCCTGGAAAGGCATTTGAACCCATGCCTCGGTATTCCCTCTGCAGGTTTCTTGGCAAGATGGAGGGGAGGAGGAGGTGACACTTGGCTACTGTAGCCTTGATCCCTAGGGACAGCAACCAGGAGGTTCCCCCAGCTCTCAGGGAACCCTGTGCTCCCTTCTCACCCCATCATCAGAGGAGCTGGGAGGGAGGCGGAAGGAACCCCTCCTATCCCGCACTTGGCCCACTCTCGGGGGCAGGATGTGCAGTACTCAGCTGGGGGCTCTGGGGACCCCTGTCATCACTCCAGGAGGCTCTGGGGAGTGAGGAACGATCCTCCACCCTCTCCCCCCACGCTCCCCACTTCAGGGGTGAAAGAGGGGGAGGGAGTTGGCAGTGACTGAGAGCTCCATCCAGCGCCCAGCATCGATCTGGCTCTCAGCGTTGTCATGGCAACAGCTCTTCTACTCAGGAGAGATCAGCTCACCACCACAAGGAGACGTTCTTTAGCCTCCTCTCCTCCTCTTCCCAGGCCACCCCTCCCTCTCCTCAGCCCCCATACCTCCCTGCCCCCCCCACTGTCCTATAGTCACCTTTCCATCTGCTCTTGACAATCGTCCTGTGCTGCCACCGCCCCTCTCCCCTCCCCCATGCTCCCCCACCCTTCCCCCCTCCTCTCATCCTGTCCTCACCATCTGTCCTCTCCCTGCACTTGGCCCAACCCCCATTGGCCACTCCCTGCTCTCTGCCCACCAGCCATCACCCCTGCAGGCCTTGGGGCACATACAGAGGTGCAAGGACAGGAGAGGATGACACCTCTGAGCCATGATGCTTGAGGCAGCCTATTCCTCCTGCAAGCTCTTCTCCCTGCTGTTCCCCAGCCTGCAGCCGCCTCCAGGGGAGGGCTCAAGGCCACTAGACCATTTTGTCTGCCTGAGCGAGCCTAGAAAGGAGCTTGGACTTACTGTCAGGCCAAGCTGGGTTCTAGCCCCTGCTCTGCCACTTACTTTCTTTGCAACTTCTGGCAAGTGGCAACTTCTCTGAGACTCAGCTTCCTCAGCTAAAGAAGAAAATAAAACCATGGTGACACTATCCACCTAAACCAGTTGTTGTGAGGATAAAAGGAGATGCCAATAGCTGCTCACACTGATTGAGCCCTGGCTGGATACCAGGCACCGTGCTAGGCACCTCACGTGTGTAACTCAGTCACGTGAAGAGGCCACATTCGTTGTCTCCACCAACAGGTGAGGAGCTGGTGCTTAGAGAGATCAGATGACGTGCCAAGGTCACCATCACGGTGGAGAGCTGTAGGCAGTCTTTGATCCCAGTGAGACCACAACCAGGGTTCTTGGGTTCAAACTCTATACTTTCTTGTCCCCGACATTGGTAAAGCAGCAAGCAGGTGGCAGATATATATCACACCCTACCCTGACAGTTAATTAATTAAATCATTTATTATGTGCCTAACATATCCCAGGTGTTGGAAATCCAATGATAAATTGCACACAATCCTTGTCCTTGAAAAGTTGAAGAGGCTGTCGCAGGAGACAGACAGGCAGATACGGGCAGTGTGGTGCAGGGGTCTGAGCCAACACCCGAGTGCAAAGACCACCTGCCCAAGGTACCAGCAGGCGCTCCTAGGCTCGTGACTGTACCTTTCTGGATCGTTGTCTCCTCATCCATATACTGGGGCTCTCAACAGAACCTTCCTAGAGTTGTGAGAAATGACAAAGAGAATGTACACACGAGCCAGCACAATGCCCAGGATAAATTAATACCCTATAAAAGGGTTAAGTGAGTATTTTTATTATCAACTTGGTTACACTGGAGCCCGGGGGAGGAAGTGGTCCGTACCCTTTGGAGGAATCAGGAAAGGCTTCCTGAAGGTGGTGAGACTCTTGCAGAATCTTGGAGGAACACCGTGTTCCAGGCAGTCCAGGAGGGGCAGGTCATCTGAGGCAAAGGATTAAACTTTGGGGTGAAGATAGTCTGGGGGTGGGTGAGGAAGGGCACACGGTGTGAATAGCAACAGCGGTATTTATGGAGTATTTGCTGTGTGCCTGGTACTGCTTTAGGTCAGTGGTTCTCCCTCCTGGCTGCACATCAGAAAAACCTGCAGAGGCTTGTTCTTCATCTGTTTTAATAAGAATGATGGGCCCTTTCCCCCGAAGATTCTTAGTTACTTGGTCGAGGGTGCCCAGCCATCAGCATGTTTTGAAAGCTCCTCAGGTGATCCAGGATTGTGAAGCTCTGGTCTAGGTGTTTTAGAAGTATTAACTCGTTGAAATCTCCACGACAGCTCCATGAAGTTGGTACCAAAACTCAGAGAGATTAAACAGCTCAAAGTTGTGAAGTGGAATCAAGGCAGATGTGACTCTAGGACTCTCTTAAGCATTAGGCTGGGGATGGAGAGGACGGTGTTGGGGGAATGTTAGGGGAAAGCAGAGATAGCAAGATAGAGAGGATGGTAGGTGGATGGGTGGGCCATAGGTGCCATGTGGCAGCTACACACTGTCAGCTTTGTGTCCCCATCTCCTTTGGCACCAGGCGTGGCTGCCATCTTCCCGCAAACATCTGCATGTGCTTCTAGGGATCAGGGCCTGGGCCACCTCGTCCCCAGCCCCAGACCTCGCTGAGTGAGTTGGCCCCTCAAATTTTAACCTCTGTGTGCTCCACCACAGGTGGGATCTTATTAAAGTGCAGATTTTGATTCGGTAGGTCTGGTGGAGCCTGAGATTCTGCAGTTTCATCAAACTCCCAGGTGAAGCTAGTGCTGCTGATCTGTAGACCACACTCTGAGTAGCAAGTAGAGAGAACACAGGAATAACTGCCTGTTCTGTCTGCGAGAGCCCATGTATCCCTGAACTTGGACACAGCTCCCTTCTTTCTGCGCTAGGAGTGACTTCTGCACCAAATGACTTGCTTCACTCGTGCTTCCCATAGGTAACACACAGTATTTGATCAGGAGTGGTTCCCAAACTTTAGCATGCATTAGAATGCATTTGGAAGACTTGTGAAAATGCACCTCACTGGGCCTCATCCCAGAGTTTTCTGATTCAGTAGGTCTGGGGTGGGGCCTGAGAATTTGCATTTCAATCAAGTTCCCAGGTGATGCTGCTGGTCTAGGGGCCACAGTTTGAGAATGGCTGTATTACAGCAGTATCTCTAGGACAGCATTTTCTTATCATGCCCATGTGGTTAGATGCACTGGATTACTTACTATCCTTATGTAAGTGGCGTTTGGCATGGAGTCAGGATCCCTGGTTTCAGATCCTGGCTGTGCCAGTAGCTCTATCAGTGACCATATCAGTTATGGATTAAGTTGGCTGCATATAATGGAAAATCCAGATAACAATGGCTCATACAAAATAGGGGTCTATTTTTGTCTCGTGACATAAAACACAGAGGTCAGTGATCCAGGGCTAATGTGGTAGGTTCTGGATGTCATCAGTATTCCAGACTCCTAACTTTCTGTTCTACTCTCTTTAACTTGTGGCTTCTGTCATCAAGATTGCCTCCTGGGCACAGAATAGCCCCCTCAGCGCCGGCCTTCATGCTTGTGTTCCAGAAGAAGGAAGGGGGAAAAGGCAAAGGGTATACCTGCTAAGTCAAGCCCTCTTTTAAGAAGATTTTCTAGAAACCGCATCTAACAATGTCTACTTACATCATTGGCCAGAACAGTCACACGACCATCCCTCCCTGAAAATGAGGCTGATAAATGTAGCATTTATTATTTATTTATTTATTTATCTTTAAGCTGGGCTTATCGCCACCACCAACAAAATCTGGGTTCTGCTTATAAGGATGAAGGAAGAATGCTGTTGCTCAGGTAACTAGCAGTCCCACCCAACTACAGTAACTTCCAGCAGGTGACTTTCACTTTGGGGCTCCATCTCTGCAAATTTAAAATGAAGTTGATATTCCATTTATCAGCTTAATGATTCTCAATGATCAAAGAGATCCCATTCAGCTCCAAGGTTATCAGATTTCATGATTCTGAACCTAAACTTACTTATCAGTTATGTTCAGGGAAAAGGAAAGAGGCCTGGTTATTACCCTCATTCAGTCCTCCAAGTGTCCTCAGTCTGATGAAATGTCATAACATATCCTGTACCTGTCTATCCATTCACCCACAACACCTATTAAAAATATTTTGGGTACCTACAATCTGCTAAGTACTAAGGGTAGAGTAGTGAATAAGAGAGGTGTGGTCCCTGCTCTCCTTGCCCTCTTAGAGCTTATAGTTTAGCTAAGAAGATAGACATTAACAAAGGATGCTGAAAATGTTCAACAAAGTACCATAATGAAAGTGGATATACCACATGAGTGCCATAAAGAAGATATAGGGGGTGTAACTTAGATGGGGGAGGCAGAGAAAATTTCCCCAAGAATTTATTTTGAAGCTGAGACCTTAAAGAAAAGGGGCCAGTTATGCAAAAAGTCAGGGGAAGTGCATTTCAGACACAGAGAACAGCAAGTTCAGACACAGGCCCTGAGGTAGGAAAGAGTTGGGCTCATTCTAGGAAATGAAAGATGGCTAGGGTGTCCAAACGTCATCAGTGAGGAGAAGGCTGACACAGAATGAGGATGGAGTGGCCAGCAGATACCACAGCTTGTTGGTCGACACAGGCCCTGGGAAGGAACTTGGATTTTATTCCAAGGGTAGTGGGAAGTCATTGGCATGTTTTAGACAGAGGTGAGTCAAGGCTGATCAGATCTGCATCTTTACAGCATTCCTTTGGCTGCAGTATGAATAACAGATTTTAGGAGGGCCAAGTGGAGGTGAAGAGCCCTTTAGGAAGCGATTACATCTGTCTGAATAGGAACGGATGGGGGTGGTGATGAAAAGTGGTCTCACTGAGAGTTACCTTGTATATTCATCCAGCCATCCATCCATCCACCCATCCATCCACCCACCTATGCATTCAACAAATATTTATAAAGTATCTTTAAGTGCCAGGTTCTACAGTAGGTGTGTTGGGTGAATAAGATGATTCATTCTCTCTAGGAGTTCACAAGTTAGAGAAGTAGAGAGAGACACATAAATCATCATAGTTCGGAACAGGCCATAATAGCAGTGAGTTCCAAGAGGTGTAGGAAGAGGCTCTTATCAGTGGTGATCTGTTTGTCTAGTGCCGATGGGAGGCGAAAAGCCACAATATGATTCACCGCTCTGGCTGCAGAGGGTGAGGACTTTTCTAGGCCACAGTGAAATAAACACATTTGAGGGTAACAGCAAGACAAGGGGAAGTCTGGGAGATAGACAAAAATCCCAGAGGCTACTAGGAAGTAGACCCACCCAGAATGTATGGAGCCATCCCATGAATCTATCCTATAGGGTTTTTCTGCATGAGTTTACAGCCTCCTTGTTGACAACCCATTGGTAGTTTATCAGCTGGACTCCGGTGGTTGTCAGTGAGAGCAGGACTGGCTGTCTCTGCTCCAGGCACAGAGCAAACCCTTCAGACCAGGATGCCAAGGCTCTGGGAGCAGAGAAGCCATGGGGCCAAAAGCAGATGGGCTCAGACAGACGCAATGGTCAAATGATGCAGGCTCTACCACCCAACTGTCTGGATTCAAATCCTACTTCTGCTGTCTGCTGTGTGACTTGGCAGTTGTTTAACGTCTCTGTGACTTAGTTTCCCACCTTACAGGAGAATGCAATTGTACTTTCCTTGCTAGGATGAAAAGACTTAATATTGCTATGGTGCTTAGGGCAGTGCCTGCAACATGATAAACACTATGTGTTTGTTGTTACAGAATTGTCCCTGTCTTAGTTCTGTTCAGTTCAGGGTCAGACCATGTGCCCTCTGGCTCCCAGGGGCTGAGACCTGGGAACTGCATACCAGGAAGTAACCATGGAATGTGCTGATATCAGGTGTTGTGTCTGGAGGAAATCTTTGTTCCATTCACCAAGGCTCTTTGAAACGGTTGTGTCTCAGTGACCCGACTTCTTGCTGCTAACAGCTTGTCACTCACGCCCACGACTGTCCATCTGCCTGCCCCGTGCTCCAGTGGGTAGAAAGTACACTGTAGTAGAACAAACTTGGGTTTGGGAGTCAGACTTGTTTCAAACTGCTCAGCTCTGTGCAAGTAATTTAACCTCTCTGAACCCCAGCTGGTTTAACTTCAAAATGCTAAAGAGTGCTGAGCTTGAGAAATGCTGGAATAAAGTAGTTGAAGTCCAAGTTCAGTGACTGGCCCATAGTTAGTGGAACAGAGAAAATGAGGGCACAGAAGCTATGAGGGTCAGAAAGGCAAATAACGTAATGACTGACAGTGTGGACCCTGGAATTGTACCTCCTCGGGTTCAAATATTCCAATTTTCTCTTCTTTTCTGTCCCATTTGAGTCTGGAAATCCACGTGCCCCAAATTTTGGCTCCCCAGCTGGGGCAATGCCGACACGTTCTCCTTTGACCACGGCTCCTGGCCCTTCAGAGCATCTTATCAGGCTCTCGTCTCCAACAGAGGAAGGGTTATCATCCTCCCTTAGATGTGGTAACTGGGGCCCAAAGGCATAAGGAACTTGGGCCACGCCGGTACGTTCTGCTACAAAGTCCACCCAACAAACAGCCCACTCTTGGAAGAGTGCAGCGTAGATGAATGCTTGTATATTGGAGTTCATATCCCTTTGCTTGATTTTTCTTGAATACAGAGTACATGCTGCAAAGATAACAAAGTCAGAATTTGGGGATCCCTGTGAACCAAGAAAAAGGATGAGAGTTGGCTCATTCAAGGTTTATAACTAGCAATTTCAACCAATTTCCTTGTTGTTCTGTGCCCGAGTAACCCTAGATTCCAGTCCCTGCTCTGCTTCTTTCTAGCTGCCTGATCTTGGACAAGTTTCTTAACCTTGTCAATATTTTCCTTGTATGCAAATGAGCTAAATAAATAATACCTGCCTCATAAGGTTGTAGTGAGGAGCTAATTTGTTTGCCTTTGTCAAAATGCCTAGCCCAAGGCCTTGAAATCAGTAGAAACTCAACAAATGTCGTGTCCTTTCAAACAGCCACAGGTACACTCTCCAGACTTATCTATTGACAGTAGCAGATGATGGACATCTTCGTTTAATTCAGCCCCAGATTCTCCTTGCCCCACACACATAAGCGTAGCGTATTAATATGACCCCTTGCAGTTTTTAAGTTTTTGTTTGGCTTGGCTGGGGATAGAGCTGGAGTTGCAGGGGAGCCAGTTCACCAGTGGTTATGAAGAGTCTTATTCAGACAGACCTACATGGTAAAACATTTCCAAATTCAATTACCAGCTGAGCAGTGGTGGCGTTCTGGACAGCCAGGCTCAGATAAGTCTTAGCTGGAACACACTTCTACTGTCTGTTCTCTTCTCAACTGTGTCCACCATTCCCTGACTCTTCTCCCCAGAAATGGGCCTTGGGAGTCAGGTAAACCTGAATTTGAATATTGTCCCTGGAACCAACTGTCACATCTCATTGAATCTAAGATGACTTTGATTATAAAACACATCATTACATGTATCACCAAGAATAAAAGAACGGTGCCTCCAAACTATGTCATGCCATCAATGATAACAACTTCAGATACCATAAAATGTGCTTTTTAGAGTCATTTCCCCCTTTCTAAGAAACAAGGTGAGGAAACTAACATTTAGTAAGCACCTACCATATGCCAGACCCTTATACACAACACACAGTCTCATTGCATCCTCATAGCATCCCTGGGAAATGGGTTTTATCATCACCATCCCCGCTTTACAGAATAAGAAATTGAGGCTCAGAAAAGTTTTCTGACTTTTCCAAAGTCATATATCTTATGACTGACCTTGGAATGCCCAGATATGCTGCCTTATCTGGGCCGCCTTATAGTGAGTTCTCCATCACGGGGGGTAATCAAATATAGGGTGGATGACCACAATGATGATATTGGAGAGGAGATCTAATCAACAAATGACTGGCACAGCCATCCATATACTTGTAAAATACAAGCATGAATCCCTATTTTACAAAGGGAAATGCAGCCTCGGACAGTTTCAGTGACTATAACACAAGGTTGTCATAACGCTAGTAAATGGACGAGCTGAGACTTGAACTCAGGTCTGTCTAGCTCTAGAATTTTTCTTTCACGGAGTTCAGAGTCTACTGGGAGGAGGAGAGGAGTTGATGCAGACGATAAACAAGCAGACAGGTAAATAACCAAAATTGTTATAAACATAATTATAAGAGCTGTGAAGGAATAAAGCAGGTGCTGTGATAGAGAGGCAATGGGTGAGGGAGAAGGTCTCTTTCAATGGGGTGATGATCAGGAAAGGACTCCCAGAAGGGAGGGAAAAATTGAACTCTCAAAGCATCCCTGGTTTGAGGATTAAATCTGGTAATGCATAATATTTGGCACCAGGAAGTTCCCAATAATTGGTAGCTATTATTAAGAAAAGTAGAATACTTCCTCAGAGAACATTGTGGAATCAAAGGGGCATTGTGTGCTTTGTCCTACCTCCAAAATCTAGATCCTTTCTCCCATGGAACAGGAGCAAAGGAGAAAACTCGGGGCTGTGAGGGGCTTGGCAAACGGCAGCCTTGGCGGCTCAAGGCTGCAGCGCCCGCGGGCAGCCGGTTCCTTCCGGGCTGGCAGCTCCCACGCAGAGCGGAGAACGCCAGGGGGTGAAGAGTCATCTCCGCTCGCCGAGCAGTACCAGTGTGACCTTGGGCGAGTCACGTCTCGCGTCTGGGCATCTGTTTGCTCATCTGTAAAGTGAAGGTTTGGGTCTGCAAAATGAAGGTCCCTTCCGGCTCTGTCTTTCTAATTCTGACCGCCGCCTCCCTCCTTCTTTTGGTTATGTTCCCACAGTGCCCTCTATTGGCCATTCTGTAGAGAGCAGGGACTGCGCAGCCCCAGGGAGATCGCTGCTCCGCTGGGGGCCTGGGGAGACCCCACCTGCTAACGGCCCCTCTCCTGTGGGGAGATTTAGAACCCTTGGGGGTAACATACGGATCAGCACGCAGCAGAATGAGTCAAGAAATCTGACTTCCCGGAATCATAGAATTTGGGAAAGAGAAACTCTTTTTGTGGTTGTTGTTTTTTCTTTTTGGAATGAGACTATTGATTGCAACAACAGCAATATGAACTAACATCTGTTTAGTGCTGGCTATTTACTAGGCTGGGCTAGATGCTGTGCATGAAATGGTGAGTATAACAGGCACAGGCCTGCTTCAAAGGGGCAACATCAGCACTGAGGCCTATAGGATGAGCACTTGTCCATCCTTCACCTGGAAAGATTAACATGCCAAGAGAATAGCATGTGCAAAGGCCCTGAGGGAGGCAAAGGTCTTGGGGTGCTCAAGGAAGTGAAGTCAATAGTCAATAGTCACTAGATACTGGAAGATAAAGAATCTTGGGATGTTAAAAAAAAGCATGTCAGGTATAAGTGCAATCACCTTGGAAAAGTGCTTGGTAGTAGCTACTATAGCCGAATATACACACTTCACCACAGATGGGTACCTGTGCTCACCAAAAGCCAGGAACAAGAAAGTAGCACCCTTCGCAACAGCTGAAAACTGGAAACAATCCACATGTCCTCAATGGTAGAAGTGATGAATCATTTAGGTTGTATTCTTCCTACAGAATAATGTCAGCAAGTAGGATGATCAAACTATAATTAAACACAACATGGATCAAGTTCACAAAGACAAGGCTGATCGGAAGAAGCCAGGCTCAAAAGATAGACATTGTATGACTCCTCTTGGATAAAATTCAAAATCAGACAGAGTTACTCTGTGGTGCTGGAAGCTGGGACAGGTGTTGCCTTTGGGAGATGCAATAACTGGAGGGTCAGGAAGGGGGCTACTATTTCTTGAGCTGGGTACTACTTACATTGGAGGGCTCATTTTGTTAAAATTTATCAAGGTGTATAAGTGAGATGTGTGCGTGATATGTGTATTATACACCAGTAAAATATAGTGAAAGCATTCTGTGGCTACAAAGTGACATCACCTTTTCATTACAGCTGCATTACTGTCACACACGATGCAACACAGCCACGACTATTTTGAGGCCCTATGTGCCCCTTTTCCACCTGAGAAGTTCCAACTGGAGGGGACACTTGACAAGGTAAACCAGTTCCAGTGAGTCCCCAGAGAGTGAAGAAAGACCAGCACAGGAGCTAGCCCACTGGTCTCTTCAGAAAGAATTTGAAGGAATCAAGGGAGGGAGCATTTTCTCCCAGGTAATCTCCAAGTTCTGAACTGCCTCCCCCTTGCATTTCAGGACCAGAGAGGTGCTCTCCCAGGTTCCAAGCCAACCAGAGGGTTCTGAGGCCAAGTTTACCACAGGGAATGTGTCTTGAGACAGCCCCAGGTTGGACAGAGAGGGCTATGCTGGGGCCAGAACATGCGACAGCCACAGCCTGTCAGTGGCAGAGTCATAGATCTGTAGGGCCTTAACTATGCTTACACCCCTACTTCCCTATCGATACTTTTGAGCTTTAAGCTTTTTCGCTGGCAATAAGATAATGGAATGTCCCCGCCCTGGGCAGAAACCGCTCTGAGCAAACAAGTATGGCGGGGGATGAAACCTCAGCAAACCAGTATGGCGGGTGATAAGAATGATTAAGCCAGAGTTTAAAGGTCGCCCTAGCCAACCATAACTCATGTGACTCAACCCCCACTCCGGTAAATGTAAAGTAGGCATCCAACAGCTAACCAATCAAGGAACTAGAGCCAAGTCCCCACTCCGGTCCAGGAACAAACAAACCAATGAGAAAAAAACCCTTGATATATCCACACTTTGCATAATGAAAACTATAAAATGTATGTAATTCCGCTTGGGGGGGTTCCTCTTCGGCCTCCTGCGTGAGGACCAAGGAACCCCGGTGCACCGGCTCCTAATAAACCTCTTGCGTGTTGCAGCGACTCTCGACTCTTGGCGGTTCTTGGGCGAGCTGGGACCCCTCAGAGACCGTTCAGGTCTAACAGATCATTAAGTGCAGTGGAAGAGGTATCATTATCTTAATTTACAGATGGCCCAAGGGAAGTTAAGTGGCATTCTTGAACTCACATCAGCAGAAGTCAGTCTGAAATCTGAATTTCTTGATTCCTGGCCCAGTGCACTCTGGGTGTCAGTTTCCTTGTGGACACAAGAGAGGGTAGGATAGATCATCTGTAAATCTCCCCTGGGTCTCCCAGTTCCAACGAGCCCTCTGAATTCCTGCTAGTGGGAAAGGATTTCAAGGATGTCTCAGGAAAAGTGGTTTTTATACCATTCAGCTTTGCTACAGTTAACTAGTGGCTGCCAACACACACACGCACGCACACGCACACGCACACATGTGCATGTGTACTTGCACACACACACACAAATACACATGCTCACATCTTGCCACAGTTCTGAGGCAGGTTTTTAGTCGTCATTGCAGAGCGTCGAGGGTCATGAAGGGAGGCCAGTGTAGCATGGAAGAAAGAGCACATATTTTAAATCTAAGCAACCCTGAGTTCCAGTCTTGGAGTCTGTCACTTCCTCACTGTGCAACCTTGAGCAAGTTACCGATGTTTCTGAATCTCAGCTTCCTCCTCTGTAAAATGTGAAATTTGAAGTGCTGACTTATTTAGCGCACTAAATAAATGACAGGTATGTGCTATCTGTGTGATGATGAGTCCCTTAAATCTCCCTATGCCTCAGTTTCTTCCTCTGTTAAGTGGAAATAATAGCACCTATCTCAAAGGATGATTGTGAGGGTTAAGTTGGATAATAAATGTAAAATGTGTGGCACACTGGTTTGTACGTATTAAGTGTTCATACCGTATTATTTCATGTCTGAGGGAGGGGGACTCCCTTCCACATGCTCCTCAGACTGGCAAACACAAAGGCTCTTAAAGACCGTCTCCCTCTGGTCCCCTCTAGGCGGTAAGAGGGCAGCTTAATACATTACAATGGGGAAATAGCCCTGGTGCTGACGATCCATTGTGATGGTAATAATGCAATTATCATCTGTATGATTGCAAAGTGACTGCATGTCCCGTATCTTCTTTATTTCTCTGGCAACTCTGCAACTCCCATTTTTACATTTAAGGAATGGAAGCATTTGCGTGGGTAAGTTTGGGACCCAGAGTTCAAGCGTTCTGCCCTTTAAAACGGTAGCTCTTCTCAATGAATTTGGAGCCAGGTTTAGGTACTGAAATAAGATATGTACAACCGGGTCCCTCTCCCTCCCTTCCAACCCAATTCACCTAATGGCAAAGTATTCTATGAACCAAAGCTAATTCCTCTCGAAGACAGGGGCTCCCAGAATCCAGCATTTTGTCTGGACTCCACAACAAACACTTTCTCTGAGACTTGCCTGTCTGAAGGTCCTTCTCTGTGACTTTCTAAGATTTGATTGCTGATTGGCTGTGAAGGGGGACAGAATTCGCCACCCCAAAATATGCGTCTTGGGCATAAGAATCATTTTGAGCTGGTTATTTTTAAGAAAAAACAGACACCGGAGAAGCTCTGAAAACTGAGTAGAAGTTAACGTTTCGTAAGAGACATTTACATTTATGAGGGAAACCTCCATCTGTAAGGGTGTTTCCCTCTCTGTACCAGGAAGAGAAGAATGACTCTAAACCTCTATCAAAGGAGAGGCAAGGACTTAAATCTGCATAACAACAACGAAACTCTGCAAAACAACCTTACCCTTGTTTACCTGGTAACCTCCCATAACTGACCTCCTCCCTACCCAGCCCTCCCTCCCCCAATATTCTTTTGTCTTTAGCTAGAGATTGTATTTAAGATGATGGCTTGGGCCATTTCAGGGAGTTACTCAGTTTTCCTGGGCATCTTCCATGTATACAGGAGGTAGACATGTTATTAAACTTATGTTTGTTTCTCTCCTGTTAATCTTTTTTTTTTTTTTTTTTTTTTTTTTTTTGCGGTATGCGGGCCTCTCACTGCTGTGGCCTCTCCCGTTGCGGAGCACAGGCTCCGGACGCGCAGGCCCAGCGGCCACGGCTCACGGGCTTAGGTGCTCCGCGGCATGTGGGATCCTCCCGGACCAGGGCACGAACCCGCGTCTCCCGCATCGGCAGGCGGACTCTCAACCACTGCGCCACCAGGGAAGCCCGCTCCTGTTAATCTTTTATTACGGTGTGTGTGTGTATCTGGGGCGGGGGTGTGTGTCTCAGCCTGTCCCTATAAGAGTAGAGGGAAAATTATTTTTCCACCCTTACAGCTGCTATGTGTGTTCAGTTCTGGACTTAGTTTCCCACTCTCTTACATGCTTGGTTTTTATGAGGTTTTTGTGTGTGTGTTTTCCCCCCTGCTGTTAAGTAATAATCACTCTTCAGCTCTCTCAATTTGCTCTCCACTAATAACCGCTCTATCAGTTTCCTAAGAGCCCTCCTCAATGAGAAAAAAAAGAAAAAAATACTCAGATTTCCAATCAACCTCCCCTGAAGTCACAGAAGATGGGAACTAAAGGGAAAGAAAAGCGATCCTTGCTAAGACTGACTGACACTGAGATGGAGTGCACATTTGGGGTCGAGCCTAGAATTCCTGTTCCCATTCTGAGTTGGCACTTTCATAATTATCCAAGTGGGAAACTCTTCTTTATTTTTGATATTAAGCTCTTTCTTCCTCTCCTGGAAGATGACAGCATGATGCAGCCTGTGTCTTCATTTATCCAGCCAGTAATGTGTGCGTATGGCAAAGCCCCTGTCCTTGAGGAACCAACAGTCTCGGGTGGAGGGTGTGGGATGAGTATAAACAGATCACTTCAGATGCAGATAATGCACATGAGAATGAGGTTCTGCAGAGAAGGGCTCACGGAACGGAGTGTAATCAGCTCTAGACTGGGGAGCAGGGTCAGGAAGGCTTTCCAGGAGAAATGACCCTAACGTTAATTAGGGTCACATGCCCAGAATGGGAGGGGCCTTCCAGGCAGCAAGACCAGCACACGAAAAAAGCAGCACAGGTGAAATGGAACAGGTCAAGGAACTGTGGAAAGGGGATATGTATAAGATCTGAGGCTGAAGAGACAGGAAGGGCTCAGACGGTGGGGACTTTGTCTGCCAGCTAGTAAGCTGATCTCATCCCATGGAAGGTAAGGAGCTGCTGAAGGAGTTTCAGGAGAGAAGTGAATTGCTTTATATGCTGACTAGCTGCAGTGTAGAGAGTGGATTGGGTGGGGTGAGACTAGAGACAGACCAGTTGGGAAGCTTATTATAGAGGTATGAGAGGATAGTGACTTAGAAAAGATCAGGGTCAATGGAACTGAAGAAAAGTTGATGGATTTCATAGAGTTTTAGAAAGGAGAATCTACTGTGATGAGGAAGGAAAAGAAAAGGGTGATTTCCAGCCCTTTGTAAGAGAAAGCGGTGGAAGAAGAAGGAGGGGGTGAGGAGAGATTATGAAATGACTTAGGTTGGGTGGAATTTATCCTTTGGGGTCCTCATTCCAATTTCCTTCAGGGGACCACTTTCCCCCTAACCCTCACGCCCAGCTGGTCGCAACACGTCTTCTAGTGTCCCTTATAGGGTTAAGAATGGACATGTGACTTCTCTTTGGGGAACCTCAGTTTCCAACTGGAAAATGAAGGGACTAAACTCTCTGGGCTGGGATACTTCCTTCTTCTCCCAGGCTGAGCTGAGTTCTCCTTTCTCCCTATCTTGCAGCAGCATCTGTGTCAGTCTTACACTGCTTGGCTTTGGCTGCATGGAGTTTGTATGCCCTGCTTTCCCAAGTCGACTCTAAGGTCCTAGAGGGCAGGCCTGCCCAGTTCTTCTCTGCATCCTCCACCACTGCTACGAGGAGGTACCCCATGCCCCCCCCGGGACAGAGACATCAGTGTTCCTGATACGGTTCAAGTTCTTTCTCACTGTCTCCATCATCTTTCTACTCCAGAACTTCCAGATGCTGAGTCTAGAGCCTATTTTCACTGTGACCCAGGTTGGACTTCTTGTCTCAGTGCCCAGCTGGGCAGGACTGGAGATGGAGGAGAGGAAAACTATGAGAGAGGAGACATGGTTGGAGTCCTGGCTCCTGGGGAGTTGGATCCAGGTCCTGTGTCTTAGAGGTATGTGTGCATATGTGTATGTATCTATGTGTGCTTGTGTGTGTGTGTGTGTGTGTGTGTGTAGCATAGGATGTGTTTCTGGTTTATTTTTTCTGTACTAAGGTGTATGTGTCTGCATCTACGTTACCATGCGTAAGTCAGTGTGTACATTAGCATCTGTGTGTCCATTCATGTTCACGTCTGTGTATGTGTGAGGGTCTCTATGTAGGCAAATGTGTCCACATGTTCCCATGTGCCTGTATGCACATGAGTGGTTGCATCTATATATAGTGGTACATGTGTGAATATATGAGTACCTCTGTGTGTGTGCGTGTGCTTTGTATATAAACAGAGGCAGCGTAGAGTGTCAAGAGCAAATGCCCCAAATTCAGGCTACCCGGGTTTAAACCCTGAATACAGAATTTGAAAGCTATAGGCTCTTGGGCTAGTAATTCTTTAAGCCTCGGTTTACTCATCTCTAAACTGGGGGTAATAAAAGTACCTATCTTCAGTACCTAATGTGAGGGTGGAATGATACGGTGTCCACAGTGCATCTAGAATGATGCACAGGACATGTGAAAATGTTAGCTGTTACTAAGTTATTCATGGCAATAAATATGTAGGTGACTGAGCTTGAGGGCCCAGGTGAGGATCTCTGTGTGTGACATGTATCTTTGAGCATGTGAAGTTGACATGTATACCTGTTGCAAGTGTATGTTGGTATGGGTGTGAGCTCTGGGCCTGAGCGTCAGTGGGAAAGTACGTGTGAATGTGATCTGCCTGTGCGTGTCTCTGTGCATGTGTGTGTTCCACCAGACTGTGAACGTCTTAGGGGCAGGGACTGTGTTTCCTTCATTATTTTACCCAGGTCCTTGGACCTGGGACATAACAACTGCTCAGCAGATTAGTGTTGATTGAATGAACGAAGTAGACTGAATATTCTGTGGCTCTTATTTGTAGGGATGTCCATCCATAGAAAACAAAAAGCTGTAGGTACCTTGATGATAGGCAGACAGATGGAGAGGGAAAGAGAAATTAGGAGCTAGATAGATGGATGGATAGATAGATGATATATGAATAGATGTTAGACAGACAGACAGACAAAGGGGGTTCGGTCTAGTTAAGTGGAATCCCATGTGCTTTACACTGGAAGAGATATTAGAGGTTGTATGTTCCAGGGAATTCCAAAATTTTGCCCTGGGTAACCCTGTGGGTTATCATGGAGTTTCTTTGGGGGTTTGAGGAGGGAAGCACAGAACAGAAGAGTTAAGCCCCCTACCTGACATCAACAAGAGTCTATTTGCTTTTAATCTCTATATACTGGATGTTCATGTAGACTTGTATTTAAAGAAATAGCTCCACTATAAATGTTGTGAATCTTGCTCTAGCCAAGCCCCTTTTTTCTACAGAAGGGAGAAGATGAGCCTCAGAGAGGGGAAAGATTAGGACCTCTGACCTCCTTTCAGGTCCATTCCTAGCATGCCACCTCCCTTGGAGTATAGTAGTTGTGAATCCTCTGACTTACTGGGAAACGGAAAGCAATTCCTCCTGGGAACCTCCCTTTCAAAGAAGCCACTATCATAGTGGTCTTTTGGGATATCTGTCCAAGGAACACCCCCATTTATCTGAGACCTGCCCCCTCAGGTCGGCCCCACTGGCTCTGTGCTAGATGAGCCCGCTCACCTGCCCTCAAAGATTGGACCAGGGGAAGCACTCATACCCACAGGGAAATCAGATTCTCCGGGTGCAATTTGGATGTGGGACACCAAGATGCCAGTTGGTCTCTGTGGTCTCTGAACTAAGAAGTGATATGAAGCTGCAATGTCCATATTTGATCAAGGATGATGAATGAACGGGTAAAGCTAGTTTCACAGAGTGAGGGAGGAAATGAAGGGAACACACAAAGATAAGCAGATGTATGGGCTTCCCTGGTGGCGCAGTGGTTGAGAGTCCACCTGCCGATGCAGGGGACAAGGGTTCGTGCCCCAGTCCGGGAAGATCCCACGTGCCGCGGAGCGGCTGGGCCCGTGAGCCATGGCCGCTGAGCCTGCGTGTCCGGAGCCTGTGCTCCGCAACGGGAGAGGCCACAGCAGTGAGAGGCCCGCGTACCATGAAAAAAAAAAAAAAAAAAGATAAGCGGCTGTATCTTCTGTCCTTGGACTTGGTGTTCCTATATCCTTATAATTAATTCCCCTTTGGCCTGAGTCCACTGGAGTGGGTTTCTCTTTCTTGCAACCATACCATCTCCGAACAACGGGGCACTTTGGAAAGTCTCCTCCTGGCAGATGAATAGGCTCTGCCTCTGGTCGCCTAGCCCTGATCCTGTCACTTTCCCTGAGGCTGGCTTGGAGAGGCCTCATGCATAGCATTCTCTATCTGTGGCATCTTCAAGGAGTCTCTGTGAGGGTTCATTCAAGGTTTCCAGAAAGGGACTTCACCCATCCCCCAGGCTCTGCTGCTACATCCCCATAGCAGAATTGATACATCATTTTACACTGGGACTCCCTGCTTAGCCCTTCAGAGCAAGGGTGTCACGATTTACAGCTAGAGGTGTGCTCTGGGGAGACAGCATCTCTGCACCCAAACTGAGCATTTCCTCTAGCATCCAGGTCCCAGGGGTAGGGGTTTGTGTAGTTTTAGGCATGTCAAAGCATGTCTGCAGTGTGGTGGGGGACAGGGGAGCAATGGGCACCAGTCTTCCCCAGAACGAGGCCTCCAAAAGTGGCCCCTTTACAACACGTTCCCATGCATAGTGTTGAAACCGTGATGGAAATACACCAGAGGAAGCGAGGTGAAAGCAAACATTGGTCTGTTCAATTCACTGGCAGTCAGAACAGGGGGTGTTTGGGAAGTCTGTGGGAGGTATCTTTTTACAAGCAGTTCCCCCGCCCCTTCCCCCCATTGACACAGCCCCTCTTCCCTGAAGTTATGAACGTGTGCTATACTTGTAGCCACAGAAGCTCATCGCAAGTTTGCTTTCAGGATCCTGCTAATGGATGAGGAAGTCAGGCCAGGCCAGGTGGTAGGGCACCCACCATGAGAAAAAAGAGGAATACAAAGGCACTGAGAGTGTTAAACAAGGGAAAGCTCTTCTTTTTCTCCAAACCTAGTCAGGGCTGGAGAGTGTCTACGTGATCTGGAGAGAGAATCAGCAGAGCTGAAGGGTGACTGGAAGCCATCGCCAGAGGGAAGAACACGAGCTTCAAGGCCAGATGCCCAGCTGAGCTCTCAGAAGAGCCCAGCCAGGAGGACAGGCAGGAGAAGCATGGGCCCGGCCACCAGGAACACTGAAATGCAAGAGAGGACTGTCAGGTGCTGGGCTTTGGAATTCAGCAGCCAAAATGAGGTGGCATCCCTATCTTCTGTCTTACAAGGATGACAAAGGCAGAGTATCCTTAATATTTATTTTGGGTTATAGCCCCTGGGAGGTGGCACAGGGCCATGTGATAGAGGCAAAGCTGTCTCACCACCACCAAACAAACACTTCATTTTCCTCTGGGCGTGCTGGAAGGCACATTTCTCCACCTCCTTTGCAGGTAGGTGGGACCATATGACTGAATCTGGCCAGTGGAATGTGGGTAGAAGCTGCTTCTAGGCCTGGTCCTTAAAACCTCCTACATAATTCTCCATGCTCCCTCATCCATCATCTAGGGACCAGATGCAGAGGATCCAGGAGAGGACTTGCAGGGGACAGTAGAGTTGCCAGAAGTTACCAGAAGGTAAGAACCTGAGTTCCTAATGACTGCAAAGGCACTGAACTGCATCCTCCAGTGATTTAATGGGAAATAAACTGTTGTATAAAAGCACAGAAAGATGGGAATTGTTTGTTACAGCAGCTAGCATTACTTACTATGACTAATACTGAAGGGGCAGAAGGACAGGGAGGTTAAAAAGCACTACTTCTGTTGCTTGACTACCTAGCTTAGAATCCTAGCTCTGCAACTAGCTGTGCAGACCTAGGCAAGTTATTGAAGCTCTCTGCACCTGAATTTCCCTGTATGCAAAATAGAAACATTACTAGCAGCTATTACTGCATGAGATTTTTGTAAGGCAAGTGAGTGAACTCATAGCAAGCATTTAGAACAGTGCCTGGCACATGGTAAACACCATGTAAGTATTGATTTTGAAAATTAGACTCTAAGATCTGGGAGGTTGGAATCATATCTCTTCTAAACGTTACTGTATACTCAGGGTTAAAGAAGGGCTTGGATCCTGGATCATAGATGCCTCATATTGGAGGACCTGGGAGAGGCATGCACTGCCCCTTCCACCCAATACCAGATTATAACGGCTCTCTGTCCCCTAAATTTCAAAGTAACTTGCTGATGTCCTTAGGAGGGAGGGGGAGAAGAATATCATAATTTTCAGAAACATATTAGTATATGACAACCAGCTTATAATTATGAAACACAGATTGACGTTTAATTAATTCTAAAACATTATAAATGCTTGTGGGAGATAGCAAGCAATGAAACCATAGGTGGCCTCTTGTGGTACTCTGCTACCAGGTCAGAGTGATTCCCTCCATTTTCAGAAGGCTCCAGAATCCACTACCCACCAAGAAATTAGTCAATTTGGCAAAGTCTACTGGGAAGCCAGGCTGTTCCAGGCACTGTGCTAACCTGAAGGACTGGAAGAAATGAATGAGATTGAGGTCCCTGCTCTCAAGCTGCTTTTGCTCTGAGCTCTAACCCCCCTCTCCAATGAGCACTGCTTTTCTGAGTGTTGTCTGAATGTTAGCACTGAGCATGGAGAGGACAAGTTGAGATTATCTGGAAACTTTTAGACTGTTATCTAGTTGGAGATTTGAGGATGGATAGAACTTTTTTCATGTCTGGTTTCACCAGCATAGGCCATTTTGGGGGATAGTGAAATCTTAATACATTGCTTTCCCTTTGGGCCAAAATACATTTCTTAGATTTGTCTTCCTATTGAGCTCTAATTCATCCATCAAAAGCCCTTTCAGATGTTAACACATGCTGAAATTCTCTCCTGACCTTATCCAACACAGTTAATTACTCTTCTGTGTGCCCCTTCTGCACTACCTACTTGCTTGTGATTTATTTGCTTATATGCCTATCTCATTTTTGCAACTGGCATTCAT
Source organism: Kogia breviceps (assembly GCF_026419965.1). Classification (NCBI taxonomy): domain Eukaryota; kingdom Metazoa; phylum Chordata; class Mammalia; order Artiodactyla; family Physeteridae; genus Kogia; species Kogia breviceps. The sequence continues at coordinate 68,747,020 of NC_081323.1, forward strand.
TCTGCCTACAGGGCTTATTCTGCTAATATTTGCACACCTGTCTCCTTTTTCTCATTTAGTTCAAATATCACCTCCTCTGAAAAGTTTTCCGACCATTTATCCATTCTGAGATTCATTTTCCTTCCTATCTTGATAATAGAACCATCACACATTGGTTGGGCACATGGCCACCCAGGATAAAGTCTACATTTCCCAACTTCCTTTTCAGCTAGGTGTGGCCACATGACTAAGCACTGGCCAATGAGATGTAAGTGGAGGTATAAGGTGTCAGCTTCCAGGATTGTTCCTTAAAAGTCATTGACTTCTTCCAAGTTCCCTCAATCCTGGCCTAGATATAAAGATTGGTGCTCTGGGGCTTCCCTGGTGGCGCAGTGGTTAAGAGTCCCCCTGCCAATGCAGGGGACACGGGTTCGTGCCCTGGTCTGGGAAGATCCCACATGCCGCAGAGCGGCTGAGCCCGTGAGCCATGGCCATCTGGAGCCTGTGCTCTAAAACGGGAGAGGCCACAACAGTGAAAGGCCCGCGAAAAGATCCCATGAGAGAGGTTGAAAAGTACTCTTATCAAAAAAAAAAAAAGATTGGTGCTCTGGCTGCCATCTTGGACCATGAAGGTGATGGCCACACCCTAAAGATGGTAGAGGGGTGAGATGGAAGGAGGTTGGATTCTTTTTTTTTTTTTTTTTTTTTTTAGAACCCAATTCCAACTAATATGTGTGGCATAAGTAGTTCCCATCATAGGTAGCAAAATAATTGCTAAAATGTTCACCAATTTTAGTGACTCAAAAGAAAGTTCCTGTTGAGGGGGGAATTCTCTGGCCAGTGCAATGATTCAGGCCTTTAAGTACAGGGGAAATGGAATTGGTGAATTATTACGGCTTTATAGTAATGCCCTAATGCAGAAGGATGAGTAACTGAGGAGTTTTAATTGTTACGGCCAACTGAGAGAGCCAGAGGGTCTGTTTGGTAGTTAGTTAGCTTGTACGAAGCCCTTATCTACTGCAAATAGGAGTGTGGATACAGCTGAAGAGCAAATTTGGACTCAATATAGTTGCCAAGCTTGAAAGATGGTTGAATGCTCTGTCTAGGCAGCTTTGCTACGATGTCAGAGCTCTGGCTGGAAAAACCTGGGGACTGAGGAACATGGGATGAGATCATCTGGATAGAGGCTCCTAAGGACTGTGATTCTTCTGATAGCCCGGAACAAATGCCCTCAGAGCCTACCTCTCTTTATTAGCAGCTAGCCTTCCCCTATCCATGAAGTGAGTCTGGATTCTTGATGACCTCATGGTGCTGCTCTGTTAGCCCTGAATTGCTTGCCTTGTGGACTTCATTTATGTGTGAGAGAAATAAACTTCTGTGTTATTTAAGGCGGTTATTTAACCCTAACCCATGCTGGTAATTTTCTATCACAACACTCTCCTCTATTTCTAAACTACGTTGTTAACTTTTTGTTATCTATTTCTCAACTGGAACACAATCTCTGTGAGGACAGGCACCTGGCCTGTATCGTTCACCATTATAACTTCAGTGCCTAGAACAAAGCCTAGCACACAGTAGGTGCTCAATAAACATTTCCTGTCTAATGACTGGCTCTCTTGCTCCACTGTGAGAGCTCATCTCTAGAGCCAGTCTAGGGTCTGATTCATTTCAGGGTCCACAGTTCTTGGCACAGGGCCTGGCACATAGAAGAGGCTATAACTAAATATGCACTGAATTAAAAAGAGGGAGAGTTGGGAGGGAGGGCTGTGGGAAAGGCAGGAGAAAATGATGTACCTGCAGTACTGGTGGTTCCACTCATGACACCAAGAGACTGGGCACCTGGAGACAAGAGCAGAAGGTGAGGGGTTCCATAGTCATGCTCCACTGACTGTGGCACTGTAGCCATAGTTTCTCCAAGACCTCCTGGACCTGGCCATCACAGTCACGGACAATCCACATTGTGGAAGCATCTACTATCATGCATATGAAACTTAATCCTCCTGACAGATTTGTGAGGAAACTGTTCGCATCCCCATTTGACAGATGAGAAGATTGAGTCTCAGCAATGTCTGCCAGTAAGTGGAAGAGCTTGGATTTGAACCCCAGTCTGTCTGATTGCAAAGTGGAAGCTCCTAGCACCTCCTCCCCCCTCCACTAGCTACCCTGTGACAACACATGAGGCAATAAAAAGACAGGACAATTCCAGGCAGAGCCTTCTTCAGGAGACAGCCTGTTTACTCATCTGGATAATGGAAGTGGGAATAGTGCTTACGTCCTTAGACTGTTGTGAACATTTCATGTGATAATGCATATAAATGTGTTTGGTATGCTGCCAGGAACAAAGTATTATTATTACTGTTACTATCATTACTGTTATTAATGTTACTGCATCCTAATTTCTCTAGGACAAAAAAAAATGTTTTCATTTTTTTGGATTTCTTGATTCTGCGATTCCAGTGAGAATACAAACCATGACTAACTACCACAGGTGCTGCTAACCTGTGGGATGGAGGGATGAAAATTTGAGGAGCACTTGGAAAGCTTCTCCTGGGTCACGCCCCAGAACACTGTAACTGGATTTTGAGAAACACAGTCATTCCCCAGAAAATAAAGTTGGTTTAGGATTTAGACTGAGTTATGGGGACCTGGCAGGAGGGAAAAGGCAAAGGACACGCTTCGGAATCAGACCGAGCTGGGTTGCAGCTGCTCATGAGTGGGTGACCTTGGGTGAGTCAATCTCTCTGAGCTTCAGTTTCTCACCTGTAAAATGGATGCATCTGGGGAGGATTAAGTGAGTCAGTGCATGCTGAGAGCTTAGCCTGATCTCTAGAGCACAGCACATGTGGCAAAAGCGATTCTCATGTACCCAAAGCATCTCCTGGAAAGATGCATTCACCAGTGGGGGGCACTGAGGAAGCAGAAAAAGCCCTGGGTTGTTAGGTTGGTGACCCCAGGCATCTGCAGTTAACTGTCAGCACTTGGCCAGCTGGTGTTATCACTGGGACGTGGCCACTTCTTACCTCTGCGAGTGATGGGTCCCAGATCTAAAACACGGGCTGGGTCAATAGCCACTCCTTCACTGCGGAGTTGACTCCCCGAGCAAGACTGTAGGGATGGAGAATTCTCATTATGTCAAAATGTAAAGGCACGTTCCTCTCCAGACGCCTCCTGCAATGGGCAGCTCCCGCCCAAGAATGGAGCCTCACCCACTATATGATTCTAACTCTGATGTTTGGTTTTCTCAATCTAGAGAATTCTCACTGTCATGTCAAATGAACCTGGGTCTGAATCTCTTCTCCTCTCTTTCAGTTGTTTAATTTGGGACAAATGACTATACCTGTCTACTATTATTAAATAGTATCTTCTTGGTTGTGAAGGTTAAGAGGAAGTATGTCTGCAACACACAGGCACATAGTTAGCACTCAAGAAATGCCAACTCTCAGCGGGCAGTGCTAAATCTGGGTTAAGAGCATAGGCACTGTAGTTACACCTCAGCCAGGGCATACCCCAGCTCTGATACTTTCTAGCTGTGTGGCCCTTGGGCAAGGGACCTCTCTGAGCTCAGTTTCCTCATCTGTACAATGGGGTTGCTAAAAGAATCTACTTAAAGGGTGGCTGTGAGAATTAAATTAGATAAGGCATGTAAACGTTTTAGTACAGTGCTTGACACAGAGTAAGCACTAAAAAAAGTCAACTATTATTAAAATGTTCTGGGCCAAGGAAATCTAGAGGACAGGCTCTTTCATCTGATATACTTCCTGGGGACACAAGGATTGCTTACATGTGGGCTTTTGGAGGCTTAAAGTACATCCATTCATCCTTCTTTTGTCCCTCTCTTCCTCTTTTTCTCCTTCCCTCCCTTCCATCCATCCACCCATCCATCCATCCTTCCATCTCTTCATCCATCTAACTTCCTCTCCCTTTCTCCCTTCCTTCCTCCCTTCCTCTCTCCTTTCCTCCCTCCCTTCTTTCAATCCATCCATAATTCCAATAAATATATAGGGAGGTACCAGGCCCCATGTCAGACACTGAATAGTTGTTCAGTCCAAAGAGATACTCACCGGCTGGCACTGTTCTTTAAGGGAATCGCAGAGAGAAATCTCACAATGCAGGAAAACGAGGTCATAATTTCCAGCAAACATGAACATCTGAACTGAGAACCGGCTTTCCGAGGACACCCCATTCTCTTCCACGTAGATAGTGGAATCACGTTTATTTGGGCAGCTGGGAGGGGGACAGGGACTTAACTTCTAGAGCAACTCAGGGGGCCTGAGGCCCTTGTCTGCATCTTTAATTTGTATCCAGTATAAAAACAGCATCGGAGAGAATTAAAGAACCTCCCCACCTCCCGCCAAGTGTTTTCTCCAACCTATAACACAGATTTTATTCCTCCAGGTTTCCTCCACAATGTTACCCATAAGCCCACACGGTTTAAATTTTGGGGGGCACAGCCCCTGGAACGAGACAGACTGATTTCAAATTCCAACCCAACCCACTTTCTAGCTGAGTGATCATGAGCCGATTACTTTACTGAACCTCACTTTTCTTATCCGTAAAGCAGGGACAGGAATATGCACTTCCTAGGGTTGATGTGAGCATTTAATGAGAGAATCCTTATATTCTGCTTAGTACAGTGCTTGGCATACAGCTAAACTCCATGGTAAATGTTAACTAGCATCATTACCACGGTTTGAATCATGATCTCTAGATATGCATTTCCCTTTGTTTTTGCTTGTTAACAATATTCAATAATATTTTGTCCCACAACACTTGTGCTATTTTCATGTTGTTCAGTTAGTGTTAACATCTGTATAAAAGTCCCCTGTTTTTGAACTATGAACCTATTGCCAACGTTATAAAAGATACTGAAATGAAAAATAATTGGCATTTCTTTACCCTGCCCACCTATTTTGTATTAATCCTTTAAGGCTACAATTTCAGGAGTGATATTTCTGGGTCACAGGGTGTGGTCATGATACGTAATACCAAATTATTTTCCAAAAGAAGCAAAAGCCCATTTACCCAACCGCCAGGCAAGGATGAGATGACCATTCTTCTCCACCCCAAACCTCATTTAGGCCAAAAGATAACCCCAGATTGTCCGGTACCTGTTTCTGATGATGAAATATCTCACAGGGTCATTCATGTCTCCAGTGGGCGTGGCATAGCAGTTCCTCAAAACCAGGTTAAATCGGGACGTGTCCCCTCTCTCCAAGATGGCGCCCACATAGAGCATGGATTCAACAGACAGCACAACCGCAGCCCCTTCATAGGGAGATGTGTAGTTCTGGTCTTGGAAGAGGGCCATCCTGACAGTGAACTCCCCCTCCCCGTCCACACTGACGTTCAGGGAACTGAGAATAGAGAATCCACAAGAATGGAAATTTCAGGTTTTGACCAGTGAGAACAAAATCAATCAAGTCCCACACTTGTGTCGGGTTATGAAGGCAGAGGTACATCTTTGATTCCTAAATGAACTATTCAATCACTTATTTAAATCAAGCATTTACTGCCTTCTAGGCACTAATCTTGACAAACACATGAGTCTGGCTGGGATTCCTACAAATTCTCCCTTCATCAGAGAGCAGATATACCTCCTTCACTCAAAGAACACCTCCATCTTCTAACCTGTAGCATAGGGCTTGGGACCAGTTCTGTGGGCTCACAGTTTTTAGCAGCAGACATATTCCCTCCAACCCATAATCGTCCATGAAACACCAATTTTAACAAGATAAATAAAAGGGCTTTAATATTTATTTTTTATGAAACTTGGGCCCCAACACATTACAGACTGAAACCTAGAAATTGAACCAGAAGATTTCTAATCCTAACCCTGCCATTCTGTGAGCCCAGGAGGCAATAAGGGAATGGGAAGGACACCTTGGGTTTCTGATACCCCCAGAAGGTCCCCCAGCAAGTCTAGGAATGCTGAGGAATTCCTTCAACAGGGCCCATTCCAGGCACAGCGATACAGTAGTGAACAAAAGACAAAAGCCCCTGCCCAAATTGAATTCCATCCAAATCGCTATTTGGTTCTATTTCTGGTGAGTTACCGGAGCTGTTTATCCAATCAAAGCTGATCTGGCTTAAATCCCACATTTGCAGGGAAGCCTTCTTGCCCCCAGCTGTCCTCCCCAACCAAGATTAGGTCAGGGACCCTGACTCCCTGATCCCACAGCACTCCAAGCCTACCCCACACTGCGTGTATCTCACTTGTAAATAATTTTTGACATAGTTAGTTGTTTAATGCCTTCCTTCCTCAAAATAAATGAAATTGTTGTGCATTTTTGTTTCTTAGCGCATTTAATTAACAGTTTCATGTTGTTGTATTGTTTCATAGGGATAATCTTTAATATCCACAAAATATTCTATGCCTGCCTTGTTCATGCGGAACATCCTCGTACATAATCAGCAAATATTTGTGGAATGAACAAGTGAATGAACGGAAGCTTCTGAAGGAGGTGGGCGGATCCTGTGGACGTCATAAGATGTCATGAAGTCAGTCAGGGTTACGGGTCAAAGGGTAAGTAAGGGTCAGTGCCATACCTTACAATGGGCTTCAGGGCAGTTTGGAGGCTGACTTTCATGTCCAGGGGGTAGGCGCACTGGAAGTTGATGCTGAGGATGCTGTCTCTGATGATGAAATCATTGACCAAGGAGAGGGTGTTTTTGTAGATGGCATGGGTTTGGTTTCTCTTTGGCATAAAAACAAGACCACATGTATGTTTATGAGGACGAGGGTACAAGTGTATCTGGGATTCAGGTCTGTGTGACTCCAGAGTTGATGCTGTCAGTCAAGCTGACACCCCGCCCTCTGACCTCAAGGAGGCAATGGGCCTCCTCCCGCAGTGGCACTGACACTTTACGGGAAGGGGACTGAGGACCCCAGATCAAAAACTAGAGCAATAAATTGTTGACCCTTGGGAACAGTCAGAAACCACCATGCCTGGTCCTCTGCGAGCCTTTCCCACCTCATCCCTAAGTGAAATAATCATAATCATAGCTTTCATTGACTGAGCTTAAGCATCAAACCTATTCTCAGCTCCCTCCTGGACACACATGTGTAAGCTCACATACCTCAGAGGCCCATGGAGGCTAAGTGACTTGTCCAAGGGCTCCCAGTTACTGAGACAGGCCCCACCAGCCCAGCTCCCGCACTCTGGCAGCAGTGGGATACACACCACTCACCTCCAGAATGTTTCCGCAGGCACCAGCCTGGGTGGGGCTGGTCACCGATATCCAGTTCTTCTCCTCTCTTTGCATCATGCTGCTGCAGTTCCAGTTCTGGTCCTGAAGGTAGGCATGGACCTCGTCCCCAAAACCCAGGCCTCCCAGCAGACACTTGTCCAGGGACACTTTGATCTCCTTGGCCTCACAGTCCAGCTGGGGCTGCAAACTGTGCACATCTGGAAAGTTGGGAGAGGAAGGTAGGTAGAGGGGACAGAGGTCTGGAAGTAGCGGGCAGAGCTCACACTTGCTGCCCTTTGGCAAAGCCACCTTGCCCACCGGGAGGCTGGGGAGACCGGAGGGGGCCTGGGACCCACGTGGGATTCACACCCAGGCTTGTGGTAGGCGAGGTTGGCAAAGATACCCCTGGTCCAAGATTTCCAAGCATTTTGTGTGCAGCTTGGTGAAGGTTCTCGTGTCTGGTTCCTGTTGAGCCCCAGAGCAGGTCGCCCCAAAGTATGCCTAATGGTACATTGACTATTTTGAATTAAAGTTACTTAAGGTACAGCTAATGCACGAGTGACACTCTGACCCTCCTCTCTGTCTCCCTGAAGGCAGGAAATAAGTCTCCCCTGTGAAAGGTGCCCTCCTTGCCTCTGGAGGTAGAAGGACACCCTTGTCGCCACAGATGGGGAACTCGGGCTCCTTCTTGCCCCTCTGCTTAGAACACTCTCTCTTCTACAGAGACTGGGAGTGCGCTCACAGGAAAGCAGGCTTGTGCCCAAAGTAAGAGTCGGAGGCCCTGGTTAGAGTCTCGGAGGGAAGGAGATCTTCTCGGTGGGAAGCTCATCCAATCCCCACCCAGGGCTCAGGGCTCATCTGTGGCATGTCTACCCATGGGTCACCTGACTGTGTTTGCTTACCTACCGGGATGAGAAGAACATCCCCTCCAGAGCCTGCCCATTTGGACTGCTCTGATTGAATTCTCATAAAAACACTGCCCTGCAGGTATTTTTTTATTATTATCTCACCCCCATTTTACAGATGAGGACATTAAGGTTCAGAGAGTGTAGGTGGCTTGTCCCAGGCCCCAGGCCCCACCTGGCCAATCCAGGACTGGCACAGGAGTCTGTCCCTGTTCCTCATGTATAGACTCTGTAGATATTTGAACACACCTTCCACACCTGCAGAGTTCTCATCCTCAGTACCTTTGTCCCTCATGGGTCAAGCCCACTCACTCCTGAGGCCATGGTCCAGTGGCTGACCTGGAAATGTGCTCCATCCCTGGCCCCCATCCTTGCAAACTCACTGGCTTCGTGCACTCTCATCCCCTGACCTCAGTTCCATCCCTACTGACTCTGGTCCACACCTTGTCCAGACCCTCTGAAGTTCCCTCCCTCCTGCCCTGCCCACTAGGCCAGCCCAATCCTAGCACTCACCGGAGATATTGAGGTCCTGTCTGCAGACGCAGTCCCAGGTGTCGCCGACGAAGCTACACTCCTCCTTGGGGCGGCAGGTCCTCTCACAGTTGTCCTCTGTGGTGGCGGGGTCTGGGGTAAGGCGCAGAGGAGAGGATCAAGATGCAGAGCGGGGTGGACCTGAGGCCACCAAGGCCAACCTTGTCATTCTACAGGGCACGGAGGACTTGTGCCACGCTTGGTGGAAGGGTCAAGCCTCAAACTCGAATTTCCTGACTCCTAATCCAGTGAGGTGAGAACCTCGGAGGTGCCATCCTAGCGCTTTTACTACAAGGCAGACGCTGTTCCCAGTACTTTCCCTGCATTAGCCCGTTCATTTCACGTGGTGACCACAGCGGGGTGGGGGCAGCATAGGGGTTAAGCATTTGGATCATGGGGCTGGGGTGCTAGGTTCAAATCTGGCTCTGCCACAATTCCAGCTCTGTGATGTTGGGAGAACTGCTGAACCTCTCTGTGCCCCAGACCCCTCATCTGAACGAACTATATAGTGCATGTCTCATGAAGTTGATGAGAGGACTAAAGGAATTAATGGTTTAAAGTGTTTAGAACAGGAGCAGCGGCACTGTAAATGCATGCTGTGTTGCAGTTATTTTTGCCGTTGTCTGTTTTTTTCAGATCAGAAAACCAAAACTCAGAGAGTTAAACTGCCCAAGTGAAATTTAAATCTCAGTGAGTGTGAGCTCTTAATATTATGCCACACACGTGGATAGATATACCAGGAGATTTCACCTTCAGATCCGAATTTCTGGCTTTACTTGAAATGCTGGAAGGTCTGGCAGCCCTTGGGCAACATTCCCACTGGGCAACAACTGACAGGCACTGACTGAGCCGAGGCTGTTTTGCCGAGTCTCCTCCTGACCGGCTCCACTTGCTCTACTGACCCTGGGCACTTCACCAGGTAGCCCTGCTCCCCTCACCTGTGCAATATCTCAGGTTACACTGCGGGATACCCTCCAAGCGGTACACGTAGTACTGGCCCGGGCAGGCCTTCACCAGCACCTCCGTGTTCCAGAAGCAGCAGTTGCCACTCCAGTGGGCACAGGCGGTACGGTTGACGATGCCCTCTCCGAGGGTGGGGTGGGTGCCATTCAGCCACATGGGAGCAGCCGTCTGGCAGCGGTACACGGGGACGCAGTCCTCCGGCACCCTCACTCCTCCATCTCCCACAAATCGGTACCAGCCGTGCTTGTCACTGTCACAGTTCTGGACTTCTTCCGTATTCTCTGTGCTTCGGGAGGGTTCATCCAGTAGGGTGTAATTCTGGCAGGGGTCAAAACAGAGCTGGGCCTCCGGGGTGCCAGGGGCTCCGCACTCCAAGTCCTGCTCATAGGAACTGGCACTGGTGGGGTTTCTGTAACCTGGAGAGTAACAGTATGCTTAGGTTTACAGAGAAACCCCAGAGCTCACAGGGTTTTTATCCCCGACACACTTTGTTTTGGAAATGCCAGGGGCCCCAACGAGGACAAGCAGAACATGACCCATTCATTGAACATCAGCCTTCATCACCTTGGGGTCAGAATAATAATAGGCCCCGTGTGGTATGTTACAGGCATTAAGAACATCAGGGTCATTAAAATGAATAAAGTAGAAGTGAAACTTGTCAGAGCCCATTCCATTCCCAGAAGTAACCATAAATTTGTTGTACAGTCTTTAGACCCTTTCTAAGCATATGTTTAAAGTACAGTTTTTTTAAAATAAAAATGGGTTTAATGAGCTTGTTTTTTTCCACTTGCATCTCTCTTTCTTTCTGCCTTCCTTCCTTCCTTCCTTCCTTTCTTCTTTCTTTTTCTTTCTTTTCATATCTTCATTGGAGTATAATTGCTTTACAATGGTGTGTTAGTTTCTGCTGTATAACAAAGTGAATCAGCTATACGTGTACATATAACCCCATATACCCTCCCTCTTGTGTCTCCCTCCCACCCGCCCTATCCCACCCCTCTAGGTGGTCACAAAGCACCTAGCTGATCTCCCTGTGCTATGCGGCTGCTTCCCACTAGCTATCTATCTTACATTTGGTAGTGTATATATGTCCATTTCCACTTGCACTTTTTACTGAATATATCATAGACATTTGTCCATTATCAGTAGATGAAGATCTAACACAAGGTTTCTTAACCTCAGCACTGCTGACGTTGGGGCTGGACAATTCTGTGTTGGGGGCTGTCCTGGGCACTGTAGGATGTTTAGCAGCATCCCTGAGCTTTTCTTACTAGATGCCAGGAGTACTCCTCCCCGAAGCTATCTCCAGACCTTGCCAATTGTCCCCTGAGAAGCAAAATTACCCCCCGCTGGTCTAACAGGACCATTTCTGATTGCTGATCTCATGGCTTTTTAACAGATTCAGGGACTGTGATGCGTGAAGAGGCAGACAAGTAAAGCAGGGCTGGGGTGGAGGGCGGAGGAAGCCACAGGCTGCTCAGTCTGGGTTTAAACCCAGCTCTGTGCCTGCTGACTGGGTGACCTTGGCAGATGGTTTAACTCCCCTGAGACTCTTCTGCAAAACAACACCTGTGAGCTAATGGCGCCCAAACTTCATCCATTCCCACAGAAAACAAAGGTCATGACATTTGCCACACGTGTGTCCACCTGTCCTATTATTTATTCCACGTGTTTCTTTCAATGACTCTCTTTATAAATTTGTTTCATCCTAAGGAATAATATCTGTGATACCATAGGTATGATGTACTAGTTATTTTGTTTAATACCCATGAAGAAAAGTATATACAGCTATCAAAAAAAATTTTTTTTGGCTGCACCCCTCGACATACAGGATCTTAGTTCCCTGACCAAGGATCGAACCCATGCTCCCTGCAGTGGAAGCTCAGAATTTTAATTACTGGATCACCAGGGAAGTCCCCCAAAACTTCTTTAAGAATTTCTGCACCCTCACAGTCATTTTGGTATATGCATGCCCCATTTGGGAAAATAAAGCTTTAAAGGATTGTTGGCTGGTTAAATGAGATAGTAGGTGCAAAATGCCATGCACAGCACCTGGGGCCTAGTAGTTTAAGCTAGTTCTCTCCTCTAGTTCTGATATGTTGAATAGTGTGAGTGCCTTAATGATGAATTAAGTATATCCTACCAGGATCACATCACATCCCTTTTTTCTTTTCCCTGATGCACAAGCTACTTAATGGGTGACTGTGTGCCCAGCACCGACGCGCTGATTGCTAGGGCTCTCTCTGTCCATCCCCACAAAGCTGGGATCACATTACAGGAAATTTTTAGAAAAGAGATTTTCAAGCCTTGCTTATGCACATGCTTGTTTTAAGGAAAGGAGGCACTGCACTTGTTATTCTTGGATGATTTCCTGCACACACTGTATTTTCCCAAGGGAGGCCATGAGCTGAGTCCCTCTAGCCCCCTCCACAGGTGACACGGGCAGAAATTTTCACCCTTGTGTTGAGCCTGAGAACCCTTCCTACAAGCATCTAAGAGGCCCAATCCATGGATCTTTGGAAGGACCACAGAGAGATCACTAAGCCTACTCCTTTCATTCTACAGATGAGCAAACTGATTCGGAAGAAGGAGAGGCGATTGCCAAAACAAGGCACCGAGTGACTGGGTGATTCATGTCCTCATGAACCCCGGGCTTGCTGATCGCCCCCATATCCGGGCACGGGAAGTTATGTTAACTGGTTCCCACTGTCCTTGATGGGGAGTTTCTGATTTGGCTCTTTGAGAGACTGTGACTGGATTCCAGCTTCTCTCATCTTGTTTCCCTCGACTTCTGGCTTCTGAGCCCTTGCTTTAGTCATGCCCCTGTCTCCTCACTGACTCTGAAGCACCTTCTCTGCACTTCCCTGCTCACTCTCCAAGTACTGCAGGGCATCTGAGATGCCAGGTGAGCAGAGCACTCACCTTGCTGCTCTGTAGATGCCAGAGTCAGAATGCAGGAGGCCAGGGCCAGCCACAGGACAGGAGCCATCCTTTCCATGAGCTGAGACATGCGGTCACTCAGTGGCCTGCAGATTATCCATGTAGCGGGGGACGGTGTGGGAGGGAGAGACCCAGATACGATCAAGGAGACAGAGGTTGTTCCCTTGGGTGCATGCAAGGGTAAGAAGGGAACTCACATCAGTTAGCACGTGTACTAAGCCCCTTGCATACCTTAGCTCATTTAAGGCACCGAACCACCCTCCAGGGAAGGTATTATCATTCCTCCCATTTTACAGATGAAGAAGCTGAGACTCAGAGTAAATTAATCCCAGAAATATTTATTGAGCCCCTCCTATGTGTAAGCACTGCACTGGAAGTGAAATAGCTTGCTTAGGCCCATATTCTTAGAAATGGACCGATGGCTTCCTTCATGAAGGGCCGTATTGCTTTAAAGCAGGTGTGACTTGAAGAAAGGAGGTGGTATAACAGGAGCAGGAGACTTGCCAAGTGGGTGAGATTGACAGCAAGAGAACCAAAGGCAAGCTCAGAGCCAGCCAGGACTGCAGAATGTCCTAGAAGGTCTCAGGGTAGTTCCTACTCAGGTCAAGGTAGTGGCTCTTGGAGACTGGATGGAGGGGGGCGGGTGACGGTGCTATGAATACCTACAGACAAAAGTAACGGCTTCCCTTTCTCAGTTCTGTGCATCAGGCACTGTGCCAAGAGAGCCCGAAGTGTCCTCTACGTGTGTAGATGTCTGTGAGGGTGAGACCATGTCAGACTGAGCCCAGTGCTTGCTCCTTGAACAGTGTCAGAAGCACAAGAGTTGCTCAACAGGGGTTTGAGGGATGAATGAATAATAAACGGGGAGGGAGTGGATAGAAACAAAGAGCTGGGCTTCCCTGGTGGCGCAGTGGTTGAGAGTCCGCCTGCCGATGCAGGGGACACGGGTTCATGCCCCGGTCCGGGAAGATCCCACATGACACTGAGCGGCTGGGCCTGTGAGCCATGGCCGCTGAGCCTGCGCGTCCGGAGCCTGTGCTCCGCAACGGGAGCGGCCACAGCAGTGAGAGGCCCGTGTACCACAAAAAAAAAAAAAAAGAAACAAAGAGCTGTGAAGAGCCTGTCAACACTCAAATAAATAACACTTCCTCTTCTGGGAAACTCTCCTCAAATGGAAAAATCTTTAGATAACTGCGTACAGCCTCTGGAAGACTTCAGTTGAAGATAGAGGTCTGTTTCTGGAAGGGATAGCCTGAATATGTTAAGAGAGAGCGCCCGGGACTGGTAATTCTTAGAGATCAAATCCCAAGCAGAGGCCTGTCTTCTCGGTGGGGTGTCCAGGGACAAGGTGAGGGGCATTTTTAGGCCTGGAGCAGCCAGCAGGTGCCTGGAGTCATGGCTGATCTGGACATAGAGTGATATCTGGAGCCCTCGACAAGGGCCAGGGTGCAAACTCCTTGCTGGGTTCTGAAAGCTTCCAGAAACAAACAGCCCTAGCAATTCCAGTGAGTCAAGGGTTGGGGGAGGCCCCCAGGATCAGGAGGAAAGACTGCTGACGATTGAAGCAGGACTTACCTGGAGCTGAGAACACAGAGCATTCCTCCTCTTCCTCTGGCAATGGGAATGCAAGCCTGCTGTGGACCATCCTTTTATTGCAGTTGCCAACCCATGTGGCTCTCCACGATTGGTGCAGAGGTGTGACTGGAGTTAGCCTGCCAGGCATACACTGGGCTGGTTGGGTGCAGGCAAGATAAACAATTTACCGCAAAGGACTGACGGTGAAGGAAGTCCCCTTTGTTCTCCCACCATCCCCCTGCATGTAAATCCTTCCAGCAGTGCCTCCTTCATGCAAATGCTTCTCAATAAACAAGAGCAGCATGTATTGAATGCTGAACACGCTGAGTGCTTTGCACCCATTACTTCTCACATTTAATCCTCACAATAAACCAATGAAGCTGGTACCATATTTATTACCAGAAACCAAACGCTAATCAAAAGGAAGGATTTGGATATTAAAGGATTAATATCCAAAGGGAAGTGGAGAGAAATCAAACACCCACTTGTTTGCACAACAGATTTCCATTTGTACCTTGTGTTCCCGGCTAATCGCCCTAAAATACTTCTGCTTTTGTCTGGGTGCCACTCAGCTTGAAGTCAGTTAGAGCAAGGGACTAAGTAAGGAAGGGGAGATGGGTATGTCTGATTTTGGGCCCATAGAATCTACCCAGCTTCAGATGCTCAATGCTGAGGAGTCTGGGAAGGGCCAATCTGGGGATGTGTGAACCACGGACTAGCAAAGGATAGCCCATGTCCTTGGACAAAACAAGCATCAGAAGAGCCTTATGTATGTGGGTTACCCTAGAGATTGGAAGGTGTAAAACTGAGAGGAAGCTGAAGATCTTGGACTTTTAAATTCCAGGCTTGGACCTGGCTTTTGGGGCAAGGTAGATATTACAGAATTAACAAAAGAGACAAAGCTTTAGCAGAATAAATGGCCGTTGCCTTTTCTGTGTTACTCTGGGACTCTTTAAGGAGCCAAGGTTACAGGGTCGGGGAGCATGGGTTGTCTTGGCGTTGGTAACAGCTTCCAGGAAAACCTCAACGTGGACAAGGAAGAGATGGTACAAGCCACCTTCTCTACTCCTAGTGCATTTGGAGGAGAATCCCCTAAATGTGAAACTTATAACAACTACAAATGCTGGATTCAGAAATTCATCTGAGCCCACAAAATATCCCACTGATCCATTCATTTTGGCCAGGTACCCGCCCTAGTCTCCCCTAGGGCCACTCTCAACCTTCTCCACCCTTTTAAACAGTCTTTGCAGCCATCACTACTCACTTACTCTCCCCACTTCCTCCATTCTCAGCAGGTGTCTTGCATTCTACCTCAAGAAAATTTAAGTCATCACACTCGACCTCACTCCACTTTGTGTCTCCTTCCCCTAGAAACATATAAATATCTACCCTCATTTTCTAGTCCCTCGCCAACTTCTGACAAGGTGATCTTTCTTCTTTTCAAAGTCAGTTCCTCCATCCCTCTCTGACCTCTCCCTTTCAAGCTGAGGCATATGGCTAAGATTGCCCTGCTAAGGTCACCTCTTAAGCAGGTCCACTGGGCATTTTTTTCTGGTCTCTTGTCAATGGATTTTTCGCTGCTTTCTTCAGGCGCTCTGTATTTCCTTGACTCCCCAGTGCCAATTGTTTTCTTGATTCGCCTCTACCTCTCTGGATACTCATGCTCTATCATTATCATTATCATTGTCATTATCGTTATCCTCTTCCTCCAGCTGTTCTTAAGAATGCTGGTAGGGGGCTTCCCTGGTGGCGCAGTGGTTGAGAGTCCGCCTGCCAATGCAGGGGACGCGGGTTCGTGCCCCGGTCCGGGAGGATCCCGCGTGCCGCGGAGCGGCTGGGCCCGTGAGCCATGGCCGCTGGGCCTGTGCGTCCGGAGCCTGTGCTCTGCAATGGGAGGGGGCACAGCGGTGAGAGGCCCGCGTACTGCAAAAAAAAAAAAAAAAAAAAAAAAAAAAAAGAATGCTGGTAGGTCCCATTTTTCTTGTCACTCCACGGACTTTCCCTGGAAGGTGTCAAGTTATCTCATGGTTTCAAGTACCATCCACAGGCTGGTGAGTTCCAAATCTGTATCTCCCTCCCTGACTACTCCCTTGAACTTCAGATCCGCCTACCCAGATGTTTGCTGGACTGCTCCACTCGGACTGAGATGCTCGAGGCACCGAGGACCTTAGCAGGTCCAAATCCTAACTCATCAATTCCCCTAGATCTCTCCCTACTCGTTGTATAACCTATCTTAACCAATGGTACCACTGCTCACCTGGTCACCCGAGCTGGAAACCTGGCTCCTTCCTTTCTCCCTCAGCCTCACGTTGCCAATAATCATCAACCTTTCAAATATTCTTGAACCTGTCCTTCCTTCTTCATCCCCATGTCATCAGCCTTAATTCAGGCCACCATCATCTCTTAGGAGGGTGATTTTAACAGCTGCCTAATGGGTCTCCCTGCTTTCGTTCTTGTCCCCTTTGATTCTGTTATCTCCCTGCAGCCAGATGCCGCGGTGTCACCTCTCAGCAGTATGCCCTACCCCCCGCACACTAGGCTTCCCCTGGGATCTGAGCCCTGTTCACAGCTCCCAGCTCATCTACAGATTTTCCCCACACACTCTATGCTCCAGCCTATTTGTGGTTCTCTGAACTCTTCCCCCTCCACACCTTTCCATACGCTATTTCCTCTGCCTGGCTTACTCTGTGCCCGACCTCCTCCTAGCGCTTATCATTCAGGTTTGCCTCTTCCAGAAAGTCTTTCCCGAATTCCACAGGCTTGATGTGCTGCTCTTCTGTGCCACTATGCCTCTCTGGTCTCATTACTGTCACACTCAATTACCCACTAACGTATCTGTCTCCCACTGAAGGCCCTAAGATCTTTGTGGACATGGATCCTGCCTTTGCAGTTCTAATCAGCACCTAGTAAGTACTTGTTGGGTAAACAAATGCACAGAAATCACAGTATGTATACTCAAGACCCTTTCCTGTGTGTAATGCCTCAAACTCATGGTGCCCAGGTCTTACTGAGAGCTTGGTGGAAAGACACAAGTTCCTGCCTCAGGGCCTCTGCACTTGCTGGCCCACTGCCTGTAATGTTCTTCCTCAGATATCTCCCTGGTTCAGTTTCTTACTTCTCTCAGTTTCGGCTTATCAGAGAGACCTTCCCCAGGCATCCTGTGTAAAATAACGCCCTCATTGCCTCATTACCCTTGTTTCCCACCCCCTCCCTTCTGAGCGCTTGTTATCACCTGACATATCACATAGCTATTGTTTACATGTATCTCCCTTTTAAACATAAGCTCCTTACCAGCAAGGGCTCTGTTTTGATCACTGTCAGTTTCCCTACTGCCTATAAAAGCGTCCGGCCTTGAATTTATGCTCAAAATCTCTGTTGAATATTGAGTTGAATAACTATCTGATAGCAAACAAAAAAGGAAAGAAAAATAAAGGAGAGGAAAAGTAAAGGAACAGAGGGACAAAAGGATAAACTCTGATGTGCTTTTTCCTCCTGGCTCTTGCTTTTGGCCCTTGTTTCTGTTTTTCTTTATGTTCTCTTGTACCTGAATCAAAGTATAGATGATTCTGCACACGTCTAGCCAGGCCCATCTGACCACGGAAATCCTCCCACGTAAAGCTCTTACGTAAAGGCAGCAGGCATGGGGATTCAGTGCGTGTCTGCGTGTGATAAGAGGTTCCTTAACTTGAGATATGCTGTCCCCACAGCCCCCAGTTTGCTGATACACACGTGTGGTTTTCCCTGGGATCAGAGGTTCTAATAATGGGTCAGGGCCTTGGTCTCTCCTGAATGCCACAGCTGGGGTCCAGGGCAGCAGCTGGCATCAAGGTGGACGTTTCCCATTGGCATCAGCTTCCTTTGGTCTACTGGTCAAAGAAGTCCAGAGCCCCTTGGGATATCCAGGTCTCCTGGGCAGCCTCTGGTTGTGCGTGCAAGGAGCCTCCTGGAGGCCCCCCTAGCAAAGCATCCCCTCTCAGTGGGGTTAATGGTCTGCATTCTTCTGCTGCCAAGTCCCTATAAACAGGTCTACATCTTCTACATAGAGAGGGAGAAGTGCAAAGGATGGAGGGGTCCCTAGGACGTGCCAGGTACGTCACCTCTAAGGACTGTGAGACTCCAGAAGGCAGGGGTTGTGTCTATCTTATTCATGTCTGTCTTTTCCCAGAACCTAGCACAGTGCCTGGCATATATTAGGAGCTCAACAAAAATTTTCTGGAAAACTGAATGAACCCTGTGAGGGTATCACTATTATCCCCACTATACAGAAGCAGCAGCCCCCTGTTATACCCTCCATTTCTGCAATGCCTGACACACTTATCATTACTTGTTCAAGTTCTTTTTCCCCTGCCAAACCTTAAGCTCCAGGAGGGCAGAGATCATTCACTGCTGTATCCCCAGCAGCTAGTACAGTGCCTGGCGCATAGTAAGTGATCAGCAAATATTTCTTGACTGACTGACTGACTGAATGGATAGATAGATGGATGAAGCTCAGAGACATTGCGCATTTTATTTAAGCTCACAGAACTAGAGTTGAACCCCGTCTCAGTGACCAGACCATGAAGTCCATGACGGCAGGGATGGAGTCCGGTTTTTCTCATCATCGGATCCTTAGCACCACGGACAGTGCCTACACAGAGCAGGTGCCCAATGAATACTTATTGAGTGAATAAATGACTCACAAACTGAGCTTTTCAAAGTTATTATTTTGCAACACTATTTAAGGAGATAGGGGCCTCATGTGCAGACATATCACAAGTCCCATTTTGAGAGAAGGCGGCATTTAAAGACACAGGCTGTTTTTTGGTAGCAAGGATTAAAGGGGAGAAAATAGGAACACAGTGACTGAAACGTGGGTTCCTTTCTCTGTGGGTGGAGTGCTAGCCTGCATCGCCTCACCCATCAGTAGGAAGTGAGTTGGTAGCCACAGAGCACGGGGTTTCCAGCCACTGATCACTGAGACATCAGGGTCAAGGTGGCCGACAGAAGCAGAGGCAGCCAGACCTTCAGGAGCCCTGAAAGGAAAGTGATTACAGGGCTGCTGCTAGCACTGATGTGCACATTTTATGTGCAAGACTAACATAAACTGTTTCCTCTAAACTGACCAATAGGAAAGGACACCCTCTCTGGGCTGATCAGTTAGAAAAAGGAAGCTTTCTCTTTATCTGCCCTGAAAACCAATTAGAAAAAGGTGCCCTCCCAGGTGGGCCAATCTGAAAAAGGCAGGCTTTCCGCAGGCACTAGCCCTGGTATCCCTTCAAAAGGGCACTCTTGGGCAGTGACCAACTTACTCAACCTTGGTGACCTTGAGGGATATTCACAAAGGGCAAGCTTCTTGGGGATGCCTTGACTCTCCAGCTCTGAGCTCACTGTTACTGGGATGAACTAGCTCAGGTCAGACACTAGGTTGGTGTAACAACCTGCTTGGATCTAGGTGCCAGGAGCCAAGCAGGACAAGAGTTACATGGATTCACTTTTGGTCCAGATTTTCAGTCAATTCAGTGGCCATAAAAATCAAGGGCCCTGAAAATGCTGCCGGTCCCCGGCCTTTGTGGTCAGAGGAGCAGAGAAGCAGAGAAACAGCGTCTCTTGCTTTTTGGCTGTGTTCATCCTGGCACTAAGCATCCTGAAAAAGGTGTCAGAGATGAGCCTTGAAGCCTCAGGAAGTGCCCACGGTGCAGATCTAGAGTGTGTGCTTGTTCACTGTGTACAGGTGTGTAACGAGCGAGTATATGTCTATTTATACAGATATGCACACATGCAGCTACAGCTGTCATGCACCTTTGTGTGTGAATGTGAATATGTGCACGTGACCTCGTGTGTGTGTGTGTGTGTGTGTGTGTGTGTGTGTGTGTGTGTGTGAACGTCTGGGTGATGTCTGTTCTTGTGCACCTGTCTGTTGCGTGCCTGCGTCCACGCGCACTGTTGTGGGACAGCATGGCTATGTGTGCAGCCCCAGGTCCAAGACTTTCCGTAAGTGCCGTCACCTCTTCAGAGCTCAGCTCGAGCAGGCCAGGTACTCCAGCACACCCTGGGCCCACAGATAAAAGCCCCAGAGGAAGGTTCTGGTGCAAGTCCCTGTGCAAGGAGGACTTGAACTTACCCGAGCTACTGGGAGCAGCCCTCGAGACTGCAGCCTGGCTCCCTGTGGGAGGCAACAGAAGGATCAGTGCCTGGGGAAGCCTGGGTGACGCCCCTTCCATCTGCTCTTCCTTGCAGTCAGAGTGGTCTTTCTGAAACCCCAATCTGATCTTGTCACTCCCCTGCTTTGGACCCCTCAGGGACTGCCAGCTACTTTCAAGAGAAAGGCCCCAAACCTTAGCGAGAACCACATGTCAACTATATTTCAATTAAAAGGAGGGAGAGGGGGGAGGAGGGGGGGAGGGGAGGGGGAGGGGGAAGGGGAGGGGGAGGGGGAAGTGGGGGAGGGGAGGGGGAGGGGAAGGAGAAGAAAGAGAAGAAGGACTATAAGGCCTCACATGGTCTGGTCCCCAACCTGCATCAGCTCACTCTCCTCCTTCCAGCCTGCCTGGCCTTATCTCAGTTTTCCTAGCACGGTAGGCTCCCTCCTGCCACAGGCCCTTTGCCCATGCTCTACTCTCTCCCTGGGATTCCTCCCTCTCCTCTGCTTCTCCTGACCCCTCTTTGTTAATCCCTTCTCAATTTCCAAACCTCAGCTCCATTCTTCCCCAATCCTCCTCACAAGGTCTGTTTCCCCTGCTGTAAGAGCTCGGAGTTCCTGATCCATTTTCATGACTGCACTTATCGCAACTGCAGAGATACATGATTATTTGAATGATGTCTCCCCTACTGGTCCATAAGTGCCACAAGAGCCAGGCTTGTACCTGTTGCTGCTCATCCTGAGACCCTAGCCACTAGCACAAGGCCTGGCACAAGGCAGGCATGAGAAGACAGCTGTGCCAGGAATGAATGAATAAGAACCGGCAAGAGGAAGACAGCTTATAGTCTACCTCGCCTCACAGGATTTACTTGCTCCAGTTCTTCAGACCCCAGTAAGACCCCAAGTGCCAGGTTCTGTCACCCCTCCTCATCTCCAGAGAACACTTCTCACCAGGAATGTGGGGAAGGGAGGGGCCCTCTTACCTTTCCGTGTGATGGGACCCAAGTTTAGGACATGGGTTTGGTCTATGATGCCCCCGCTGCGGAATCTGGCCTCGGAGCAGGTCTGCAGGGAGAGGGTGACAAAGAAACCTTTCCACAAGGGAGACTGAATGTGGCCCTGCCAGGGGGAGTGGGCTACACCCTTCACAGGGTTGTTCTCCTGCCTCAGGCTGGGACTTGAGGATGGTAGAAGCAGGGTTTGTTAGGAGATCGGTATATGTGGGCTCATGTCCCAGCTCTACCATATGTTAGATGTATGATCTTAGGAAAGTCACCAAGCCTCTGCGCCTCTCTCCCCATATAGAAAAAGGGACTGGTAAAATACCTCCCTCCCAGAGCTGCTGTGAAGTATTAAAAAGTTAACACACGTAAGTCGCACTCGGTGCTTAAAAATGTCAGTTTCTGTTATTAGAACACAAGCTTGCAAATAAGCCAGAGGTTCTGCTGCACTACCCTGACCCCACCTGACTTCCCCACAGCCTAGGTCTCCTGCCCGGCCCCAGCGGCCTCGTCTTATTGCTCTGTCTACCCCTGTACTAAAACAGAAGCATGGCAGACATGTTTATATGTTTTCTTTGAGCCTTGCGGCCAAATGTCTTCGGTTATGGGAGCTGGGCGTGGCGGAGGGCATGGAGAGCAGGCTGAGGGAGGGGAGGTGACTCACAGGTTTGCACTTTTCATTCATGGTGTCGCAGAGGTACACTTCACAGTGCAGGTAGACCAGATCATGGTTTCCAGCAAAACGGAACATCTGGACAGAAAAGCGGCCCTGAGGAGACTCTCCATTCTCCTCCACGTGGATGGATGAGTCCTCCGTGCGTGGACATCTGGGAAGGTTACGTCATATAACACGGTTGGTTAAGCAAACACTCTGGGGCCAGACTTCCTGTATTTAAATCTCACTCCACCACTTATTAGCTGTGTGACCGTGGGCCACTGACTTAACCTTTCTGAACCTGTTTCCCTATCTAGGTAGGAAGCATAATAATTGTAGCCCACACCATAAGATAGTTGCAACGATTAAATGAGTTAAAATTACAAGGTACTTATTACAGTATGTGACGTACAATAGGTGATACATATATATGATTCTAAAGTAAAAATGTCATCGGTACAGAGCTTCAACCATCCTAAAGTTAGCACTTCCTGATTTCCCAGGAAATGGCATTCAGGAATCATTACCTACCATTCCTTGGCTGTCCACTAGGGCCTGGTGTTAATATTAACAATGGAAACGTCTGAGCACTGAGGGCCACTGACCACACTGGAGTGTGTGTGCTCATCTACACACATACACAACGCACCCAAACACATGGATCGAAACTCAAAACTGCACGTTCGGAGACTCACGTGGGGGCTGGGCTCGGGCAGTACCCTTAGCAGGCAAATCAGGTGCCCTGTCCTCTATTTCACACGATCTGCTCAAAATGGATTTGGGAAAGGGGCTGAAGGCTGACTGCATAGGAGAACCGGGAAAGGAACTTCTGCGGGTGGGGTTCACTCTGCTCTGTGTCCCCTCCAATTCAGATCTGACTCCGCTTGGCAAAATAAAAGCCCTGAGGTTAAGGGGACCCACTTCATGAAAGGCAGAGAGAGTGGCATCCAGCACTGCCCTCAGCAGCCCCAGGCACTCAACCCAGGCAAGGCACCTGCGTGTCTCCTCTAGCTGCCCATGGTCTCCCCAACTTGTCTCCTCTTTACATGCCCCGTGATACTCTGAGCCTCTCACAGACCGGTGGTCCTCAGCCCAGCTCCCACCCATGCCACGGCAGAAACACAGGGCCACAGCCAGCATTTCTTCATGCTTCTTTTTCAAAACTTCCCAAGCTTTCCACAGTGTACATGCTCTACCTTTATACTCAGACAAAAAAAAAAAAAAACAACTTAAAAGATCCCTGCACGGTAGGTTTTATTTATGCCTATTTCACATATGAGAACATGAATATCCAGAGAGATGAGCTGACTTGTGTCTCAAACTAAGAAATAGCAAAACCAAGATATGAACCCAAGTCTCCATGATGCCCCAATCGAGGTCATGCCAGCATTTTCCAAATTTCAGCTCTTTTTTTGCCTTATCCAGAAACCATCTCCATGAATGTTTTCCTGTTTCCCAATATCTGTATTATTATTTCACATTATTATACTATTATTACTATTTTTCTTTAAATCTACACACCTTTTTACGGAAATACATCTATTTTTTAGAAAATCATGACCACAAATAGCAAACCAGTATTAGCCATATATAAAACATGGCCATACTAATAAATATAAAGTAAAACAGTGCTATTACATTTTACTTAGACACTGTTGACTGTAAAAGGCCCCAAACAGACTTCTGCTCTCCTTTCTTTTTGTTGCAAAGGGAGATTAGCAAATAACAGAAGTGTGAGCATCAGAGGAGTACCGAGTTGAGACTTTCCCCCTTGATTTGACCATGCAGATTCTAAGAGAACTGAAACAGAAATAGGTCAGTGTCTCCTGGGAGTGCTTTCTCTGATTGCACTATTAAAATTGCAAATGCCCTCCCCTTTTCCTGCTTAGGTTTTTTTCCATAGCCCCTTCATCATTAATATGCCAAGGATGTCACTTTTGTTTAATTGTTGGTCTCCCTGCTTAGAATATCAGCTATGTGGGGGCAGAGATTTTTGTCCCTTCTATTCACTGTTATTCACACAGCCTGGCACATGCAAACTTCCCAAAATATCGGTTCAATTTATGAATGAAGCTGTGAACTACTTCCTCACAGTGTGGTTCATGGTTCTCTAATGCACCTGAGTCAAAAGCAGCCCATCTGTGTCCTCCCTGTTTCAGTTGGCCCTTGGCTAACCATACCTTCCACTGCACTCCTCCCAGCCAAGTGCCAGCGTGCTCCTGCCCGGGGCCTGCCTCTCCATAAGGTTTCTCATCTTTTTCTGAGTCCTGGACCCCCTCCACCATCTGGTGAAGCCCATGCTTCCCTCCTCAAAAATAATGCCTTAAATGCATAAACTAAATGACATAAGATTATAAAGAAAACCAACTAAACATAGTTCTTAAAATATTAAAGCTTTTGATACATGCATTATATATTTACATATCTATTATATAAATGCATATATATATTTACAAGTACATGGATTTGATATTACATCAAATAATATCTAGTAGAAATTCTAATACTGTAGTAACTAAAAAGTATTGATGTGTGTAAATGTTTTCATATGTCCTGCTCATATTTCTGTGGTTTCTTGCCTATATCATAACGAATGGCAATGCTAAATTTCAGCTAGAGGTGAATGAATATGAAAATGTACTTTGTACCCATCCAAGTCCAAAGACCCTCCCTGCTCCCAATTTCCATCCATGGGCCTTACCTGTCCTGGATGATGAAGTACTTCAAGGGGTCTGTGGCATTGCTGCTGGGTGTTGCATAGCAGTTGGTCATCAGCAGTGCAAACCGGGACAAGTCACCCCCATCCAGCATGGTGCCGACATAGAGAAAGGCCTCGGTGGACAGGGTCACGGAGGAGCCTTGGTAGGGCTGTATGTAGGCAGGGCTCTGGAAGAGCGCCATCCACACGGTGAACATTCCGGTCCCACCCATGCTGATGTTTAGGGCGCTGCAGGAGGAGAGGGGCTGGTGAGACAACCGGAGCTGAGAATAGCAACAGATAGGTCATCCTTTCTGGTCTGCATTCCCGAGCAGTTCCTGGCAGTTATTTGCATTTTTATCCAGCAATAGGACTGGAACCCACCAACCATTGCTCTGCAAACTACAATGAGCATGCACAGGTCACTTAGGGATCCTGGTGAAATGCAGGTTCTGGTTCTGTAGGTTTGGATGGTGCTCAGGGTTCTGCTTTTCTAACGAGCTCCCAGGTGATGCTGCTGCTTCTGATCCATAGACCATTATTTTCTGTAACGTCCACCCCCTCAGGTGGTGGCCCCTACATTCAAGAAGTGCAGCAAACACGTTCTCTAGGGAATCACCTAGATTCCTTTTTTGGTCTTAATCTAGAACAGTTTAAAAAGATGGGCTAGGGCTTCCCTGGGGGCGCAGTGGTTGAGAGTCCGCCTGCCGATGCAGGGGACACGGGTTCGTGCCCCGGTCCAGGAGGATCCCTCATGCCGCGGAGTGGCTGGGCCCGTGAGCCATGACCGCTGAGCCTGTGCGCGTCCGGAGCCTGTGCTCCACAATGGGAGAGGCCACAGCAGTGAGAGGCCCACGTACCGCAAAAAAAAAAAAAAAAAAAAAAAGAAAAGAAAAAAAGATGGGCTATGAGTCCTACAGGCTTTAGTCAGAGTTCAGCCTCCACCTACAGCAGAAGATTGGGGTTTTTAAAATGGGTTATTTTAAATCACATTAAAAACAGCCACACTGATGTAGAGTCCATGGGATTATCCTACAAAGGACACTGAAAGACTGATGCCCGAGGAAATGGGGTACATAAGAAATAGTAATGTGGAAATCCATTTCAGAGGTGAGAACGGGGTTATTGGTTTGGACTTGGTTAGACTGGAATGAGATTTCTAGCTCAAGCCAGAGAGAGATCTGCATACAGATGTGTTGTTCCCTGGAACCTACCAGGCCTGGGACATGGCCACATTGCTCCAGGGCACTGCTTGGCCAGGTGATGCTCCACACAAAGGCAGACAATGAGTAAGTGTCTTCCTTCAAGTCAGCCAAGCACCCTCATCGGTGCCCAGTGCCCTTCCCCAAGTCTGCTTGGCCCAGGGAACATGTGACCATGGGCAAGCTTCAAAGAAAAGGCCATGGTAGGATGGGGACCCTATGCCTGATGGCGTGGGTTTGAATCCCAGCTCTGTCACTTACTAGCCTCTACGACTTTGGACAAGTTACTAAACCTTCTTTGACCTTCAATTTCCATATCTGTATAATGGGAATAATAATAATACTTACACCTCCTGGGGTGCACTAAGTTTTCAATGAGATGTTCCATGCAGAGCACTTAGCACAATGCCTGACATATGGTCAGCTCACGATAAACACTTGTTATTATTACAACGATTATTTTTTTCCAGCATAAGCTTCATTGGCTTGTGATTCATCCTATTCAGAGATTTTCAAGTTTATTCAGCAACAGGATCCTTTTATTTTTTTAAATAATAAAACTGATAAAGAAGATGTGGTACATATACATACAAAGGAATACTACTCAGTTATAAAAAAGGATGAAATAATGCCATTTGCAGCAATATGGATGCAACTAGAGATTATCATACTAAGTGAAGTAAGTCAGAAAGAGAAAGACAAATACCATATGCTATCACTTATATGTGGAATCTAAAATATGACACAAATGAACCTATCTATGAAACAGAAACAGACTCATGGACATAGAGAAGAGACTTGTGGTTGCCAAGGGGGAGGGGTTGGGGAGGGATGGAGTGGGAGTTCGGGGTTAGCAGATGTAAGCTTTATATACAGAATGGATAAACAACAAGGTCCTACTGTAGAGCACAGGGAACTAGATTTAATATCCTATGATAAACTATAATGGAAAAGAATGTGTGTGTGTATATATATATATATATATATATATATATATATATCTGAATCACTTTGCTGTATGTAGAAATTAACACAACATTGTAAATCAACTATACTTCAATTAAAAAAATAGGAAAAAAAAATAAAACCTCATGTGGCACTCAATGTGGGTGGAAGTTTTCTGGTTCCCACCCCTAAATCACCTCGTTAAAGACCCTCACAGTCCAAGAAGCATAAATTGTAAACTCCTCTTTATTCAAACTCCTTCTATTTTCAGAGAAAGAAACTGAGGTCCAGATATGGGGTACAATTTGCCCAGTCCCATAGCAGGTCTGAACTGAGACCTCTCCCTCCTTTCCTCTGGTCCAACCACCCTACCCCTCTGATAAGCCAGGGACCCTAATATTGGTTTCACCTCTGCAGAGCACTTTCGCGCTTCTAAGAAAGATACTCCAGCTTTGCTAAACCCATTTCACATATGAGAAGACTGACATTCAGAGTGGGTCATCAACTTCCCAAAGCCATCTGTGTGATGGACCCGGGATTTGAAAGCAGGCTCCAGACTTCCTAGCTGGGCTCCTTAGGGGCTCCTTATGGAGTCCAACACTACCTCCCAGCCACCTCCCTCCGCCCAGCTCCTTAAGGGCGGCAGTTGACAGGGAAGCTAAGGGCCTGGTGTCTAAGGGGTTGTGGGGTGGAGCCGGCCAGGGACGTTGGGGACCCTCTCTGGCCTCACCTGACCATTGGCTGCAGGGAGCTCTTCAGGCTGACTTTCATGTCCAGGGGATAGGAGCACGCAAAGTTGATTTTGATGTTGCGGTCACGGATGATGAGCTCATCTGCCAGGTAGAGAGTGTTGCTGTATGTGGCGTGAGTTTCATTCCTCTGTGTTAGGGTGGGGAGGTGGGGGGAGGGAGGGTGGACAAAGGGGTATAGAATCTGAGTAAGATTCAAAGCCAAAGGTGTTGAAACTGCCCTCCCAGTTTCCGTGAGCACGACTCATGTGCTAGCCCCCTTCCCTCACCCCAGCTAAACGCTCATACTGCGTCATTGCACTGGCCCTGCAATGACCCTAAGAGGCAAGGCAAGCACCCCCCTGCCTCTTGAAAGGAGACAGAAGTTCATGGGAACTGAGTGACTTGCCCCTGATACAGGGCCTCTAACAAGCCTGGACTCTTCCCATCACCCCATGCTTCCTCTCGCAAACACTGCAAAGACTGAAAACCACGTACCGAGTCATCATTAATGGTGGAACTTCAAAAAGCCATCTCTGGCAAATGACAATTTTTTTCCTCTTTTCTTTAGTCCTCTTTCTCTTTCTTTTGGGGAATGAGGGATATGGGAGGAAGCAGAGCCCACTCACACAAGTGTTTACCTCTGGGTCCCTTTGGAGGAGGCTTCTACAGCTGAGGTCCTAGGTCTGCGAACATCAGTGATGCAGACCCTGCCTCCCAGGACGGCCAGAGACAAACAGATCTGCTTCTGAACCCAGCACGGATACCTACTGGCTTAGAATAGTCGTTGCACTGTCTGGGCCCTACCTTTCCCATCTGTAAAATGGGGAACCTTCACTATGGTTCGTCCTCTTATTCGCAGCTAACATTTACCGCGCACTTACTATGCGCCAGTCACTGTCCTAATCATTTCACACACATTAACTCCTTTAACCCTCTTAACCCTATGCAGTAGGTACTACTATTACTCCACTTTACAGCTGAGGAAACCGAGGCACAGCTAGGTTAAGCAAGTCACCCAAGCTCTCACAGCTAGCAAGTGGTAGGGCTAGGCTTGAACCAGGCAGTGCTCTGACCCTGTCCCACACTGGCCAGAACGTACCGTCATCACCGTCCCACAGGGCCCATCCCTGGCTGGGGTCACCACGGACATCCAGTCCCGGTCGCCCCTCTCAGCGAAGCCCGAGCACTGGCTGTCCCGCAGGTACATGAAGACCTTCTCAAAGCCCAGGCTCTTGAGCTGGCACTTGCCCAGGGACAGCTTAATGTCATTGACCCCACATTCCAGCCTGCGCTCCAGGAGGGAGATATCTGAAACGATTAGGGAAGGCAGGATTGGAGGGAGGCCTGGGGCCACAATCCAGGGTACAGCACATCCCCAGGGCCCAGGCCCAGCTAGCCAAGTTGGCCCCCAGCTGGGGGTACTCAGAGTCGCTTCGGTCTCCCCCTGTGGCCTCCCTTCTGAGAGAGATGGAGACATGAGAGTGGATTCCCAGCTCACTGGATGGACCCACGTGACCAACCACCAGACCATGTTACCCTAAGAGTAGGCTGTATACAAAGAAGAGTATTATCTTTGGGGCGTTCACTGCCCCGGCATTAAATAACATTGAATCCCAGTAAAAAAAACAAAACAAAACAACAAGAAAACAAAAAAAGCTAATAAATTAACTGCAATTTCTTTCCATCCTTTCTCCATCAAGGAGACAGTCCTCAATAGCTGCTAATGTTTTCAGTGCCCTACACTTGCTGATTTTCCTTTGAAACAACAGATTGCAGACCTCTGGCTAAGTATTTGCAGCACATAAAATACGGTTGGACTTTTTAAATTGAAGTATTACACAGCTGCTGAAATTGAATAACTTTCTTTCATTGTATTCATTTTTACTGTTACCCTCTACGTAGGGTAAGCGTTACTTCCCACAGACAGACACAGCAGTGAACTTCAATGTCCCAAGTTTACTTAAAAGAAGGATGTGACTAAAATCAGGACTGGAATTTGGGAAATACTAGCCTGCTTCAGTCATTATACACACGGGGAAACAGGTTTAGAGATGGCCAGGGCCCTGTTCGGGGTCCTCAGCTGGTCAGTGGAGGGCCCGGCCCGAGAAACTGCAGACTGTGGGCCAAGCCTGCGTTCTTGTGCTGCAGGAATATGGTTCAGGCAGGCTTGGGCCAACAGGTGGCAGCCACCTGCGTATCCACTGTGGTGCAGGGGGCCTCAGAAAGAAGGCTGGGGGTGAGGTTGTTCCCCAAGCTCTGGGAGCCCAGAGAGCTTCTTGCTGGATTACATGGATATTACCGGACCGGCTTTCCACTCAGATTGGATAATAAGCATTCCCTGGGTCATCCCCACAGGCCCCCAATTCCCACACAGGAATGTGTCCCTCCCCTGGTCGCTGACATTTCTCAGCACCTCCCCTCCTCCCCACTGGCCTCACCGGTGATGCTGAAGTCCCGTTTGCACTGGCAGTGCCATCTGCCATTATCCGATTTGCAGTCCTCGTCTACACTGCACTCCTCACACGTCCCCTCCACGGAACTGGGGTCTGCAGGGTTACAGACAGACAATCAACAAGGATGCGCTCCAGTCCCTCGAGGCGCCCACGCGGCCCGGTTGCGGTGGCGGGGAGTCACCCACTCACCTGTGCAGTAAGCCAGATGGCACTCAGGGGGCGCCGTCAGGTTGTAGACATAGTAGCCGCCGGCACAGGCCTTCACCTGGATGGGCGTGTCCCACAGGCAGCAGTGGCCGCTCCAGTGCGCGCAGGCCCTGCGGCTCACGATGCCCTCGCTGCTCGACGGGTGCGTGCCATTGAGCCACATGGGGGCGGCCGTGTTGCAGCGCAGGATGGGCACGCAGGTCT
The DNA here is from genome assembly GCF_026419965.1 of Kogia breviceps. Lineage (NCBI taxonomy): Eukaryota > Metazoa > Chordata > Mammalia > Artiodactyla > Physeteridae > Kogia > Kogia breviceps. The sequence goes on from NC_081323.1 coordinate 68,777,312, forward strand.
CGGCCAGGCGCACGCCGCCCTGGCCCACGAAGCGGTACCAGCCGGCCACGTCGGAGTCGCAGGTGTAGCCCGAGCCATACTGGGCGCTGCGCCAGTACTCGTCCAGGATGCGGTGGGCCTGGCACGGGTCGGCGCACACGAGCGTGTCGCCCTCGTGCACGCAGTCCAGGCCAGGCCCGCAGGAGCCCGGGGAGCACTCACAGCGCCTCCCGTCCCCCCAGTAGCCCGCGGGGCACACGCACGAGTAGTTGCCCTCGCTGTTGATGCAGGTGGCCAGGGCGTGGCAGTGGCTGAGCCCTGGCTCTGCACACTCGTCCACGTCTGTGCAGCCGAGCTCGGAGCTCAGGCGGAAGCCTTCGGGGCAGACGCATGCGTAGGAACCTGGCGTGTTCACGCAGCTGCTGGGGGCGGAGCAGTTGTGTGTCCCGGGAGTGGCGCATTCGTCCAGGTCCTCGCACTCGAGGCCGTCGCCAGTGAAGCCCGCCTGGCAGGAGCACGTAGTGGCAGCCCCATCCTCCATGCAGGTGGCATTGCTGTGACATTCAGAGCAGCTTCCTGCGGACAGAAGAGACCAGACTCAGAGTGGAGGTCGCTAGGCCACTGGTCACCCAGAGACTCTTCTCGTGTCCCTTAGGGTACCCACATTCTTTAAGACTTAGTCCATAGCCGACCACCTTCGAAAGAAAGAAACCAAACTCCCCTGATGGTGTCTAAGCATTGCCTTCAAGCTGTGTCTTCTTTTCAAACGTCCACCTTTCCACCTCCAGAGGAATAATGCAGAGTTCTTGACACTTTGGTAGGACTTAGGTGGCACTGTCACCCCCTTCCCCGACTTGGTACATTCTATACCTTTTGCTCGGATCTCCTTCCCTGCTTCCTCTCTCTGTCTGGCGGTGGCAGTCACACTTTGTTCCTCTGTGACAATAATAATAAGATAGTATGGAGAAATCCAAACGAAACTTCTGGCCAACCCGATAACAGTAAAGATAGTGAGCTGTTGTTTATTAAGCACTTAGTATATGCCAGACACTGGGATAGGCACTTTCTATTCATTATCTCAGTGAATCCTCTCCAATGGCCCTGGGGAATGACTTTTGTATTTGCCCTTATTTTAAAGGTGAGGAAACCAGATTCCGAAGTTTTAAGCCACTTGCTCCACTAGTAAGCAGCAGAGCTGGCACACAAACTGGGGTGGCAGGACCATAGTGTGTGCTCTTAACCACGACAACACGGTGGTATTTACTCTCTGTCCCAAAGTACCCCAGCTGGGGATTGTGGGGCGGTGGCCAGCTCCCTTCTCCAAGGAAAAGCTGAAGCAATGTGCAACCCAATGGAATGGTCACTTAAGTGTTAAACGGGAGGTATTTGGGAGCCACCTGGGTGTGTTCAAATCTCCTGTGTGGTTGAATATGTTCTTGACCTTCCAGTGAAGTGCCAGGGGGCCTTAGTGATGTTCTAGACTGTTGTCTCTCAATATGTGATCCAAGGACCACAGCATCAATCAGCATTATCTGGGAGCTGGTTAGAATGCAGAGTCTCAGGCCCCACTCCAGACTTACTGGATCAGAATCTGCATTTTAGTAAAATTCCTGGGTGAGTCCTATGTACATTATAGAGTAAGAAATGAATTTAGAATAAAGACTGCGCAAACCCCAAGCACAATAAATAGGAGAGGGACTGAGACCGCCTCTGCTAATGTGGGCGCTGCTCACTATACACGCACACAGCACTTACTCGCTGCCAAGGTGTCAGAGGCTGCAGCTACGATGACCCAAGAGGTCACCACCACTGCCGTCCACATTAAGGTCGAAGAGAAGAGCCACTTCATCTTTTCTGCTCTTCACAGCTACTTCTGGTCTGGGAAGACTTTCCCAAAGGCAAGGAAAGTCTGGCCTCTTGGGGTTTCCTCCTTGTCCTTGACAGCTGAAGTCCTGTGAACAGAAACGGATGGGATAAACACATGATCTAACTCCCAGCCCCACAGTTGGGAGGAGTACTTTGGTTGTGCACTGCGTAAGTCCAGGAGGTGCCATTTATGTGAACCACAAAAAGTGTGTATTGTTGTGGCCCTTGTTTTGGTGGGGTGTTCCCCTCTGTGGCCCTACTCTTAACTCCCACTCACATCCCAGCATCAGCTTCCCCAGTTTCAGCGCATTTGGAAGAACTGAGTCTCTCATCTGGAGCAGGAACCAGCAAGATGGGGGAGTGTTCTGGACTCACCATCTTACTGGAGGCAGCTTTGGGTTTTAACAGCCAACTCCTGATCCCCTGATGGGAAACTTTGAACTTGCCCAGATACGTTTATCCATTCAACAGACATTTATTGAGAGGTTACTATGTGCCAAAGAGGGAGCTATGCACCAAGGTGACAGACAAAGTCCCTGACTTCATGCAACTCTCATATTGTAAAGAAGTGGCTTGAGATAAGCAACTTGAGAGGTGATTAACCTTCGTATGTATTTTAATGTTTCCAGAGTGCTCACTCATTATTTCACCCACCTGGCAAAATAATCTACTATTACCCCAATTTTTACAGCAGCAAAATAGCGTAGCATGGTGGTTAAGTATGTGGGACCTGGAGCCTGCAACCAGGATTCAAATCCCTATTTTACCAATCACTATGATTGGTAAACTCATAGCGTGTAACACTGGGCAAGCTATTTCAATTCGCTAAGACTTAGTTTCCTCATCTATGAAACAGAGATCAGTGCTTGCACAAATTGAGTGACCACAATGCATCAGGCTCACTGTGAAGAAGTCCCCTGTCATCAAAGAACCTGTGTCCCAGAAAAGTGTTTTGCAAGCCTTTGAGACAATGATCTGCTATAAGGAAATTATTTTATGACCCAGTACAGCTGCTTGTACACACACACACACACACACACACACATACATGCACACATGAACTAAATGTTTTATAAAACAATTCTTACCATTACGGTGTGCATTCTTGGATGACATATTCTATTGTATTTAATTAAAATAAAATTCTGAATGTAATCCACAAATGATTTCATGATCCACTAATGGGTTGTGACCTATAGTCCGGCTGATAACCAACTAGGTATTGTTGTCCGGGGATTAACTGAGATGATATGTGCAAAGCAGGCTCAGAGCAGATACTCTTGTTCACTGCTGTATTTCCCAGTGCCTGGTACCTAGTAGGCACTTCACTAATATGAATTGAATGAATGAAAAAATTGTTGTTAGGGAAGCACAGGCTGAAAGAGAGGGGGATTGACTTACCAGAGCTCGCGAAGCCAATGGTCAGCAGAGTGAGGACTCAACCTAGGTCTGACCCAAGTGTCCTATCTCTTCATTCCTGCTCCCCCCTCCCTCAAACAGAATGGAAATCAGCAGAAGACCAGATGGGGAGAAGTGGCTAGAAGTGAGAGCTGCAGATAGCCTTACCTGAAGCCAGAAAGGTAGAATTAATCCGTTTACAAGTGTGTGCCTCCTATATATATATATATATATATATATGTATGTATATATATACACACACATCTGCCCCCCACTGGCACTCTCGTCTCTGGTTCTATTTCTTGATTGTTTTCCGGGAGGTGGAATATTCTCCCCCTTTGGCACAGTGTTTTCCTTTCCTAGGCTGTGAGGTGGTTGTTATTCTTTTTCCTAATTGGTAGAGACCCCAAATGATTGACACTGGGGGTCACGCTTGTACCCACAGTTACAAGCCCTCTGTTTTGCACCTTTTGGGATCAAGAGATTCCGTAGTTAGAAATTAACTGGGAAAACAGTGCCAAGTTACTGGGCTTTTTCTTGGTCATTGAAAAGGACGAGGTACAGCCAGGCAGAGGTCAGAATCTGAAGCCAGCCTGCTCCAGGAGAAAAGGGTGTTCTTTGTCCATACCGGGACATGTACCTGTGGCCACTCGGGTTCCAAAGCACACTCCATCCTCCTGGGCTAAGCCAGCTCCCCTGGGGTCCAGATGGGAGCAGGAAAGGAGCTGAGAATGGCTGGAGGTCAGAGCCAGAAGATAACTCAGACGTCATTGAACCAGACTCACTTTATGAACCAAGAAATCTGAATTCCCATGAAGGAAGGTCCCTTGGGAGGTGGATAACTTTGTGATTGAACAAACTAACTTTGGAGTCAGTCCATCTGAATCCTGATCAGACATTGCTGTGTGCCAGTAGGCTCACCTCTTTCCTTCCTGAGGTCATTTTCGTCATCTATAAAATGACAATACCCATCTCCTGGAGTTGTTATGGTGATTAAAGGAGATGATTCAAGGGCTTCCCTGGTGGCGCAGTGGTTGAGAGTCCGCCTGCCGATGCAGGGGACACGGGTTCGTGCCCCGGTCCAGGAAGATCCCACGTGCCGCGGAGCGGCTGGGCCCGTGAGCCATGGCCGCTGAGCCTGCGCGTCCGGAGCCTGTGCTCCGCAAAGAGAGAGGCCACAGCAGTGAGAGGCCCGCGTACGGCAAAAAAAAAAAAAAAAAAAAGGAGATGATGCAAGTAAAGGCATGTAGCAATGATACCATCTGTGGAAGTCGCTGCCACTGCTGCTTTGCTGATGTACCGTCACGGGGTAGAAAATGCCAGAGCCTGGCTGGATTCAACCCCGTGTCTCCTGACCTAATTCCATGTCGATGGAAATCCCATACTGAGAAACATCAGATGTGTGTGAACTCTGGATGCGCAGGAAATATGATAGTGCCCCATGGCACCTACTTTTTCAGGCTTTCTTCTTCCGCCTGGTTTAGTGGTCGGGTGCCCATCGGCAGAGTCACACTCACCTCCTCAGGGGAATTTCATAAGCGTGAAGTTACTGGGTCAAAGAGGTGGCACAGTTTTAAGCATTTTGATACCTCTTCCCCCAAAACACCCCAGAGAGATCTTTAAAAATTAGTTTACAATCCCACTACAGTACTCACCAACCCTGAGCATTAACTTTCATCTCTGTCGAAAAGTGAGAAATATCTCATTGTTATTTACTTCGGCAATTCTTCGATGAAAAGGGACTTCATTATCTTTTCATTTGTTTACTATTATTCTTTTCTGAACTGGCTGTTTGTATCCTTTTTTCCCCCCTATAAGAATATGTCTTTTTTCCCTCTCTTTTCTATAGCTTAAGAAGAAAATAAAAGTTCTTAATATTCTTTTTCTCCATCCTGGATGGTGAATATCATTTCTGGCTGGTGCACATGAGGCTCTGTCAAAATCCGAGTTTGGGTGTCTCTAAAGGATTAAAGATGGAGCTCCAGGTGGCTCCTGGAGTTGTCTGGGCAGAGATCCTGGGCAGGAAAATGGGGAGTATGGGCTGGAGGCTATTCATAAGTCTAATAACCACATTATTCTAGTTTCTGTATTTGATGCTTTTACACCTTGAGGCTTTGCTGACTCTGGACTATCTCACTGAAGGTAAACTAATGCCTAGAGATAGCAAGGAATATCTCATGATATATGTCCTTGCCATCTCTAGGAATATCGTATTCCTGAGAGCATGACTTTCATGTGCAAGACCGCCAGTCCAGAGCCCATCCCCCAACCCCTCCTCTATCAGGCTCACACTCAGGGCCACATTTTCCCTGCCCTAATCACCCCAGGGCCAGGTACCAGACAACTAGGGACAACTCCCAAGTCCCAGAGCCTGCTGAAACTATTCAAACTAGCCAATCCTAAACCTGTTTACCTTGTCTCTTCTGTTGCTTCCTATGGAAACCACAATGAAGGCTACAGTTTCAAATTACAGCTAAATTTTCCCCTTGCTTTCTCTGCCTCCTGACCAACCCTAGCACTTCCCTGTGGGCCCCACCCATGGCGTGGTGTGTACCCTCCTCTTGGGGTCTTGTGAGTATAATTAACTGTCTTTTCGATGACAGTTATCTCATCTGTTGGCCTTGCCACACCTGAATCATAATCAAACCTACATTTTAAAACAATAAGCATCATCCTCACTCAACACAGCTGGATCATCTTGTGGGATTTCTCTAATTGGCTATTTTTCCACTCTTTCTTCTTTCTACCCTCTCCCCAGTCCCACACACTTAATGACATCATGGCATACTTCACTGGAGTAACGAAGCCATGCCTCCTACATCTTCTCCATCTACCTGCCTCTGGGCTCATCTCCCACATCCCCTCTCCTGTCATGATGCAGACAATATCTTTCTGCAAAAGGCCTTTCTCTCCCTGTATGCTCTGATGACCTCCCAACAGAGGGTCATCACCTGTGCCACCTACTCATACTGTTTACCCCAATCTGAGCCCCTATTTCCTAAGGTCCCAGTTGCACCTGGGGGACCTGCAGGTAGCACACCCGTTTTCTGGCTTGTGGCCAGTCAGGGGTTCTGTTCCATGTGATTTAGTTCTAGCAGCCCCTGCGGACCCCTCCTTCTTAAAGCCACTGGCAGCCACGTGGCTTTAAGACTGAAGCAGGTGAGCCCCGAATCGTGTCCTGAATACTAATACCTGCCCCTGTCGGGGCAACTGGTTCAGGTGAGTTCCAGGGCCCCGGGCTGTTCCCGGCTTGGTCTGGATGTGGACAGGCCAGGTTTGGGGGAAGAGAGACAGGGACACCAGCTCCGGAGGCCTGATAAAGTACGATCAGCCTTTGTGTTACATGACCGGTAGAGTGAGGAGAGGCCCAGATGGTTTGTGCAGACCTTGGTCCCTAAAATATTATGCCCTCCTTTTCCCAAGAGAAGGTTTATCATCTATCACCTGACTGAAATGAATGTCACAAACCAGTGGCATGAGTCTGAATGACCTCCTAATATGTCTACGTCCTAATCTCCAGAACCTATGAATGTTACCTTACGTGACAAAAAGGACTTTGTGGGTATGATTAAGTTCAGTATCTTGAGATGAGGTTATCTGGGCAAGTCCAGTGCTATCTCAGTGGCACTTGTGAGAGAGATGCAAGAAGAATTAGAGGAAGTAGGAGAAGTGAGGATGGAAACAAAAGGTCAGAGTTCTTTGAAGAAGGAACCGTGAATGCAGGCAGCCACCAGAAGCTAGAAAAACAAGGTAGTACTGCGAGCCCTCTCGGCTATGGCTTTTTAAAAGATCACTTTAGCAGCTTTAGGGTATATGGATTTTGTGTATGTGTGGGGGGTGTGGAGGTGCAGAGAGGCGGTAGAGGGACCAATTAGAAGACTTCTGTGGCTGAGACTGGTGGGTGGAAAAGGAGGGCGGTGGGTGGAGTCATGTGATTTGGTAGAGTTACTTTTATGGTAATAAAAGGAAAGAGGGACCTTGAGGGTTAGCCCAGCATATGGCTGCTTAAGAGAGTGGGTCATTTTTGAGACGTGAAAGACTGGGGACAGATTTGGAGTTGAATCTCTTTCTTACTGTGCTAAAATGAAACGTGAAAAATTCAATCCACCTCTTTGAAAGCATCAGCCACCCTCTGGGGACCCCAACCTGATGGTGGTAGTGTGTGCATAGTGGTTAAATGCATGGTCTGTGGAGTGAAATTGCCTAGGATCATATCTCAAGGGCTTTCTAGCTGTGTGATCCTGCCTGGCTGCTTAACTTGTCTTTGCCTCGGTTTCCTCATCTGTAAAATGGGCATGATGAAGCCTAGCTCTCAGTGAGGTTGTGAGAACCCGGCAAATGCCCACCATGTTGTAAACACTCATTACATGTTGCTCTTATGGCTTCCCTTGCAGCCCTATGTGAATTCCAGGCCAAACAACTCTTCTAAAGCAGCACCAGCCAGGAAAAAGAGGTAATGAATAAAACAGGGCCAAAGACATTCAGGGGCTTTTATTATCCAGCCTCCACCCACCTACCACAATTATATATAATTTTATTTGGAGTAGATCCACTCAGAAAATGATGCCAGGACCTGGAAAATGGGCACCCTCTCTCCTGGTTTTGGAGAGGCTACAGTTCTACCTTCACTCTTGGCTTCTTCTCCTGTCCTGGAGGTCCCTTTGGCTCAGCTACCTTCTCCTCCTCCTCAGCCATTTCTTTCTGTCCAGCTGGCCCTTCCAGCTTGGTCAAGTTCTCCAGCTCAGGCAACTTCTGTCCTGGTAGCTCTTTCTTCGTAAGAGGTACCTCCTTTTCCTCAACTAATACCTCCTTTTCTGTCACTTCACTTTGCTCAACAGACAGCAGCTATTCAAGAAAAGAAGAGTGGGAGGGACACAGGGGGAAGAAGGTGGAAAAAGAAACAGACGCAAGAATTACGCGAGAATTATTGTAATTGCCAAGCTGCTTTTCTCTGCTCTATGCCCACAGTTGCGGCTGTGCCAGGCCTGGCTACTGAGATCCATTCCCGGACATTTGCTAGGACTAAAGAGTAGGTACTTTCTTTCCAAGCTGAGAGGGTGTTAGCTGAGAACTGTGGAGCAGTCATTGTCCCTCTGTGGGGAAATGCCTACTTGGGAATGAAGCCAACACAGAGGAAAACAGATATGGGGAGACAGAAGACAGCTCTGAGCTTCAGGATCCACCCACATCTGACGTTCTCCCAGTTACAGGGGATAAATTCCCATTGCTGCTTAAGCCAAAGAGTACTGTGGTTTCTGACATTTGCAGCTGAAAGGGTCCTAACTAATACAGATGACACCTTCCAGCAGATGGCCTCACTGAGGCATGAACAGAATTAGGAGAGAATGGAGATTGTAGAATGATGCCGGAGGGCAAGAGCCCATCAAGACATGCGGTTACCCAGTCAGGATCAGTGACCCAAGGAAGCAGCCTTAGGAGCTGTGTGAGACTTCAGAGCGTTTGCCCTTCTCAGTGTTTCTCAACTCCACCTTTCTGGTAGTATGTGTTCTTGAAATAAAGTCATCCAAACTGGATTCATCCTCCATTCTCTCCAAAGTGCACAAGATTATGGAAATCTTGGTACCCTCTTTCCTAGTCCATTGAGCTCCTGATGGTGCTGTGGGGGACAGAATAATCTAGGGTACTGCTGTTTCGCCTTACCTCATCTCCGTCCTCAGTCTGGATCTCGATTTGACTTTCCAGGAAGTCAGAAAAGCCCTTCAGGGTATGTTCGCCCTTATATAGTACAGCCTAGGAAGAAAATGGAGCAGGGTCGAAATGGTAGCCCCTTCTTGCAAAATACTCAGAGATTGCTCCACAGGGAAATCCAGAGTCAAATTCCTAACAACCTAAGTGCAGTAAGCAAGTTCCTTAACTGCTCTGAGACTCCATTACCATGTTTCTAACATAAGCATAATGAAACGTCCTCCATCATAGGGCTGTGATATAGTGGTTCAGAGCAAGAATTTTGGAGCCACGCTTTTGGAGCTCAACCCCTGGCTTCATCACTTAGCAGTGTAGTCTGGTTGCTTAACCTCTCTATGACTCAGTTTCCTTAACTGTAATATGAAGATAATAACAGTCCCTACCTCATGGTGTTGTTATAAAGATTTAATGAGTCACTATACGAAAAGCACTTAAAACAATGCCCGACTCATAGTCTGCACTATATATATTTGCTATTACTATTATTACTAAAGAATAAGAATAGTTATTTCACAAAGTGTCTGGCCTATGTTCTTGCTCAACCATCACTAGCCCCCTTTCCTCTTTCAGTCTTTAAGAAGATTAGGAAACTGCTTACTGCCCTCTGGCTGTCCAAACTCCTTTTCAGATAACTGAAGATCTGTGCCAGGTCCACCCTTTCAATTAGGCAAGTGCACCTTTTGCACCAGGAGGATGACATCCCTTTCACCTTTCTGTGGCCAGCCTTCTGCCTATGTCCTTGTTCATGTTATACTTCACACCCTTCTGATTTAAATCCCCACCATTTTTCAAAGTCTCATGTCTGCATGAAGACTTCCGGCCATATCTGTCCTCCAGTATCTGCCCTATCCAATTCCAGTTGCACTTGGAGATGAGCACATATCATGACGTTTCCTCCACACTCAGTCATACTCTTCTTAGGAGCAGGGACTTTAGCTTGTGATTCTTTGATTGACATTCTTCCCCACATGCCAAAGTGGCATGAAGAATGTGTTGCATGAACACTGGTGAGGTTCGATGACCCTAACACCAAAATGTAAAATACTTAATTGTCTCTATTATGCACTCTTTCTTCTTCTGATAGCACTCCACCCTCAATACTCACACGGTGACTCCCCCGACCTTATTCCATATAGTCTGAATCAGGCTCAGCTCTAATACCAGAGGGAACCATTTGACCTAGGCCTGACCATCAAAACACCCACATCGCCTTGACCACAATGACTGGGTCAGGGGGGACCCAATCAGACTGAGTCTTGGGACTTTCGTGAAAGCTAATGGAAAACACTCTCTAACTTGAATATGAGAAGATAATAAGGGCTGGAGCTGAGAATGAAGCTGATTTGGTAAAAGGCAGAGCTGGAGACAGGGAGAGACTGAGTCCATGACAATACTGTAACATTTCTAGTTACGTGACTCCCGAGAGCCCCTCACTTGTTGAGAGTCAGTGGGGAAGAGCCTGAAGACAGGGTACCAGTCCAGGTACGTCGGCTGAATGTCATTTGCTGTGATGTCGATCTTGGCGATGGTGACTGTGGGGTGGTTTTGATACTTTCTACCCAACTCTTCCAACACTGGGAACAGCGCCCTGCACTTTGGGGACCAGGGTGCATCTGGAAGAGAAAGGCCGTCACTCAAGCTCACACTAATAAAGACCCTGAAAGCCACACTCCCATGTAGACAGTATCACCGTGTTCCACTAATGGTCTGTTGCCATGCAAATTGCAGCCCCCTTCTCTTCTAATAGTATGTTAGGTTATTTTACATTTCAACCATAGTACCTGATCATCATTAACTAAATTAGAAAAAACATAATAACCTAGTCCCCTTCCACTCAGACACTAAAACTTTTTACATGTTGGGACATTTTCTTCTGTTCTCTGAAAATTTTCCTTTCCACTCCAGCTGAAGAGGAAAACTGAGAAAAATATTTATGATAGATGATTCCTCATGTTCTGTCAGAAAGTGTGTGTGTGTGTGTGTGTGTGTGTGTGTGTGTGTGTGTGTGTGTGTGAGATAGCATGAGAGTTTTCCAACAAAGGTTAAGCTCACAGCTCAAGGTCATTTAGTTACTTAAGCAGAGGAGGTGGGATCTGCAGAAAGGTTGTTTTGAGCTGTGACCTTGATATCACACTGCCTTTCAGCCCTGTGGAGGAGAACGCACCCAGGAAGTGAACATGAGGTTGTGACACGTACAACCACCCCTGGGAAGGGGACACTGGACATCCCCCCCTGAGCTCTATGTGTGGGCAAGTCACCGGGACCCATGGAGAAAAATCTGGGACCAGCTCCAGCACGGAAGGGAAACAACCTTGCCTGCTGGTTCCATTAAAATGTCTGGCTCTGTGGGAGGAGAGGAGTCAAAGGCCCTGGTTATTACATTTGGATGATCATCCCTCCATTTACAAACCAAGTGCTTCTGGGACCATCTGCTCTCCCAGCTGAATCCCCGAATCTCCCTTGGAGCCCAATGGGCCCTGGGTTGGAACACGAGGGGGGCCTAATGGCGGTGGTCCCAGGGAGCCAATCTGACAGCCCCGCTTCCAAGAAAATGAAGCTGCTTTTGCTTTTTACCAGAACTAAGTGGGCGTTCTCATGGCTCCCAGGGTCAGTGAGTACAGAAGGGCCTCCCTAGCCTCTCACTTAAAGGCAGCAGATCATGGTTATTCAGCCATGCAGACTTTAAACACCTGGCTCTGTGGATGAGCATCCATTTTAATGAGATTTTTTAAGGCCTGTATGATGTAACCAGCCCTTGTTTCACCCTCCAGGCAATGATGGCGTTGGAACGGGATTTGAACTTTTTGCCTTGCAATTTACTTACTGTGTGACCTGGGGTAAGGTAACTAACTTCTCTGAGGCTTGGTTCCCTGATCTGTATCATGGGGAAATCCACTGGACCTTCCTAAGAGGCTTGTTTAGAGGAGGAAATGAGAGCAGGTGTATAAACTGCAAACTCATATGTGCACAATAAATGGTAACTCCTCCTGTTAAGTAAAAGAGATGTCTGCAGTCACTGCATTACCACCCTTCTCTGTGTCTCAGGGTGGAAGAGAAGGTCCCTGGCTTTGGCTCTCGCATGCAAATCAGAAACAGTGAGGGAAGGGCAGTAGTTCCTGGGTGAGCAATGGAAATAATTATAACAACAGGGAAAATAATAGCAATAATACCTGTCATTTATCAAATGCTTACAAGATGCCAGACACTGTGGCAAGTCTTTTACATGCATGATGTGGGTCTTCAGTTTAGCTGCACCAACTTGGGTATGTTAAGTATGGGCCATTTGATAAGTTACTTAACTTAACACTGGTCACTGGTACAGCAGTTACTAGAGTAGGCACTGGATTCAGGCTGACTAGGTTCCAATCCCTTACTTAATTAAGTTCACATACTAGCTTTGTGACTCTAGTAAAGTTTCTTTACTTCCCTGGGACTCTGTTTACTCATCTGTAAGGTGGGAGCAATAAAGTAGCCATTTTCAAAAGTAAGGTGTGAGGATTAAATGAGATACACAGGCCTGGTTTATCTAGCATTCAGTCAGTGTTAGCCATCAGCATTACTGGTGTTACAAATAGCCGCAGGCCTGATTATGAGAAGGTATTCCACACATTCCAAGAATTTGATTGGAGGGGAGAGTTGCTTTGTAGCTGATAGCATCTTTTTTTTTTTAGTATCTTTATTGGAGTATAATTGCTTTACAATGGTGTGTTAGTTTCTGCTTTATAACAAAGTGAATCAGCTATACATACACATATATCCCCATATCTCCTCCCTCTTGTGTCTCCCTCCCACCCTCCCTATCCCAGCACTCTAGGGGGACCCAAAGCATCAAGCTGATCTCCCTGTGCTATGTGGCTGCTTTCCATGGAATCTTAAAAAAAAAAAAAAAAAAAAAAGGTTCTGAAGAACCTAGGGGCAGCTAGGGGCAGGACAGGAATAAAGACACTGATAGCATCTTGATCCAAACTCTTTGGATGTCTGAAGACCATTCTTGGCATGGTGCTTTGATAGATTTTGGAGATTCTGGTACCCAAGAATTCAGGAGCTACACTGAAAAGTAATGTTGAAGCCACTGCCTCCAATGGCCTCTGCAGAGATACTTACAGAACATCACAAATACGTCCCTTTCCTTGTCAAAGACAACGACATTGAAGTTCTTCCCAACAAGCTGCTTAACTGGCCCCTGGTCCCAGTAATTGGGAATTTCTTCACTGGATTGATGTTTCTAGAAAGCAAATTTGAGCGACTTTCACGGTCTCCAGAAAGGAATTGGCAGTTGGGGCTCCCCACCCTGACTGGGAACAATGGAAGACTTTCTCCTGTTCTTGCAACAGCCTTGGGAAAGAGTTGGAAATGCTGAGATAGATCATGAGCTAGATGTGCAGCCTAGATTGTCCGGGGCACTGGAATCAGAGGACTGATGAGGTGGCAGGGCTCCAAACCAGGGTGGATTCTAACATTTCAAATACCTGATTGTTAGACTTCTTAGATGAGAGTGCGTTTCACATCATTAACATCTAAACTAGTTTGTGTCCCTTCTCCCAAAAATATAGCCATCCCCAACTACCCCAAGAATCAAACTAAGATCATTTTATGTGACCTATAAAATATTTATCCCACTTCGTTTCTTGACACCTTCTCCAAGCTCATCACCATTCTTCCCTTGCTTGCTTTCTTCAGCCACGCTGGTTTGTTCACCCAAAGGGCTAGCCTTCCACCCACTTCCTCATTCCCACACGCCCTTCTCTATCAGATTTATCTCTAACTCAGATTTATCTTTCAGAATGATCTCAGAGAAGGACTTCCCTGACGCTACCCCAGACAATGCCAGGCCCTGCTTTCATAAATTCTCATAATATTTGGTACTTTTCCTGCATCACTTATTTATCATTTATAATTTATTTTTCTGGTTATTTGATTAATGTCTCACTATCTCAATGAATGGAAAGTCACAAGGGACTTTTTCTTCCCCCATCATTAAGTACAATTGAGTACTGGCATATCATGAGACCTCAGTCAACGTTTTGTGAATGAATGAAAGAATGAACCCAGCTCTTGCTTCTCTTTGAAGAAAGTGGTGAAAATCCCAGAACATGTATTTTTCTCTGCAACCATTATTTTCTGAATATCTCTTGAATTCACACCCTCCTCTCTGTCTGCACTGCTACTACCCTTGGCCAGGTAGCTTTCATCTCTCGTCTAGGTCACTGTAATAGCCTCCTAGTGTTCTCTCTGCATCTCCTCCTAATCCTCACCACACCTTTATTCCCCTACAAGCAGATTCTACCTTCACCAGACAAATCTGGCTTCCCGTTGCTCTTAGGGTACCATATCCTTAATATGCTCACAAATCCTTGCTGTCTGGCCTTTGCCCAGCTCACCAGCCTTGTCTCCCACTATAGCTTCCCTCATTCCCACCCCAATCCCTGGAAAGGACCTGAAAATTCTTTGTGAGGGAGCTTAAAAAGTGTGGCGACTGGATATGAGAGATGGGGAATGGAGGATTAGAAATGGGCCAGATCAGGCACGTGACATGTTGTAGGTCACGCGAAGGATGCACATCTTCATTCCAAGAACAGAAGAGGATGTGCTGGCCCTTGAGAGGAAGACAGACACCTCCTGAGATATAACCAGAGGGGGAGAAAGAGGACAGGCAGAGCTCCAGGGAGGTCTGTAGATGTGGTGATAGAAAATGAGGGGCTCCTGTCTGAAGCCTTCTGTTTTCTTAATGATAAATGATTAGAGTACTCAGTTCAGACTGCAAGTAGGAATGGGGTTGAAGGAGAAATAGACTCCGAGATTAAGAGAATGAACACACTGAGAGAAATTTATATTGAAATGTCAGGACATTTCTAAGAGCCCACAGGATATTTGGTTTGTGATTCCATGAAGCCAGCCTACCTCGCGGTGAGATCCTTTTTCTCCAGGATTGGTCTGGAAGCGGTAGGGAAATTAAGTGGGTTCAACAGGAGTGGTGATTTTGCCTGGGAAATACTACAGCGTGTAGAGGAGATGGAAGGGATCGAAGAGTTAAGGGAATCATCATCAGAGCGATGAACCGTGGAATCCAAGTTCATGAAGGAGGGCAACAAAGGGATGGTGAAACAGGATCAGGAGATTGGAGGCCATGAAAAGGGTTAAGGATTGTAGCAACGTGGCTACTAGAGAAGGGAACTAAGAGGACGGGAAGTGGGAAATCAGGCTTTCAGAGGGGCTGCCGTCTCTAGAGTATGACCATAAGAGCAGGTGGCTGAGAGGGCATGGACACACCATTACTGCAGAAAAGACCAGGGTTTTTGGATATTGACATCTCTGTAAATGAGGGCAGAGTAGGGGTGGAGGGCAGGTCTGTGACGAGGAGCTTAAGTCCTCAGAGAGTGAAAGGGAAGCGATCAGAACAGCAATAGGATCAGGAGCAGGTGGCCTAAAGTCCAAAGGCGTGGAATCCCAAGAATCTGGAGTTTTTGAAGGCAGAAGGAGGAGAAATGGTTTGGAAGTGGCATGGAGGACACCAACCTTACCAACTGGCTTGTGATAATGTTGTCTGTCAGACAAAAACCAGCTTTCATTTGAGAAGGCTGTGGGGGAAGCGGTGTCTGTGGGGGGACGGACAGAAGGTAGTGGGAACCCTCCAAGGTAAGGTGACCATACATTCTGGTTTGCCTGGAGAGTCCCAATTTATTCCTGCCATTTCAGAACACTTTTAAAAATTGCTTCCATTACTCTCAAAAGTGTCCTCGTTTGGAAAATAAATAATATGGTCACCTAACTCAGCAGGACGTAACTCAACAGGATGGTTGAGGATATAGTAAGAGCTAAATAAACAGCAGGTGGTTATGTTATGGGGCTACATAGTATTATGCAGCCATCCTTTTGCAGCCTCTCCTCCCTGGTCCCTAAAGCCTTTGAGGTTACATCCTGATTGCTTCATATATGCCACCCCATCTTCTCCCCCAAGCAAGCATCTACCCTGGGGCCAAGTAAACCTTTCACATTAGAGTCTGAAAGAAGGATAAGAACCTACTTTCAGAGGATGCCAGCCCTGGGAGTGCCTGCATTGCATTTGGAGATTCCTACAAAGAAAATGCCTTTACTTTAAGAATAAAGAATTAATGGTGGAATTATAAGGTCAGGACAGATCAAAAGTTAAATTGATTCGAGGTGGGGAAAGGGGCTATTTCCTCACAAGAACCATGAGGTTGACCTTTATTCTGCCTCCCCATTCAGATAACTAAAGCCATCATAATTACAGAAAAAGAATTCTATTGAGGCTCTGGCTAAACCTTGTCCAAGGATGAGCTTACCTTGGCCTTTCTATTCAGGAAGCTCTGGCCGAATTTCTTGAGGTTTTCATAGGTTACTTCCTCGAAAGGCATTTTGTACCTTGCATCAGAGCTTAAGTTTAGGATTTGGACACATGGGACATCAGCCTCTGCGATCCGGAAGTATTCGAAGACACGTCCATTTCTGGGCTCGTCTGCATCCACAAGGATGAAGAGGATCTGCCAAAACAAACGAAACCTGTGTCTCTCTGGATCGGAGGCATGAAAAAGGTAACGACCCCCTTACCGAGGGAGAGAAGCTGTTGGGAAGCTGTTGTGGGGGACACTAATGGAAAGCGAATAGCAGAGTCTATGGAGCACTTCTGAAAGCCAGGACAAAAGCTCCTTTTCATCAGGCAGGGGCAGCGCTGTGCTTCACTGCACAGACAGGCATCAGCTGTCATCCCGGTCCCACCATCCTTGTGCAGGACACCATTCACACAACTGCAGGAAGTCAGGAGGTCCTGAGCTTTCATCCCAGTTCCTTGGGCAAAACAGTAACTTCCCCTCTCTGTGCCTCAGTTGCATTATCTGTAAAGTGGTGATTATAACAGTACCCACATTATAGGGTTGCTGTGAGAATGAAACAGGACACTGTATATAAAAGGCTTAGTTCAGTGACTGGGAGGTATAAAATGCTCAGAACATTTCACCTCATTATTATTCTAAATTATTCTTCTATCTAGGAAACTCACGACCTCATTCAATCATGCATTCAACACCTATTTGTGGAGTGGCTACTAGGCATTTTGCTAAGCACTGGGGATACAAGGCAGACAAAGTCCACGCCCTCATGGATCTCACGTTCTAGTGGAGAAGACAGGCAAGAAATGAGTAAAGACATTAGTCAATCAGATAGCAGTGAGTGAGTGCCAACCAGATGATAGAACAGGGCACCACTGTGAGAGAGTGACTGTACAGATGGGGTGAGATAGAGGCTCAGTATTAGGTAGGAAGGTCAGGAGGAGTATCTGAGGAGGTGACATCTGAGTTGGGACCTGGGTGATGAGTAACAAGTCAGGGGAACATTTATTTAGGCAGTGGAAACTGCCACTGAAAAGGTCTGGGTGTGGGGAGGGGGGACACATAGAATGTTACAGAATAGAGAGACAAGGCCAGTGTGGCTGCAGTACCAGAGAGAGTCATGGAAGATGGTGAGAGATGAGGTCAGAGCTCCAGTAAGGAGCCAGGGGTTAATCTGAATGAGATGGGAGGTCACTGAGGATAATAAGCCAGAGTGTGACATGGTGATAATTTTTAAAAGACCACTCTGGTCGTAGAGAAGAAACAAGCATGGAAGAAGGAGACCAGTTAGAGTCTCCTGCAGACCTTGGATTTGGATACTCTCAGGTCATTCATCTATCAAAATATTAAGAGCCCTACTATGTGCCAGACACTCTTCCAGGTGCTAGGGAGATTGTGAAAAACAAAGCAGACATATTAAAACCAACCATGTATACTTTCAATAAACATTTGTTAGAGGTGAACAAGATAAGATATGGGGGTATGACCTGTTGGAATAATATTCATCCAACTGTTTATATTGGGCACGAAAATGGAGCACAACCAATAAATGGCATTCTAGAAGTTTGCTAACTGGGGTAAAGGCAATCTACAACCTAAACCCATGATATACGCCAAAATGAGTTCCACCTAGATTAAAGAGTTAAATTTTTTTAAAAATCTAGAAGAATTATGGCTAAGCATTGACTATTATAACAGAAATAGCGTGAAAGCAATCAGATTGTAATCAATTTAATTACTTCAAAATTCTTAAAGTTTAAAATTGAATAAACCAGGAAACGTATTTACAAGAGGTGTTTCTGTAATTAGAATAACTTTCCTGGAGAAAAATGAGGTGGGATGTAGCAGACATTAAATATGCTCCTGCCTAGTGGCTTTATTCTGTATTTATTTGGGGTTTCAAAGTTTTTATTTGTTTTGTTTAAATTTCAGAATAATTTTCTTCAAGAGAAAGATAACCTACCATTACCTTACTTCTTATAAAAATAAAGAGAAAAGTGAAGTAAGTAGCCCCCAGAGTCCAGATGGTGCTAACTCTATAAATATAGGTATAATCCTTAGGAAAAACTAATGTTTCTTTTTTCTTTTTTTAAAGATTTTTTTGATGTGAACCATTTTTAAAGTCTTTATTGAATTGGTTACAATATCGCTTCTGTTTTATGTTTTGTTTTTTTTGGCCCAGAGGCATGTGGGATCTTAGCTCCCTGACCAGGGATCAAACCCGTACCCCCTGAATTGGAAGGCAAAGTCTTAACCACTGGACCACCAGGGAAGTCCCCTGATGTGTTTCTAATGATAATAATAAAAATATATATATAAGCACTGTTTATTGTACATTTGCTCATTGCTTTACATATAGCACTTCTAATTCTTGCTATAACTCCTACTTTACACGGGAGGTGACTGAGACTGAGAGGTTAAACTCATCTAAGACAAAATCACTTGTAAGAGGAAGAGAATTTGAACCCAGGTCTGTTGATGCTGAAGCCTGAACTTCAGCAACTGCTTGTCTGTGCTGCTTCACACCTTCAGGCTTTTCACACTCCTTGACCTCAGGCAGGAGTGGTCTTTCCTTCCCCTCACCTCCAAGCCAAATGCTAGCCACACTGCAGTCGCCCACTCTTAGTGAAGCATGGTCCATTGAAAACGCAGCCAGACCAATCATGTTCCCATAGTAGACTTCTCAAAAAGATGAGGGAAGGAGCAAAGGTTTGGTGAGAAAGAAAGAGACACTGGGCAGGAAGAAGAATGCAAATCAGGAGATTGGTATGCAAATGAATACACCAGTCCTTCCTAGATTAATTTATAATCGGTAAAGCAGATGGATCGCATTAGGGTCCACAGGTCTTGGATTCCTAAATAAAGAGCCCCAAGGAGCAGTGGCAACTTCCACAAACCTTGTTTTGGAATTTCTTCGATGCCAATTTATAATGCTGCATTATCATACGAAATGACTTGGAGCTTTTGGAGACGAAGAGCAACATGTGATTCAGGATGTTCAATTCATAAATCAGATCCTTATTCTGAAATTAAAAGGAAAACAGCTCATTCCTTGCACACAGCTGCCCCAGCTACCCTTCTCCCGGGACCCTTTGCTCACTGACCTCAGTGTTGTATTCAATAACAAAATCGGTGAGGTGCTGTTTTATGAGTTGATTGAGGATATGTTTGTTGGTACTGTCATCGATAAGCTCCTGGCGGTTCACGATTTTTCCCTTGGACAAACGAAGAAAAACATTAGAGGGCAGTAGCATCCATGATGTAGGCACTTAATAAATATAATAGCACAATTTTCCCCTTGGATAAAAGGAAAACACCATGGTAACAGGTGTAATACATAAGCTAGATACTTAATAAATATGGATGGTTGGGCAGATTAGCCTGAGGGTGGAATACAGGTATGTGGAAGCCATGAAAACCTCCAGCCTACAGACACAGGGAGTATACTTGACGGACAGCGCCAGCTGCCTTGGTCTGAAATCCATCAACATATTTGCGCTGGTGCTGAGCAGTTTCTCACACGCTGCTCCTAACCAATGAATTTGTCAGAGATACTAAGGCAAGCCCATTTCTGGGAGATACAGGGCTTCTCTTATAGGAGACATTGATGAACTTTCTTAGAACTACACTGCAGTCAAGGACTCTTCCATCCCACCTTCCTTCCTTCCAAAGGGTCAGATCTATTGATACATCATGGTCTGATAAGTTTCTCCCAGCTCCCTCTCTATTTTCCTTCAAAGGCATTTCCCCTAATCTTTTTTTTTTTTAACATCTTTATTGGAGCATAATTGCTTTACAATGGTGTGTTAGTTTCTGCCTTACAACAAAGTGAATCAGTTATACATATACATATGTTCCCATATCTCTTCCCTCTTGTCCCCTAATCTTTTACATGATTAATCCTGCTTGATGACTGCTTCTAAGAAGGACCTGGATTAGCACAGGAAATGACATAATTCTCTGTAGCCCAGGTTCAAAGTCTGTGGGGGAAGGAGAAAGAAGCAGCTATCTCCTTATTTCTCTCTACTCCATCGCCTCTTCCTCCATGCCAATCCCACCCTCTAGTCCAAACCTATTCCTTGGACTCGTGCAAAAGTCTCCTAATGGTCTTCCAATTTCTCCCCCTGCTTCCCTTCCATCTATCTCCCACACTTCAGCCAGAGTGATGTTGTTAAAATGCAACTTGCTTAAACACTTCATAGGCCCCATTGTCCCCTGGATAAAGCCTATACTCTTTCCTGGTCATAACAATAGTTTAATAATCCTAATTAGACTTATGGAGAGCTCATGTTGTACCAGCCACAGTTCTAAATATGTTATATGTATTAACTCATTTAATCTTCATAACATCTCATTGTGCTATATACTATTATTTTGCCCATTTTACAGTTGAGGAAATTGAGGCACAGAGAAGTGAAATGACTTGCCCAGGGTTGCTAAGGTAGTAAGAGGTGGAGCCAAGATTCCAAGCCAGGCAATCTGACTCTAGTGCCCATGTTCTTAACCATTAACAGAGACCAAATCTCTCCTAAATGCATTTCCAAGTTTGGTATTTGGTTTTTGATTTTGTGATTGGGTTTATTCTGCAGAATTTTAAAATTTTGTATGATCCAAATTTATCAGTATTTCTTTTCATACTTTCTGGGGTTTCTTTCATGCTTTATAAAGGAGCTTTCCCCCTCCTTCCAAAGTTATAAAGCAGACTCTCCCATGGCATCTTCTGGTCTTTCCACAGTTTTATTGTTATATTTTTAAATCAGGGATCAATCTGGAATTTAATTTGGTGGAAGGAGTGATATATAGATTTAGCTTTAGTTTTCTTTTTTCAAATGGCTACCCAATGCTAGTCATTGAATAACATGACTAGCATATTATATGCTATTTTCCCTACTGGTCTAAAATATCATCTTTATCATATACTAAATTTCCATATGTATTTGGATCTATTTCTGGACTCTATGTTCATTCAAAACACAAATCATCTTATTTTATTCTCCAACTTAGAATCTTTCAATGACTTCCATGGGCCTAAGTAAAACACAATGTCTCAGTCTTCTCAATGAGAAGACTTCTCTCTGAGAGTCAACCAGCATCTGGATATCACTCCACCTACTTCCTGTGTGGCCTTAGGCAAGTAACCTAGCCTCTTTGAGCCATGTCTATAAGCAACATGGTTATTGTAAGGATTTAGCTTTGTGTGGGGAGGGAGTAATGCATGTTCCAGGAACCAGACCACAGTGTCTAGAGTAACACCATTCAATAGAATTTTCTGTGATGATGGAAATGCTCTGTAAATCAATGCTATTAAATACAGTAGCCACAATCCACTAATAGCTAGCTTGACTGAAGAACTAAAATTTAAATTTAATTTTAATGTAAACAGTCACATGTGACTAGTGGCTGCCATATTGGACAGCTCAGATCTAGATTCCAGAGGGAGAGAGGAGGAAGCTTTGTAATAGAGGTTAGACTGTGGAAGGCTTTGTGGGCCTCATCAGGGACTTATCTTTATCCTAAAAATTATAGGAATCAGTTAAAGGGCTTTCAGTTGGAAGGAGGAAAGCAACCATCAGATTTTAATTTTGGAAAGATTTTTCTTTAGAGGACAAGATAAAATGTGGTAGACCAGTTGGATGTATGTTATATTAGGCTATGGAATATGAATGGTCACTTGATCTAGGATGGTAGCAGTAGAAAGAAATGGATAGATTCACAGGATATTTTGGATTTAAAAATCAATGGGATTGGGCTGATGGATTGGCTTTGAGGGATGGAGAAGAGGGAGGTGTTTGAATGATGCCTAGGTGTTCTGGCTTTGTTTACAGAGGAGCTGGGAGAGATGGTGACACCATACATTAAAAGAGAAAAAACACTAGAAGAGGATCTGGAGGGGAGATTATGACTTTAGGCATGGCCATGTTGAGACATCTAGTGATGGATATAAAGGTCTGGAGATTAGAGAAGTCTGGCTGGAGATGGAGATTTGTAAGTCACGGGTGATGGGGAAAGGGAGATGGACCAGAGGAAAATTCGGGGCAGAAGATTGAGCCTTAATTATTGTCATTTACTGGTTAAGGAATGGAGGAACTCCCAATGGAAAATGGCTAGAAAGGTCAGAGAGACAACAGGAGACTGTGATTTCCCAGAAACCAACTAGTCCAATGCCCTTTAGTTCACAAGTGCAGAACCAGAATTTATACCCAAAGCCCATACATACACACATAGTTCATTATTTTGAACTAGAGCCCCCTCACTAGCAAAGACCAAAGTCCTACCTTTCTGAACACCAGAACACTGTCAAGGGTGACATGGAAACGTCCAATGGCATTTCTAATCAACATCACTCCAAATGTTAGTTCTGGGAAGTCTTTGATCACATCATAGAACAACTCTGCTACTTCTTCCTCTAAATCCTGTTTGGGGAGAGATGTCTGATGAGGCTTTGGTAGGAAGCAAAATGCCTGGATTTTTTAAGGACAGGGTGAAATTAGTGACTAATTCATCTCTTCACCTTTCCAAGTTCTGTGGTTTTGCTGGGCCACCTAAATCCACTTTCATGGATGTTCCATACCCAGAATACTTCTGTGGCTATGACTAAGGCCAAAATAGGCAAATCCACAGAGATGAATGGAGAGAATTGATAAACTTGACCTTTTCCAAGTATTAGAGTGAAGGCTGTTCTAACACAGGTGTTAAGACTTTTTAACATTTTTTCCTTAATTGCTTTCAGAAGAGGCCATTGATTTGACCACATGTGGTACCAAATATGAACTTGATATCATGATATGGTTGTAGTTTCAGCCTTCTTCTTTAGCTTGAAAGAAAATTGGGGCCAAAAACAATGTCAAAATGTAGGATGGGAGAGAAAAAGGTACAAACTCTCCCCCTGTATAAATATAATCCCCAAGTTCTGACTTCTACTCAGAGAAGGGGAAGAGTCATCAGAGTTATAGGAAATGCGTTAAGATGTATAAGGAGCTCATTCTCCAAAAGCAAGAGCAATTTGTAAATCATTTATCATTCAGTGATGTTCTAAATGGACCCCAAAAAAAGATCAGTTATACTATCAAAACCAGTTCAATATATGTCAATCTCCTCTCCTCTCTCCCCATTACTGTCCACCTTTGTAGTTAGATTCTCTTACCATTTCAGCTTCCGTTTTTTCTTTATTTTTTATCCTGCAGTTCCCCCAGAAAACTAGTTCATTGAAAAAGGAAGAATGGGCATGGAATTAACCTAAATGGGAGACCTCTCCTCACCCTATCCACCCTCCCAGACTCAGGACTCCTCATCAGTTGAGAAGCCACCTCCCACCTCTTGAATGCAGTACCTGGAAGAAGCCAATGATGACCAAGGGCCTGGAATTCACAAACTCTGCTATCTCACTGGTGTCAGAGAACAAAAATGCTTTCTGGCTAATTTGTCTTCTCAACCAAACAACCAAGGCAGTAGATTCAACCACTCCTGGAGAGAGACATACAATTAAATGGATCCCACAGAAGTTTCCTCTTGAACTGGAGCAAGTCCTGTCTTCCCCAAGTTAAATGAGTAGAAACCTCTTGTCTTGGATTCCCACCCCTTGAAAGCCAAGGCCGGTTTCTCCTCTCCTCCCCACCTGAGCCCCAAAACGTGAACATTAACAACAGCAGCTAAACTTGACTGAGCACTTACCAAGGACCAGGCACTGGGCTGAGCATTTTGCATGTATTACATCCCCGCAATAACCCTATGGGATACATATTCTCCCAATCTTGCAGATAAGGCAATTTGAGGTTCAACTTTGCCATTGGCCACTCCACTAGCGAAGCTGGGACTCAAACCCGGGAGGAAGCACGCCCAGCTGTGTTTTCTTGTTCACCCTTCCAAGTGACAGGAATATGGATTTATTTTTTTAAAACATAACATTTTAAAATGGAAATTAAAAGGCCAGCTAGCTCTGCACCCTTGGGAGAATTCCATTATCTCCCTGTGTCTCCAGTTCCTTAGCTGAGACCTAGATGTCCACTGAGGTCATATACCTTGACTTCCATTTCTCAGCTATCATATGGGAAGTGCCAAGCACACAAAAAGCATCTAAAATTGGGACACATCTACCATATCTGGGGAGTCATAATGGTGTGCCAGAATGTACTCAAGGCTACAAATGGACTTGTATTTGCTAGGATCATCAGTTTCATATGGTGGCAGGTAAAGTAAAATATTATTTTCTGTCAAGGCCTGCTATAGAATACAATGGATCGTTTAAAATGAGTTTATGAGCTAAAGCAATGTTTGTTGTGAGTAGCTTTGGACAACATAGTGGGTTGGCCAAAAAGGCCACTACAAAGGTCTTTATTCTTTCTCTTATAATTCATTCCTTCACTCGTTCATTCATTTGATAAATATGCATTGGGTGCTTATTACATTACTGAATGCTGTGCTTGGTCCTGGGGATAAAATGGTGAGCAGAAACAAGACTATGCAGCTCTCATTCTGTTGAGGAGGACAACTATCCAATAACTGCACAAACAAGTGTATAATCACACCCAAAGTAAGTATTCAATAGCAAAGTTCTATGAAGCTGTAGAAAAGATACATGACCTAGACTGTGAAGTCAAGGAGAGCTTCCTGGAGGAAATCACTTATAAGCTGAAAACTGAAGGATACATAGGACTTAACAGGAAGCAACTGGAAAAGGAAAGGCAGAGGAAAACAGCCTGTGCAAAGGCCCTGTGGCAGGAAAAATTGCTGCCTGGGGCTTGAGGAATGCACACTGAGTTGTTAAATCGACTGAAAAGGACACTATTTTCAGTGTCTTTGTTTACTTTTCCTAAGAACATTAGGCCTTTTAAAAATTTATAATGCAGTATGTTTACATGCATAAAGGTATACAAATTATAATGTACAGTTTGATGAATTTTCATAAAATGAACACACATGTATAAATATCACCCAGATAAAGAAATAGAATGTTATCAGCCCCTCAGAAATCTCCATTGTGCCCCCTCCCAGCCACTACCCAACCCTCACCTAGAGGTAACCATTATCCTAACTTCTAACAACCTGCTCTTGAACTTTATATAGAGTCATACAGTATGTGTTTAGGATGTGGCTTCGCTATACGTGTGAGATTCCTCCGTGTTGCACCTGTAGATTCATTCTCACTGCTGTGTAGCATTCCATTGTGTGAATATTCTACAACTTATTTATCCATTCCCTGTTAATGGGTATTTGGTTTGTTTATAGTTTGGGGCTATTAAGAATTAATTCTTGTGCATGTCTCTAGGGGCACATTGTATGCACTTCTGTTGGATACATGCCCAGGAGAAGAATTCCTGGTCATGGGGACGCTGTGTCCAGCTTTAGTAGATGCAGATTAGACCATTTAAAAAGCCACAGTGAGTCAGGCCTCTAAAAGTTCATAAGAGGATGATGGGGTGGTCTCAAGGGACAGAAGGGGCGGGGGAGGCTTCATGCCACCCTCAGACCACGGCTCTCCACCCACTGCAGTCACCCCCTCCTCCTGGATACCAGCCCCAAGGCTGAGTTTCTATTTTCACAGTGGTCCAAGCCATCTTTTAGGAAGAAAGAGGCACGTGTCATGAAAACAAACTCTTTCTCTTAAAGGCTTTGCCTGAAAAAGTTATGTCTTAAGTGACCTGAAAGGAATTGGTTTAGAAATTCTGAAAATAACAAAAAAAGGTGAATAAAACCCTTCCAAATGGGTTTGAATTTCAGGTCCTCAGAACCACTGCTCTGATTTCCCTTTGGGCTACTCTCTCCCTCTGTCCACACTCCAGCCGTATCCTTATCATCCAGCACACTGGGCTTGGCACCCACCAGTCTCTCTGCCTGGGCTGTCCTTTCCTCTCAGCTCTCAAGGGCATCTCACCCTGCTTATTTAATTCTCAATTTGGTCTTTTCTTACTCTCCCCTCAATCATTTCTTATTTTATGACCTGTTGTATTTTCTTCATTGAGTCTGTTTCTGAAGTTATGCTTTTTTCCTAACTTTCTCAGGAGCTCCTGAGGGGGAACAGAATATGCCACCTCAAATTCTACTACTTTGGCATATTAGTTTGAATTAAAGTTACTTGAGAAATAGCCTGTGCAAGAAGGATGTCTGACCTTCCTTTGTCCCTTCGAAAGCAGGAAATAAATCTCCCATGTAGAGGTACCCTCCCTATGCCGGGAGGGTAGACTACATCCTTATCACCGGACATAGGTTAAATTTAAGGTCAAGAAGGCTGTATAAACAAACCTTGTTACTTCCTCACTAATTTTCTACCCCAAGCCCAAACACCTTTGCCTTGTCAATTCTTCACAACTTTATTGTTTCTTTGTCTAAAAGGTATAAAAGCTGTCTGTTTTGGTCACTTTTTTGAGCCTCACATCTTTGGGACTCCTGTATGTATGAAATTAAATTTGTTTTTCTTCTTTTACTCTTTCTTATGTCAATTTAATTATTAGACCAGCCAAAGAACCTAGAAGGGAAGAAACGAAAAATTTTCCTCCCCTGCATCCTGTAGTGTCTGATTAATAGTAGGTGCTCAGGAAATAATTATGGGGTGAATGGATGAGGTGAATGAATCATTAGATAACTCGGTCTGAGGGAACTTGATCTTGGACCCTCATCTCTGGGATGGATGAGCTCCGTTTGCCCTTCTGGACCCCATAGGACCGAGATAGCTCTGAACTTGGCAAACAGTTTGTTTCTGAGTGCCTGCCAATTGGGCACTGTCCCCGCTAGGCAGGTGCCTCTCCTGGTGCTCGGCTCTGAGCCAGAGGACACAGTGACAACCGAGGTATGAATGCCGTGTCAATGATTGACTGGGGCCAGAGCTCCGCTGCATATTTCCAGGCACAAGCTGTGAATGCAGCATTAATTGAAGGCCTGGAGGCAGCCTGAGTCCCCCTCCCTCCAGGGAGATGGCCAAGGTCAAGTCTCCCACCATCAGTCCTTGGAGACCAGAGGAGAACCTGGACTTGAAACAAAAAGTCTAAACCCCACCTGCCTCTGAGGGAAGTTTTCGTAAAAGTCACAGTGCAGGAGGCCAGTAAAGGACCCCCTTAGCTCAGGGAAGCCCTGTCAAGTTTCTTTTTAGGAAGTGAGAAATAGAGGCTGCTTCAAGTTCTCACAGCTAGTGCTCACCCTGAACTCTGGGCTCTGGGTCCATCCCAGCATTTCACTGCCTCTTTCCATGGTTGGGGGTAATGCTGAGGAAGAAGGGGATGGTCAAGTCCAGTGCAAATATGGGCTGGCTCCTTAACTGTGGGGCACTTGCAATTCCACCCCATTCAAACTCAACATATGCATTAAAAACCTAAGTGTTCCAGGCACTAGACTAGGGTCAGGAAACTAATAGTTTGAGGATAATAATAACCACATCTGCCGTTTACTTAGAGGACAGCACAGTGTACAGCAGGGATCAGTCAACGGTAGCCCACGGGCCAAATATGATCTGCCAACTAATTTTATAAATCAAGTTTTATTGGGACACAGCCTTGCCCATTTGTTTGTGTATGGCTCCTTTCTCACGGCATCAGCAGTTATATAGTTTCAACAGAGATTGGCTTGTAAGGCCTAAAATATTTTCTTTCTGGTCCTTTAGAGAAAATGTTTGTGGATCCCACTGCTAATTATCTGGGGAGCCTTGAGAGTTATTCCCCTCTCTGCACCTCAGTTTCCCCATCTGTAAAAGCACCTCCTATACTGTGTTGTGACATCTGAGAAGGGACTAGAACAGTGCCTGGAACACAGTAAATGCTTCAGACATGTGCAGACTTATTCTTTCTTCCTAGGAACCCTTGGAGGTAGACGCCTTTACCATCCCTACTTTACAGATGAGGAAACCAGAATTCAACAGGAGGAAGTGATTGTTCCTCAGGTATGTAGTGAGGATTTGAAGCCTAGGAGTCCACCAGCTCTGGCAGACTTTTAGGAGACCCCTAGGAAAAGAGGTGAGATTGGCCTCTGCCCTGTGCTCTCAGTTGAGTAGACAGTGAGGAAGAGATACAATTCTGTGAGATGAGATCTTTGAGGGGGAAGCACAGGTGCTGTGGGACCACAGAAACGGGGCAGGGACCCCGACCCAGGCAGTCAGGGGAGACTTCCTGGAGGAGGTGATAGTGAAGCTTCCTGAATGGCAGAGGAGGTTCCAGGCCTGGCTCCCAGCACAAAGGGGGCTCAGACAGTCTGGAAGTCACTACTCTGTCACCTTCTTACCTCTAAGTGGAGTTGGACCTCACCTGTCCTTCAGGAGGTGAAGGCATCCCAGAGCCTGAGCCACTCCATGAAGAGATATGGACTTTGACAAAGTAACTGGGGGTTTCTGGTTTCTTCACAGCCCTCCCCCAAACCAACACATCACAAAGGGCTCATCGCTTAGGGTCAGCGGGTGGCCATCGAGGGCTGTCACCCGGTGCATAGGAAGCAGCAGTCTTTGTCCCTTCTCTCACTCCTGCCCTCTCTCCCCATCTCTTTCTCTTCCCCTTGCACACACCAGTCTCATACAAACCAGCTGGGAGCCTCAAGGCTCCAAGTCTTTTATGCAACCTGCCCTGAGGCTGGCTCTTCAGCAAGTCTGGCCTGTGTGTCTCACACCCCCTTTGTGTCCATTCTGAGAACTGCAAGGCATCCTGCAGCCTCTGCACATGGTGGCCCTCTCCTCCCTGTCCCTTTGGTTCTTGTAACAACTCTCAAACAGGCTTATCTCAAACTCTCGAACCTGCTAAACGCCAGGCCCTGAAAAATACAAACTCAGTTTTCTGAGATTCAATCATTCAACATACACACTGGGAACATTCTACTAACAGTAAGTGCTGTGCTGGGCACTTCTGTATTCATTAGTTTTATTCCATCCATCCATCTATCCACCCATTGTACATACATTTATGCATCCATATATTTCACACTCTTTAAACTTAGGACCTGCTATGGGCCACACTGAAGCACAAAATTCTTCAAATTTCTACGACATCAGGATAGGGCTTGACACATGGAAGGTTCTTAATAAAAAGGTGTAGAATAAGTCGATGAATGAGTGAACTAAATGGAGGATGATAGAAGCGAAATGGTTTGGTAGTCACCCCGTCTCAAACCCGTCTTGTTCTAGCAACTCCCAGTCTCCGTTTCGAGCAACCAGTGCTTCCTCGGCCTGGGACCCTGTCAAAATCACTCTAGAGTGGAAGAGTGTGAAGTGGGAGTGGGGAGATAGGTGAGTGGGGAGCTCACTCTCTGGTCTTTATAGTTTATAAACCGTGTGCATCACTAACCCGCCTCATGGTACCTCCAGAGCCCACCAGCTGAGATGCAAGCTGTGGTGGAGGCAGCTACATGTCCACCGAAATCTTTAATTCCTTATAGACATAGAGCAGGACCGTATTTCCCAGCCTTTCTGTGGGGCGGAGCGACCTGACAGAATTCTGGCCGATGGGATGAGAATAGAAGTGATATTTGCCATCTCCAGCCCTGGGCCACCGACACCACTGGTGGCGCCCCTTTGCCTCTCGGCGCCAATAGCTGGCCAGATACAGAGGGAAGAGCAGGAAGCTCGAGGGTCCTAGGGGAGGACAAAGTCACAGGCTGGAAGGGGCCTGGGTCCTTGAAAGACTGTGGGGAAAACAGAGTCCCCTCATCTCCACCCTCTGGCTGCTAACTGGGATCAGCGCAAGCAAGAAATGAACTTGTAATTCTGCTGAGCCACTGAAATGCAGATGTTTGTGTTTCCATAGTTAGCATTACCTTGATCGACACAGAAGTACCATTACCTTCGCAGCTGATGGGCTCCGATCTATTGCCCTCAAAAAACAGCTTCAACTCTGGGGCCTTCTTGACATCAAACTCCTTCCGAAGTTCCTTCTCAACCGTGATGTCCACTTTGCCAAAGCCAATCCCGTTCTTGCCTTTGCCCATGATCTCCATGGCTTTGCCCAGCTCCTCAGCTAAGTTCCTGGATTGCTTTGAGGATGGGTTGTCTGAAAGAGACAGTATGAAGACAGAACTCACTAGAGCTTTTCCTCCATCCCTGTCTCCCAAGGAGGAGGTTTGGTCTGGCCTGCTTAGCTCCTGGGCTTTTCTGGTGCTCCGCTGCTAGTGGGTAGATTCAGAAATGTGACAGGATGTGAGACACACGGTTCGTGAAATTGGTCAGTCAGTTTGGGAGACACACATCAGGTTTCTCTGGGTTCGGCCACATTGGAAACAATACAACCTTGGGCAACTTAATCTCCTGACGCTCCAATTTCCTCATAGATAAAGTGGGAAAATAGTGGCTACCTTGTGAAGTTGTCAAAAGATTTATTTTACAATCAGTTGTATTGTGCTTATTACTTTCTAAGAGTTTTACATGGATTAAGCCATTTAATCCTCCTAGTACCCTATGGGGTAGGTACTGCTATTATTATCTCACTGTTATAGATGAGAAAACTGTTGCACAATTGAAATGACCTACTTGCCCAAGGCCACATGGCAGCAGGAGGTATAGCGAGATCGGACCCACTCACTCTGGCTCCGGAGTGCTTTGCTCTCTAACCTCCACTGGGCATGTCAAACCCTTAGCACAATGCCTAGAACTTGGTCAGTACATGATGCATTCTTACTAGCACCGTTATTACTGTAAAATTTCTATCAGAAATTATAGTGAGGGGGTGAGAAAGAGAGAGGAAGGGAGGTGAGAGGAGAGAAAGAGAGAGAGAGAGAGAGAGAGAGGGAGGGAGGGAAGGAGGGAGGGAGGGAGAAGAGGGGAGAGGGAGAAGGGGGAGAGAGAGAGAGAGAGAGAGAGAGAGAGAGAATGCCATCTGGTGGAAATTCCTGGACCTAACAGGCCAAGATGGGCCACGCCAGTTGCCCTGTATCTGCATGTAATACGGCAGGGGACTCTCTCATGGAAAGAAGGCCAGATGTGGGAAGGGTAAGGACGGAGGGAGGTTATGATGACCTTCTACGCACTCAGCCCATCCCCTTGGTCTGGGGTGTTGAAGAGACCTGACACTATCACATTGCTGGCAGTGGGGGTGGCATTTGGAGTGAGGAGCCCTTTTCTGGAAAGAGCCTCAGGGGCCTGGCATGTGATCCCAGCAGGAGGAGAGATCTTCCTGGCCTACATGGGAGAGGCTAAAAGGCAGGCAGTTTTGCCTCCCATCCTCCTGAGAGGACTGTGAAACTGCAGGCCCCTCGCTGGTCCCTCACCGACTGGTGTCTGCAGCAGGTGGGCCGAGCCAGGGCAGGGGGTCATTAATTCCCTTTCAAGCCAGAACAGTTTATCTTTTTCAAACTCCCTTGTCCATCTGGAGCATTTGGAAGAAGTGCAAATCACTTCCAATGCTATGGGCAACTTCCAAGTCCAACAGAGAGGGCTTTTGTAAAGCAAAACCCAGAAGGCTAGGCCCGGGACAGCTGGCACACGTCCTATTGACAGTCAGCACACCTGCTCCAGTGATGGAACCTGAAAGTGAATGATCGTTTTCATTAAACTCCCAGTTAATGGACAGGAAGTGGGAATTTTGCCTCTCTTGTAGATCGATGCCTTTCCACCGCCTACTTTGTCACCATCATTGCCTCCGATACCCCCATCAATCACCACCAGCAGGTGCTGGCCTGTTGCCAGCCACTCTGGCCTGCAGCCTTCTCCTCTGCCTCCCTCGTGGATCCGGCAGTGCCTGGCTCAGGGCTACTGACAGAGCACCCATCTCAGAGTTTCCAAGGGTACGAGCTTGGGGCAAGAGAAACACTTGTCTAAACAGTGGAGTTTTTGAGGTTCCACACACAGACCAGTGCTCTTCAGTGTCCAAAATGGAAGTGAGAGAAAGAGGTTGTGAAAGCTGGAATCTGAGAGCTGGATGGATGGGACCTAACAGTAACAGTAATGGGATTCATTCACTCATTCATCTGACAAATCTTTTTTAGAATCTTCCATGTGCCAGGAAATGTTTTAAGTATTGGGGACTTAACAACAAACAGATTGATAAAAATCACTGCTCTCGGGCTTCCCTGGTGGCGCAGTGGTTGAGAGTCCACCTGCCGATGCAGCAGACATGGGTTCGATCCCTGGTCCCGGAGGATCCCACATGCCACGGAACAACTAAGCCCACGTGCCACAGCTACTGAGCCTGTGCTCTAGAGCCCCCAAGCCACAACTACTGAGCCCACGTGCCACAGCTACTGAGCCTGTGCTCTAGAGCTCCCGAGCCACAACTACTGAGCCCCCTCACCTAGAGCCTTGCTCCACAACAAGAGAAGCCCGTGCCCCACAATGAAGAGTAGCCCCCGCTCACCGCAACTAGAGAAAGCCCACGCGCAGCATTGAAGACCCAACACAGCCAAAAATAAAAACGAATAAATAAATTTATTAAAAATAAACAGAGTAGTCATGGGCAGAGCTTGCATTCTCACACGGACAGGAGAGGTATCCAGGCTTGGTGACCTGCTGTGCCATTCTGGAAGGGTAAATGAGTGTTGCGATGTGTGTTGTGTCGTGCAAAGTATGTGGCTCTAAATCCTTCAGTGTCTCCACTGAGGGTCTAGGATTCAGGTATTAAGGCTGCAGCAAAAAAGAGAAGATGGCTTAGATGTCTGACCTGTGCAAACCATTAACTCATAATCCACAGCAGGTAGAGCAGCTGCAGAGTTCTCAAATCTTCTGAGAAAGGAACCATAAAACAAAGGTTCAAGTAGTGGCCCAAGTCTTGGTGTGGATGAGGGATGCAGGGGACCAGCTGGAGGAGTAGTTCAGCAAAGTGGAAATCGTGTCCTGCTCACAGGCTCATGTAAAGGAAATGGTCCAAGCTGGATCTCTCCTAGATCTTGCTCCATGGGCTGGAAGTCAAATTAGGCATATGCATCCTGACACTTTGAAGGAAACAAACCATCAACAGCCTGAGCTGGATGGAAGTCAGAGGTTTGGAACTATTTTGATGGAACTTTACACAACAGCCATGCTCCACATTGGATGGAGGCAAAATGACCCGATTAGATTTTCCCTTCTGTGAACCTCCAAGGTTAAGGGCACAAAAAGAATGCTTTTGTTCTATGTTGCTATGAAGTAGCTGCACAAGCCAGCTGAGGAAGCACTGGGATCCATGGTAACTGAGCTGCTGATACTGTCACTTACCGGACTCCCCCACTGAAGGGGCCTCACTCAGAGAGAATGTATCAAATGAGAAGAGACAAAAATAGAGGAAGGAGCTGGGAGGCCTAAATTTCAGGCAGGGGACACAAACTCAAATACTAGAGGGGTGAGGCAGGGGTGTGACTGTGTGGGATTGGCTGGATAGGGATGTGGTAAACTGACAAGTATGTTTTCTGATCAAAATCGGAAATTGTTATTCAGCTCCAGCCAACTGTCACATTGCAAGAATGTAAGCCAGTGCTTCCAGAACTTTTGTTTTTTCAAGAGCAGATGTAAATTCAGTTTCAATTGTGAAATGTCCCAAGATAGGGAGACAAACAGTGGCACCACACTGGGTCATTGTGAGGATTGTATGACATTTACTGGGCTATAAGGACAGTGCCTGGCCCACAGTAAGTGCTCACTATGTGACTGTTAGGAAAATCCCTTCTACCCTGTCCCAAGGCACAGACAGGTCTGTGCCAACGTCTCAGGAAAAAGAAGTCTGTTCTCTTTATCAAAATGCGGGCTGATGCAAAGCCTAAAGAATAAACGTGGGCATGCAAAATTCAGACACTAAAGGTGATGATCTAAAAATCTTTCTCAAGAGCATGCCCATAACTGTGTCCCAGCAACTTAACATGCGATCTTATTTAGTCTTCACAACGATCCAGTGTGGCCCTTATATTCATGCCCATTTTACAGAGGAGAAAACTGAGGTTCAGAATGGTAAAGACACCTGAGGGTAAATCCTGGCTTCTTGACTTCAGTGGGACAGAGGAGCCAGATACAAATAAAGACAAGAGTGGCAACATAGTATCTTGCAAATTGCTTAATTTCCCTGGACCTCAGTATTCTCATCTGTATATTGAGGATGATGTTATATATATTATTTTTTAAATTATTATTAAAATGTGTTCTCATGTGTTTAGCAATATTTAAAACTCCTCTGGGGACTTCCCTGGTGGGGAAGTGGTTAAGAATCTGCCTACCAGTGCAGGGGACACGTGTTTGAGCCCTGGCCCGGGAAGATCCCACCTGCCATGGAGCAACTAAGCCCACGCGCCAGAACTACTGAGCCTGCGCTCTAGAGCCCCCGAGCCACAACTACTGAGCCCACATGCCTCAATGACTGAAGCCGCGTGCCTAGAGCCCGTGGTCCGCAACAAGAGAAGCCACCACAATGAGAAGCCCGCGCACCACACGAAGAGTAGCCCCTGCTCGCCGCAACTAAAGTCCACGCACAGCAACGAAGACCTAGTGCAGCCAAAAATAAAATAAATAATTTATCTTAAAATAAATAAATAAACTCCTCTCGCTGCCAGGAGAAAGGGGGCAGGTCTCAGCCCACCCATCACCCACTGCCCAGGAGTGAGGGACACTCACGGAAGAGCACCATCAGGAAGCGGGTCTCATTCAGCATCTGGGTCAGGCCGGCAGGTGTTAGCACCATCAAGTTTTTCTCCACCAGGATGTGCAAGGGCTGGGACATGTTGATGCTGGCTTCCTTGACGTCCACCTCTGGTGAGCCCTGGACAGTGCCGACACAAGAGGCCACCAGCAGCAGAGACATCCAGAGCAGCTCCATTGCTGTCCTGCAGGGGCAGGAGGAGGAACAAGAACGCTTATCAACACAGGTGGTGGGGCCCCATGTCATCACTCCCTCCCCATCTCCTTCCCTGCCAGGTCAGTCCTGATGTGGAGAACACGGCCTGAGCATGTCCCACTGCGCCCCTAGCAGTGCCCACAGCTCAGCAAAGCAAGCTGGCAAAGGAGAGGCAAAGTGTTAGGTTAACCTCAGGGCCCATGGAAATGGTGCAGGGTTAGTTCAGAGGAGCACAGTCCCACTTGGAACAGCAGAAAGCCAAATCACATGCCAGCCACTCAAGCCCACTGGCTCCCCAGACACTAGGTGAGAATTTTTCAGATATGAAACCCAATCCAGAATCCCAGGGTGAGCCTCTGGGTCTCAGAGATGACTGGTCCAATCCCTATCACAGCCTCTGCTTCATGCTCCTCCAGCTCCTGCTTGAATACCTCTTTTGATGGGAAGCTCACTACTTGACAGTGTACCCCATTTGATTTTTGAGCAAATTTTCTCAAGTGTAAATATTTATTTTAAAAGTAGTCACCGTAATGCACACTTGTAAAAATTCCAAGCAATACAATTAAAAAATGTTAAGTAGAAAATAAAAATTTCTCCCATAACCCCACCCCTGAGAAAATGACTCTTAACAGTTTGGAATGAATCTTTACTGATGTTGAAAATGCCCATATGAATGTATATTTGAGTGGACATATGTAAACATAAATGGAATTAGATATGTATACTGTTCATCGTTTCGATTGTCTTACTCAATGAGATGAAATATACCCCAGATACCTTCTGATAAGAGTACATATTAGATCTATAACATGATTTCCTTTCCTCGTTTTTTCTCATTCTTTTCTTTTTTATTTTTATTTATCTTTTTTTACAATTCTTATCTGTTAGAATGGTTTGGGTCAGCAGCTGCCTCTCTGTAAGTTCCACTCTCCCTGATAGCATAGGTTTTCCCTAATAATTTAAAGCCCAGGATCACTGTCACAGATCTTTGCATGTTCTCCACAAGCATAGAGCCATTTTCCTGTGTAGCATACAGACCGTCCAAGTGTTTTAAATAAGAAGACATATAGCAAGTTCAGATTAAACGTATAAGGACCTGAATTCCTTCGTTGAGTGCTGTATTCCTAGCACTTGGCATTTATGATAGGAAAATGAACATGAATGAATAGATCCTTGATATTTACCTGGGAAATATGTTTGGCACACTATCTGATGATTTTTTAAAAGTAGATCTTCTAATGTAATTTTTTGGTCTAATATATAAAGGATTGTGACCGATTCTCAAGTGCTAAATTTTATAAGTACCTGTAGCTAAACATACTTGTCATGTACCAGGTGCTGTTTTAATGCATTCCATGTCATCACCTCTCTTATGACAACTCTATAAGGTAAGTATAGTAATATTATAATCCCCATTTAGTGAACATAAAATGAGGCACATAGAGGTTAAGTGATTGGCCCAAGGCCACACAGCTAATAGTGACAGAGTCAGGATTTTAAACAAGGCAATCTAGCTACAGAATCCATGCCCTTAACCACAATAATGTACTGCCTCTCTAGTGTCCCCCTGCAAAACTGATGTAGTGAACAGTGTTTTGAGACACTAACTGAGGCTTCCGCCCAACCACCACCCCTGGCATCCACCATTCAATCACATCCTGTCTGAGAGGAGAGGACTGAGGCTGGCAACAGAGAACAGAATCGGATTTTTGGTTTAGGGCTGCAAAACAGGCCTTTGAAACTCAGCAGGGACAAGGCACTTGCAAGCCAGCGCTCCAATTGCAAGAACTGGGCTTTTCGGAAAGAAAAGGGTTTTTGACTACTCAAAGGTTTATGCTATAAACTCTAGGTTTGGAAGAACATATTGACAGAAGGAACAGTTACCTTCCCCAAAGGAGATTGAAGTGTGCCTTCCTAACAGGAGGGAGGAGAATGGGGAGGAGTGTCAAGAGCTTTGATGCTTCTGGGGTCCTGAGAAAGGGGTCCTACCTTCTGTCCCTTCTCTGTGCCGAAACCCCAGCCCTGTCTCTTTTGGCGCACCACTGCAGACCCAGTCCCCAGTCCCATGCCTGCCCACAGTAATAAATCAATCACTACGTAGTAAGCTAGTATGTGAGCTTTACACTCATCATCTCATTAACCCTCACAGCACGTCTGTGAGGTAGGTTCAATTAGGATGCCCACCTTACAAGGTGGGGACCCATCCAAGAAGAAGGAGCGGCCCACCAGGTAACATGACACTTGTCAGCCCTGGGTAAGTCTGGTACGGTGTGATGACTATTAGATGGAACTTTTGTTTCTAGTATTAATCCACCTTTGTTGACTTGGGAGAAAATGCATAGCATAAGAGCTGTGAGTTGAGCTTATTCAGCGTCTTGTTGAGGACTATAGCCTAGGGAGACAGCCTCTCAGCTGGCTCTGAGAAACCGCTCAGAAGATGTAAGCGGGGAGGTCAGTATATACGTAATTTTGGTGAAGGAGGGTACGTGCAATCAAACACACATCTCAGCAAGGAAGCAAAGCCCTAGTTATTGGTTTTAGTGCTTTTCTAAGTATGGGAAGATGCAAGAAATTGTGTTCATAAAAATTTCTCCTGAAAATATCTAACTATCTGAAGGCCTGCTCTGCCAGTTTTCCCAGACCACAGAGTACCTCATTCCTCATCTTTGCCCTGAACTCCTTTCAGGGTGCGTTTAAGGTCAGCCGCTGCAGTGACTGATGTAATTCCTGTGGAACTGGGTGGCGAGCACCATTCTCTAGGTGGCACCTGTTTGCTTATTTGTTCATGGAATCATTTACTTGCAAAAGAAAGTGTCATCTAAAAGTTCTTTGCCTAGATGGAGACATCAAAGCACTAGAGAGTTAATTTTATTTTACAGAAAATCACTAGAATAACCGCTTCTCAGTTATGTAAACATAAGGCAGTGAGGGCCACCCAGAACCTTCCTGCAACTATCGGCGACCCCTTCCAAACCCCTTGGCACACGGAATCTCTTGTTTGGCAGGGGCGGGAGGGATTTGCAAAAGTGCCAATAGGCCTTTCGGAAAGAAACCTCAAGACTTGAGGTTGTTAGACCCTCTCTGAGAGATCTGGATAACACTTGTCAGAGGGAAGGGAAGCGTGGGCCTGTGGCCTCACCTCCACACCAGGACTCGGGAGACCTGTGCTGCCGTGCCCTCCCCCCAACCCAGCGGGTGACCCAGCATCTGAGAGCAGCCGAGGCAGTGGAGGCTGCCCTACCACGCTCTCCCCTCACAGGTCTTTGACACAGGATTCCCAGGGACTCCTGATCAATTCATGGGGAGGGAGAAGTGGGAGACCCCCGAGAGGGAAGAGCCAGGCTTCCTGCTGGCTGGAAATGCTTTCAGAGCCCCAGGTCTCACGGGATGGAGCTCGAGCCCCTTGAGCTGTGCGGAAAGCCCTCCACCGTCCGACTGCCTACTTCAGTCCTCCAAACTCCTGATCATTCCTTCATCCACTCAATCACTCATTTGTTTGTTTGTTCATTCATCAAATATTATTTAAGGTCTCCATGTGTGCTAAGTACCATTTTAGGTACAGAAGTGAACAAAATAGACAACAGTTCTTGCATTCATGGAGCATATATTCTAGAAGAGGGAGCAAGTGAATGAGATAGAAAGAATACCAAGTATGTCACATGCTGGTAAGTGCTAAGGAGAAAAGTAAATCAGAGAAGATTTGAAAGGGATAAGGTGAGGGGGGTATTGACATTTTAAATAGGGTCACATAGAAAGCTTCACTCAGAAGCTGACATTTTACTGAAGGAAGCAAAGAAGTGAACTATTCGCCTTTCTGGGATCAGGTTGTAAATGGGGGGTGGCAGGGAGAGTCATCTCTCTGTCTCTGTCTCTGTCTCTCTCTCTTCCTCTTGTACTCTCTCCTGAAACTGACTGTGGCCACAGCTCCGTCCTACCTCATCACAGGGCTCCCGTCAAACTCTGGACCACATTCTGGCTCAACCCCTGGCACTGTTCCCTCAGCCCCACCTGGGCCCCTCTGTTCTCTGGGCCTGTGGACCTCAGTTCTCCCTGTACCTGCCCTTCTGGCCGGGCATCCCTTGCTGCCCCTCTGTGTCTCCTCAGGCACCGTCTGCCCCAGTCCCATAGATTCCAGCCTCCTCCCCCCACCACCTACTCCAGGGGAGTGCCGTGATGGGAAACTTTTATTAATAAGACTGAGAATAAGAAGAGCTAACACGGAGGTGCCTCCTACCTGCCAGCCAGTACACTGACCACTGAGTGTGTGCTGTCTCCGCCAGCGTTCCATAGAGAGGGCCCCTGTCCCAGCACCGCCGGCCCTCGTCCAGCCGGAGCAGCGGCCTCCTTTCTGACCACTCTGCTTATTCTCTTTGCTTCCCCGATCCAGTCCCCACACAGCAGTTAGCAATTTTCTTTTTAAACATAATGTAGGGCTTCCCTGGTGGCGCAGTGGTTGGGAGTCCGCCTGCCGATGCAGGGGACACGGGTTCGTGCCCGGTCTGGGAAGATCCCACATGCCGCGGAGCGGCTGGGCCCATGAGCCATGGCCGCTGGGCCTGCGCGTCCGGAGCCTGTGCTCCGCAGCGGGAGAGGCCAGCGTACGGGAAAAAAAAAAAAAACAAACAAAAAAACCATAATGTAGATCGCATTGCTGTCTTACT
Organism: Kogia breviceps; assembly: GCF_026419965.1. NCBI lineage: Eukaryota > Metazoa > Chordata > Mammalia > Artiodactyla > Physeteridae > Kogia > Kogia breviceps. The sequence goes on from NC_081323.1 coordinate 68,816,960, forward strand.
AAAAGGTCCAAGGCTTGTCGTCTCAGACAACCCAACCCTGTGTCTGTTCTCTCAGGCCCCTCTGGCCAGCTCTGGCCTCCAAAGCCCTTTTCCCTTCTGACGCTGGCACTCCATTCTCTCCCCCCAGTCACAGGGCACCAGGCATGCTGGTCTCCTTTCCTCTCCTCAAGCACATCCTGCCTCAGGACCTTTGCATCTGCCTGGAACCCCTTACCCTGATCTTCATTCAGCCTTTTCTGAAGTGTCCCGGTACAAACACCAGCAACTCAGAGGGGTCTCTCCAGGCCACTCTGTCACCCCAACCTCAACTTTGAGCGCTCTCAGTCACATTACCCCTGCTTGCTTCAAATTTTGTATTATTATTTCTGAGTGTATCTTGTTTATATCTCTAACTTTTTAATATAAGGGCCTTTGCTCACGGCTGTTTCTCCTCCTCCTAGAATGGTGCCCTGCCCAGATTTGGAGCTCAATGTATGTTGAATTAATGAATGAACAAATAACCTAATTTACTTGTCACACAAACCCCATGGTCTGTTTCAGTGGTTCTCAATCATGATTGTGCATTTCAATCTCCCCGGGTGCTTAAAAAGAACTTGAACTCAAAACGCATTGGATTCAATTTCATTGATCTGGGGTCTGGTGAGTGTGGGCATCTTTTTTCTTTTTTTTTTTTTTAAGCCCCCTTGGTGATCCTAACGTGTAGCCATTTATGCTGAAATTCACACTTAAATTTATAACCTTCTTGGAGAAGGAAGGCTGCCAGGGCAGGGCCCTTCAGTCAGAATTGCCATTTTCACTCAAGCTCATACCTGCAGGAGGCCTGGTTTCTCTCAGGCCTGCTGGGGCCAAGCCAGGGCCAGGGCAGCACACTCTGTGGCCCTTGAGGAGGGAAGTTCACTCCTGAAGAGCAGGCTCCTGGCTTCCCTTTGTGACCAGAGCAGGACCCAAAGGCAGCTGCGTGTAAATCCAGAGGCAGAAGTGGAGTCCCTTCCTGGACACACTGAGGCCGGAACATCCTCAGCAGCAATGTTCTGAGTTCTGGGGTTCTGGCCCTGGAGAAGAATAGGCCATTGATGAGTAAGAGGGGGACTTGCCCTGCCCATGCTGAGTGGGGGGAGGAGGGCTGGAGGTCACAAGAAGGGCCAGAAACAAAACACACTATGGGGTACTGGGTGTGGCATCAAAGGTGCCTATAGATTGGAATTTGGATGCCATCTGTGTTCCTAAGCAGCTGTGTGGTCTCAGGCATGTCATTTATGCTTTCTAAGGCTCAGTTTCCTCACCAGGAAAATGGCATACAACATGGCATACAATCCTAGGAGGACTGTTAGACGAGATGATACATGCAAAGTGAGCAGCATAGTACCTGTAAGGCAGGAAGCCCTGTCCCAGTAATCATTTACACCACGTACACATGTCTCAAACCAGCACAACCTACACCTTAAGTATATACAATTCCATTTGTCAGTCATCACTCAGTAAAGCTGGAAAAAATAAAAACATATTTTAAAATATACTGAGGGCTTCCCTGGTGGCACAGTGGTTAAGAATCCACCTGCCAATGCAGAGGACACGGGTTCGAGCCCTGGTCCGGGAAGATCCCACATGCTGCGGAGCAACTAAGCCCGTGCGCCACAGCTACTGAGCCTGCGCTCTAGAGCCCGCGAGCCACAACTACTGAAGGCCACGCGCCTAGAGCCCGTGCTCTGCAACAAGAGAAGCCACCGCAATGAGAAGCCAGCGCACGGCAACGAAGAGTAGCCCCCGCTCGCCACAACTGGAGAAAGCCACGCAAAGACCCCACGCAGCCAAAAATAAATAAATAAAATAAATTTATAAAAAATAAAATAAAATATACTGACTGTTAGAAAGTGATAAATCCTGGGGAGGAAGATCAAGCAGAGAATGGCGGGCAGGAAGTGTCAGATGGGAGAGGGTTCCACTTTCGTTGAGGCAGTTGGTTGAAGGTCCGTGAGCTGAGCCCTGTGGGTGGCAAGGCTGTGAGCCACGTGGATGAAGTGTCCTGGCGGAGGAGCCCGCAGGAAGGCCTGAATCAGTGCTGGCTGGAGCCGGCCTGCAGGGCCACCTGAGAGCCTCTTAATATTCAGAAACTTTGCAGGCCGGTTGTTAAACTTTAAGTTGAAACTGGTGGGAATCAAAACTGGCCATGGTGGGAATTTTTCACCATAGATACTGGCAAACACTACAAGGCACTTGTGCAGTTTTTGTTCTCAGAGAACCACTTTACCAACAACCCCACCCCAAGCCAGGACTTCAAAGCCACAGGGAGACCACTGTGACTGCAGCCCAGCGAGCCAGGTGAGAGCTGTTTTCAAGACGTTGCCTTTGACAGACACAGGAGCCAGAGGAGACTTTGTTCTTTTTTTTTTTTTTTTTTTTTTTTTTGCGGTATGCGGGCCTCTCACTGTTGTGGCCTCTCCCGTTGCGGAGCACAGGCTCCAGACGCGCAGGCCTGGCGGCCATGGCTCACGGACTCAGCCGCTCCGCGGCATGTGGGATCTTCCCGGACCAGGGCACGAACCCGTGTCCCCTGCATCGGCAGGCGGATTCTCAACCACTGCGCCACCAGGGAAGCCCCAAGACTTTGTTCTTTTTAGTAGCTTTATTTAAGTATAATTTACATACCAAAAATTCACTCATTTCAAGTGTACGATTATTTGTATCACTATTAATTTCTTTTAGTACATTTACAGAGTTGTGCAGCTCTGACCACACTCCAAATTTAGAACATTTCCAACAAAGAGATCCCTTGTGCCCATTTGCTCCAGGCAACTGCTAATCTACTTCCCGTCTCTAGAGAGTTTTGCGCAGGAAAGGGACGTGATTTGATTTATATTATTGTCACTGTTGTCTCCTTTCTGCTAAAATATAATAAAGTTCCTGTTCTCTTTTTGGATTAGATGATGACCTGAATTTTCAGGGAAAATATCCCCTAGGTCCGGACACCCAGCAGGCGCTGGGGCTGGAGTACCATCTCCCAGCTGTGAGAAAAGGTGGCGGGGCTGTGCCCGCTGGCTCAGGTGTGCTGACCAGCTGAAGCCACATGTCCCCTGCTGGCTTCGGGCTCTGCCTTCTCTTGGCTGCGTTTGGGGCCAAAGTTCCCAAGGGAGGCTGAGTTAGCAAATTGCCTTTACCGGTCCCAGGAGCCCGAATGTTTACAGGCATTAAGGCCTGCATTCAGCTGAAGCAAAACCTAGAAGTCCTCTCACTTCCTGGGTTCAAGAACAAGGCACTGTGGAGAGAAATCCTTCAGCAGGGGGTGTCAGCTGCCCCTGAGGACCCTATTGATTAAGCCTAAAGTGGGCAGGGCCTGAAATGGCATTGTGCACTTGGGAAGGAGGCCTGGGATTCTAATTATCTGCTGTCAAGGGGCCGCCCCCGCCCCCGGAATGCAGGAGTGAAAGGCAGAGGAAAGGGCTTGGGGCAGACTGCAGGAGAGGTGAGGAGTTGGGGAGGGAGGTGAGGGAAAGCAAGTCCTGCCTCACAGGCCAACCCCTGTTGCAGGGCTGGTGGCCACAGCAGGAGCTGGGGTCTAGCTTTCTGGGAGGTGAGACCTGGAAGTCACCTTCCCCTCCAAGCCTCACTTTCTTTATCTATAAAATAGAGAATATAACACATCATACAGTTGTTATGAGGATTTAAGGAAATATAAAGCACTTTTCAAATGCTTAATACACTGTAAGCCTTCAATAGATGACAGTTATTACTGCTTTTCCTGTTACCATGACACATTATTATTGTTGATTATTGTCTTAGTCCGTCTGGGCTGCTATAACAAAAATGCCGTATACTGGGTGGTTTAAACAACATTTGTTTCTCACAGTTCTAGAGGCTGGGAAGTGCAGGATCAAGGCACCACGGGCAGATTGGTGTCTGGTGAGGGCGTGCTTCCTGGTTCACAGCTGTGTCCTCAGCAAGCGGAAGGAACAAGGGAGCTCTCTGGGGTCTCTTTTTTAAGGGCTCCACCCTCATGACCTAATCACCCACCAGCAGCCCAGCCTCCTCACATTATCACACTGGGAGTTAGGATTTAACATATGAATTTGGGGGGAAACACAAACATTTAGTCTATGGCTGTTATTATTCCCATATTCTATGATTATTATTACCAAGAGGAACTTGGCAGAAAGAAACTGGGGATACAGTCTCGAGGCCACTGCTTCACTTCTCAAACTTTAATGTGCTCGACTTACCTGGGGTTCCTGTTAAAATGCAGGTCGAGGGTGGGGTCTAAAGTTTTGCCTTTGTAACGTGCTCCCAGGTGATGCTGTTGTCCTTGGTCCATAGGCCACACTCTGAAGAGCCAGGCACTAAAGCTTCTCTGTCCAATACAGTAGCCACTAGCCACATGTAGCTCTTGAGCATTTGCATGTGGCTGGTCTAAACTGAAGTGTGCCTGTAAGTATAAAATGCACATTGGATTTCAAAGAATTAAGAACAACAACGAAAAAAATGTAAAATATCTCTCTAATAATTTCTGATATTGATTACATGTTGAAATTGTAGAATTTAGCTAGCTAAATAAAATGTATTATAGTGAATTTCACCTGTTCCTTTTTACTTTTTTGAATGAAACTACTAGAGAATTGTGTATTACACAAGTACGTGTGGTTCACATCACATTTCTATCCGAGAGTGCTGCCCCGGGGTTTTCTTTCGCATTGTCAAGCCAGTTCAGGATTTGCCAAAGGCTTTTTGAGGGATTCACTTGGAAGGACTGAGCCTTGGGAAGCAGGCTCTGAGTTCCTGCACTCAGATCCACAGAGATCCACGGACAGTGAGAGGTGGAAGGGCTAGACCTCATGTCCAGGGAGTAGAAATGATCAAAATCACACCATGGAACTCAGACTAAAGCCCAAGACTCTGCTCTACAAGCCAATATGTGCCGTGCTCACCCTAGGGCTGACCACAAACTTCTCTCCAACCTCAGAGTCTCCCTGAAGCCCAGAATTCATGACGATGCTCTCTCTCCTCTTTGGTGACAGGCAGGAGGCAACATGAGGCTATGGCTAAGAGGACTGGTCCTCCAGGCTCTGAGAAATGCCTGGGCTATCTGTGCGTCTCATGGGCAGCTGCCGCCTCTACCTGTCGCTCAGAAGATTGTGGTCACCTGGGAAGTCATCAGCCTGGGCAGGCAGCCAGTGTCTGAGTACTTCAACTTTGCCCATGACGTGCTGGACGTGTGGAGTCAGCTGGAAAGGGTGAAGCTCACTGCGTCCCAGGGTCCATCTTGAGCATTAGATTCCGTCTGCCCTTGGGCACCCCAGTGAGACTCAGGGCTACAAGACATGTGGACATTTTGACTTGGGAGTTTCTCAAGTCCTAAAATTTAAACTGTTAGCATTTAACCTTAGAAAAACAATTACAACCAAGTCTTTGAGCCTTAGACACCCTTGCCCAATCCCTAGTGTGTCTCACATTCCTGAGCCCAAATCACACAGGGAGAGAGTTACGCCCCTTTTGATTCCCTTCTGATCATTCTGAGCAAGTGAAGGAGAAAGTTTTGTATTACTCCTAGTCTGTTTTTAGTATCTTCCTCACGTCGGGCACAACCCTTTTACATAAGGAGAGAGCTTGGCTCAGGCTCAAAGCTTTTCACAGATCACAGCAGATACATAGAATTGAATTCAGATGATCTCTATTTCTTTGGGTGTCTCTGTGCATTTGCTTCCTTCTTCATTTTCCCTTCCTTATGTGTCTGTTGTGCCTCTCTCTGAATTCTATGTTAAAGGTACTTTTTATTTGTAGTAGGAGAATATAAACTTTATCTCAAAGAAATTTATTTACGTTAATTTTAAGAAGAGCTTGTTTAAAAAAAAAAGATGAGGCAAGTACTACTGTGAGTAGATGTAATAACAGTCCACTGTTAGTGGATATGGTAAAATTTATGGAGGTGACGTGAGAATGACTGAGATGTAAAAACAAGCTTTGCTGTCAAATAGATGTGGTTCATCTGCTTGAAGTGTGACCTTGAGCAAATCCCTAGGCGCCTTGGATCTCAGTTTTCTAACCTATAAAAAGGGACTCATGTGCCACTTGGAGGTGTGTGAATTAAATGAGAAATAAGAGATGGAGTCAGTCAGTCAGTCCTTTCCTGTCTACAGAGTAAGCAGAGTGAGCCTACACTAGGCTCATCCTTAGAAGACTTCTCCTAATGAAAAAAATCAAACAAATAGGGTTAAGTCAGAAAAAATAATGGAATAAGGACTTTCTAAAAATTTTTTCTCCATAATAGCAGCAACAAAAACCTTAGAAAAGTGGTCATAATCAACTTTTCAGAACGCTAGAAACTAGCCAAAGGCTAGAGTAATCCAGGAAATATTTATTAAAGAAAAACTTGTTACGATTTTGGTGTATCTCAGTGAGCCCACCCCTGAGATATTACCTCATTATGTAAAAATAACATACCCTTCATGACTATTCTGACAAAAGCTTAAAACACATCTGATGTTTAACTTTCAGGAACAAAGAACTGCCAGAAAATAATATCCTCTACATTGTGCATGCATTTAAAAGCTTACCTGAAGTCTGCCTTTTATAAAGGAATAGTATGAATAAGTTGAACTGCACTCTTAAAAACTTAATTGCCGGGCTTCCCTGGTGGCGCAGTGGTTGAGAGTCCGCCTGACGATGCGGGAGACACGGGTTCGTGCCCCGGTCCGGGAGGATCCCACGTGCCGCGGAGCGACTGGGCCCGTGGGCCATGGCCGCTGAGCCTGTGCGTCCGGAGCCTGTGCTCCGCAACGGGAGAGGCCACAGCAGTGAGAGGCCCGCATACCGCAAAAAAAAAAAAAAAAAAAACCTTAATTGCCATTAAGGCAGAAATTATAAAGTTGCAAAAAAATGACAATATATCCCAAAGTGATCTACATACTCAATGTAAGCTTTACAAAAATTCCAGTAGACTTCTTTGCAGAATAGACAGTCTTGTCCATAGAGTCATGTGGAAATGCAAGGGACCCATAATAACCGAAACAATCTTGAAAAAGGAACACAAAACTGGTGTATACACACTTCCTCATTTCAAAACCTACTACAAAGTTACAGTAATCAAGACTGTGTGGGAAAAAAAAAAAGGCAATGTTGTACTGGCATAAAGATTGGCATGGATGAATGGGATAGACTTAAGAATCCAGAAATATACCCATAAATCTATGATCAATCGGTTTTCAACAAAGGTGCCAAAAAAAATTCAATAGGGAAAGAATTGTCCTTCCAATTAATGGTGCTGGCACAACTGGATATTCACATGCAAAAAATAAATGTGGTCCCTATCTCACACCACATATAAGAATTAACTCAAAAATGGATCAATGACCTAAATGAAGGAGAAAAAATTATAAAATTCTTAGAAGAAAATATAAGTGCATATCCTGAATTAGGTAATGGTTTCTAAAGCATAATCAATGAAAGACAATAAATAAATCAAGTGAAAAGATAGCCCACAGAATGGGAGAAAATATTAGCAAATCACATATCTGATATACATATATAGATCATATATATGTACACACCTGCATATATGTTGCACATATCTGCAGTAATAAAGAATTCAAACTCAACAATAAAAGGATAAATAACCCAATTAAAATATTGGCTAAGGATTCAAATAGGCACTTCTCTAAAGAATATAAACAAATGGCCAATATACACATGGCAAAATGCTCGACATCTTTATTCATTAGGGGAATAAAATCCCAACCACAATGAGACACCACTTCACACAGAGTGACACAGTTAAAAACAAAAACAAAACAAAAACAAAAAAAGTGTTAAATAAAAGAAATAAACAAAATAAAACCAAAAAAAAACCCAAAAAGTGTTTGCTAAGAAAGGTTAGCAAAGATGTAGAGAAATTAGAACCCTCATACATTGCTGGTGGGAATGTAAAATGGTACAGATGCTGTGGAAAACAGTTTGGCAATTCCTCAAAAAGTTAAACATAGAGTTATCGTATGACCTAACGTTATGCTCCTAGGTGTATATCCAAGAGAATAGAAAACATATGTGCACACAAATACTTATACACAAATGTTTATAGCAACATTATGGAAGTGGAAGCAACCCTAATGTCCATCAGCTGATGAATGGACAAACAAAATGTGGTCTACCCATACAGTGGAATATTACTCAGCCATTAAAAAGAATGTAACACTGACACATGCTACAACATGGATAAACCTGAAAACATTATGCTAAGTGAAAGAAACCAGACACAAAAGGCCACATATTGTATAATTCCATTCATGTCAAATATCCAGAATAGGCAAATCCATACAGAAAGTAGATTGATTAGTGGTTGCTAGGGCCTTGGTAAGGAGAGAATAGGTGTGCCTACTAATCTGTAAGATATTTCTTTTTAGGATAAAGAAAATGTTCTGGAGTTAGATGGTAGTGAAGGTTACATAACTTTGTGAATATACCAGAAACCCTTGAACTATGTGCTTTAAAATGGTGAATTTTATGGTAGGAGAATTATATCTCAATTTTTAAAAGGGGAGAACAACAACAGCATGAATTTTAGTCTATCTTTTGCATTAAAAAGATGGTATGGGAAAAGAATATACTTAACATTTGCCTAAAGAAACCCTGGAAGGATTTGCAAGAAACTAATAATGTTGATTACTCATTGAGACAGGTGAAGTGGGGGGCAGGTGGATAGACACAACAGTGGAAGAAGACTTGTCAAAGCATATCTTTTCATATTTTGATTTTTGAACCCTGTGAATTGAATAACTATTGTAAAAATAAAATTAAATTTGAAAAACAGCAGCAAGCAAACAAAAATCCTTACCAATGGTTTCTACTTCTTTTTTGCCAATACTGCTGCCTACGCTGGTCACCGGCCCCCAACCCCTGCCTTCTGGTGGGTCCATGGCATGGGAGCAGAGGTCAGGGGAGCTTTGAGGAGTTGGGAGAGCAGTCCAGGAGGGCAGCTAACGTGCTGGGGGGCACGTGTGTCCTGCAGCCTGGAGACAGAATGATGCTGGTGCTCCCTCAGCTCCCGGAGAGGCGGCCGGTCAGTGTGGCTTGTATGCGGACAGGTCAGTGAGCAGGGCTGAGACTCCCAGTTGGGGCCGACACAACCTGCCCGAGCTTTGGCAGCATCCACAAGGTTTGGGAGATGGAGGAAATTGAACCCCATGTGGCATTTTGTTTACTTCCCCTTTGCCCAACAGTCACACACTTGATTGTGTACAGGGGCCAGATAGCACTGTAATTGATTGAAACAGGCCAGAGTGAGGCAGCAGGGAGTGCTGAGGACTGCGCCGAACTGGAGCTCACGTGCCTTGTCCAGCAGGGACCACCACTCTTCCAAACTCCAAACGCATGTTTCCATGTGTGAATGAGGGCCAGGGTTTCCAGAACTTCTGATTTTTGTAATTAAAAAAACTTGGATTTTTATGGAAGAAACCTTCCGGTCTTTTAATGTTGACAAATAAATAGATTTTTTAACGATTCCAAACGGATCAGACGAATCGTATTTTTTTTGCAGTTGTGGTTTGGGAGCTGCCAGTGTGTGGAGAATAATGTGGTTATAGATGAGAGACTTTCATAACCAATCTAAGTTAGTTTATCAGCCCTGAAAGGTTTGTGTTCCCGCTGTCATGAATGTTGGGGTAGGGAACCATCCATCTTGGGATGGTTCTTCCAGCAGAGGAGGAGAGGAGGCCAAAGGACACAGCCCGCGGAGCCCTGAGAGCCTCTGCTGGCCCTGTCTGGTACACTTGTTGAAAGGGCTGGAGTTTTTAGGTTGATTTTACAAAAACAAGACAACTACTTTCGGTGGAGTGCTGGTTTCCCCATCCCCTGGGAACTTTCCACCACTTAGAATGTTGTCCACTCCTTTCCAGTCGTGTCCGTAGACGAATCTACCTGAAATTTGTTTTCACAAATAATGTTTACAAAACAGAGGGGTACACACTCACATCAGAAAATTAACCTTTCTGTATGAACAAGCTTAATCCAACCATTTTGTTAAGAGAGTGTCTCTCCAAAAAGGAGGCAGAAACGTTCATTGATTTTTACATATTTTGCACAATACATAAAAGTGAGCACCCTTATAGTGTATCCAGCTCTGAGGAAAAGAAACAGACACACAGGGATTGGCTCTTTCCTCTGTCTTCTGTCCTAACTCAGTGGCTGGGCTGTGGCCAGATGACTGATTATTTTAGAATTTCTTTCTTCTCACCTGTGAAATGAGAATGTTGGACTCAGTGGAGTGTGGAATGTTTACAGCCTGCATTCTGAGATACTAAAGTGGTTTTTCAAGTGTTGTTAAAATTTGTCCCTGCTTTCTGCTTCCTTATCGCTTCCGCTTGGGAGCAGATGAATTCAGCTACCTCAGAGTGGCTTTGGTTGAAGTAATATGGGGTCCTGGAGCTCCACGCCCCTGCCCCAAGGGACCCACCCCCAACACTAAGATTCATTGTAGCCTTTTATTTGAAAGGCAAGGAAAACCATTCAACTAGGTAATCTCTAGGGCAATATAATACAATGTTCAAGATCATGGACTCTTAAGGTTACTCCTGCCTCAGTTCACAATTCCAGCTCTACAATGTATTAGCTGTGTGATCTTGGGCAAGTTATTAATTTATTTAAGGCATAAAGGTCTAGGTCTTAGTTTTTTTGAATCTGCAAAGTGGGATTAATAACATCTACTTTCAGGGATTGTAAGAATTAAATGAGATAATGCATGTAAAATTCTTAGCGCACGTAAATGCTCTGGAAATAGTTTCTGAATTTCAATATGTTGTCATTAATAACGCCTTTTCCAGTTCAAGCATTCCAACTCTCTCCAGCCCCTTCTTGCTCCTATCTGGGGATATCTGGTCTGGAGCTGTTCACAGGGGTCTTCCCTGTTGCCCAGTCAACATCCCCCCTCTCTGGGTGGTATCAGGGGCCGTCATGATTCCCGGCATCTCTCAGCTGACAGAGGAGGACCTCAAATTCTGGCTGCAGACATCCAGGGCCAAGTCCATTATCACCCGTGACTCCCTGGCTCCACGGGTGGACGCCATTAGCGCCAGCGGCCCCTCCCTCCAAACCAAGCTGCTTGTGTCGGACAGCAGTGAGTCATTTAACCATTTTGAGCCTCAATTTCCTTATCTGCAAAGGGTTATAATGATAATACCTACCCTGCGAGGTGATTGTAGAGATTAGAGCTAACTCAAGCTGGAGCTTCCAGCAGGTGCCTCACGCGTGATATTTATCAAATGTAGCCAGTATTGTTGTTATAGATATTACTGTGACTATGAGTGTTTTCACCATTAGCAGTACCCACTTTTGTATTTTACAGGGAGGCGTCAACAGAGAACAACTGTGAGAGGACCAGGAGTCAAGAGCCGCCGGCCATCTACTTCATAAGTGGCACGACTGGGGCCCCCAAGACGGTCAAGCACGGCCAGGCCAACTATGGACTGAGTTTTGTGGCTAGTGGAAGGTACCAGGGGACAGCGCGTCTAGTGGGTCCAAGGGACAGAAAGTAGGTAGGTGAGGTGGAGGAGTGTGGGTAAGGGTGAAAGTGGCAGGATTTGAAGTTAAGAGCTAACAAGGGGGTAAATCAGGTAAGGATCTGAAGGCTTTGGGCTTTACTCTAAGTGAGGTGAGAAGCCATTGGAGGTTTTGGGGGGGTTTTTTGTTGTGGTTGTTTTAAGGGTGGTAAACTATAATACCATTAAATTTACCATTTTAAAGTGTATAGTTCAGGGTCATTAGGTACATTTCCATTGTTGTGCAGGTGTCCCCACCATCCATCTGCAGAACTTTTTCATCTTGCAAATCTGAAATTCTGTACCCATTATACAAAAACTCCCTATTGCTTCCTACCCACAGCCCTGACAACAGCCATTCTAGTTTCTGTCTTGATGAATTTGACTACTCTGGGAACCTCATAAAAGTAGAATTGAGGGCTTCCCTGGTGGCGCAGTGGTTGAGAATCCGCCTGCCGATGCAGGGGACGCGGGTTCGTGCCCCGGTCCGGGAAGATCCCACATGCCGCGGAGCGGCTGGGCCCGTGAGCCATGGCCGCTGAGCCTGCGCGTCCGGAGCCTGTGCTCCGCAACGGGAGAGGCCACAACAGTGAGAGGCCCACGTACCACACACACACACACACACACAAAAAGGCAGATCCTATGCTTCCAAGGAGTTCACAGTCTATTGGGAGTGATATATAAAGGAACACGTAAAAAAAACACGTAAAAACACCACCAGGGAAGCCCCGTAGTTACCTTATGAAAGTTAGTGCAAGATCAAGCTGCATTTTCAGAAGCCTCAGGGCAAAGGAGTGATTTGCAAAGTCTGGGCCCTGGACTGCTCACAGCTGAGTCTTCTGGGATTTTTGTTTAAAATATAGATTTCTAGGGCTTCCCTGGTTGCGCAGTAGTTGAGAATCTGCCTGCCGATGCAGGGGACACAGGTTCGAGCCCTGGTCTGGGAAGATCCCACATGCCGCAGAGCAACTAAGCCCGTGAGCCACAAGTACTGAGCCTACGTGTCTGGAGCCTGTGCTCCGCAACAAGAGAGGCCACGATAGTGAGAGGCCTACGCACTGCGAGGAAGAGTGGCCCCCGCTTGCCACAACTAGAGAAAGCCCACGCACAGAAACGAAGACCCAACACAGCAAAAATAAATTAATTAATTAATAAAACAAAGGACTAGTCTTTAAAAAATAAATAAATAAAATAAAATAAAATATAGATTTCTAGACCTAAAGTCAGACTTGCTGAATCAAAGTGACTGGGAAGGCAGCCTTAAGGAATCTTCATTTTGACCAGAAGCCCCTAGCCAAGTGATTCCGACACCCACTAAATTTGAGGCCACTAATACAGAGTGAACGAGGTGAGAATCCCATCTATGGGGTAGAGAAATTGTGCCTGGAAAAGTACGCCTAGTCCTGCATGCCTCACATTAACTGGGGCTATGACAAATGGCTGTGTGCTGAAAGTTAAGCCAAGTATAATGCTCAGAACAGAGCCTGGCACATAGAAAGTGTTCGATAAATGCTTGGTAGTTTTAGCAGTAAGAGAAAGTCCTTCCTAAAAACCAGATCTATCTGAACATGAAATGGTAGTGAGACGCCCACCACTGGGAAGTATGCAAAGACAATGCACCACCACTTAGGGTGTTGTTGACAGAGTTGTGTGCTGGCCTTTGAACTCTTCCATTCCTGTCAGAAACCATGTTCTGTTGTACCTGAGGTTGGGACTATTTCTCTTCCTTGGCAGGAGGCAACCTGCAAGAAAGATGTGGGCAGAGAGAGCCAAGGTGCAGAACGTCCCTCAGGATGCCTGAAACAGCTATGCAGCAAAATGCTTGCTGATTGCAAACGCTCATACATGCAGCCTCCGAAAGACCCACCTCCCCTTGCAAGTGGTACACATTTTCCCCCAATCCTGCCTGTCCAAACCTGTATCTAGCTGCCTTCCTAGTCAGGAAAACCTATAAGTAATGAACCCTAAGGAGTTTGTGAATCTCCTCTCTCCAAAGTATTGGCATCTTAAGGGAAGCCTGTTGGCTTCTAACAGTGTCATTTCAGGTATGGGGAATAGTTTTGAAAAATAGGATTCTAAAATCACACCATAAAAGCCATAACCCCCAATAGTTGATCCTGGAAAGGCAGGCAACAGAAAAAAATTGGTATCCAATTTGCTGGCTGAGTCCAAGTCACTGGTAGAACCTTCATGTTGGGCTGGTAGCTGTGAGCACTTATTCACAAGGCTAGGTTAAAGAGAAAAGAGTTGTTACATGAGGCCTGATTCTTTGCTTTTTGTTTGTTTGTTTATTTTTGTTTTTTCCAACAGGTGATAAAGGCATTTATAGTCCTTTCTCCAGCCTGTTCCTCGCATGATCCAGAGAAACTAACCCAGGAACTCCAGGAGCACGTGAAAAGGGTGACTGCTAAGTACAAGTACCCCAGGAAAGGTAAACATCTCCGGGTTCTAGGACTTAATAAGCTGGGAAATCAAATGGGCACATGCTCCCTGGCCTCCCACTCAGCATCAGGCACTGGGAGGATGAAGATATGAATAACCCTGGCTGCTGCTTCAGCCCTGTCTCCCTGTTTCTGCACTGGGCCTTCCCCATAGCACATTGTGTTCCCACTCTAAGAACTGACACAAAGGAGATTCAGTTGGTGGTACTGAAACACTGTTGGAAAGAACATGTGCTCCAGGCTAGCTGTTTTCATTGTTGCCGTTTGGGGAAACTACGCATCATGGAGGCTTTCCAGTAACACCGAAAGGCTTTCTGTAAAATGATAATTTCCAAGTGTTTTTGTTTTATGGTCACTAGATGGCCTTTGTCTCAGAGCTGCCAAAGACGGTTTCTGGCAAGGTCCAAAGGAGTAAATTGAGAAGACCAGAGTGGGGAGATAAGAGGCAGCCCCCAACAGGCCCCATAGACCTCGGAAGCTCCTAAAAGGAACTGGTGGGATCACTGGTTAGTCCCCACTTGGAGCAACGTCCCTTCAACCCTGTAGACAGCAAAGGCTTTCAGTTTCCAAATGAGCATCTCCAGAATCATTGGATGACCCCGGAAGAGAGCAGAGAACATCTGCTCTCTTCTGAACCCAGAGTTCAGAGCCACTGCCTGGTCTAGCAAATGTTTGGTGGCTTGACTTCCCTGGATATTTGGAGACATCCTCAGCAGCTGCCCACTGGTCTTACTTCCTAAGAGCTTTCAGCTGGCCCTCCAAAGGACAGGTCACCAGAGCATCGGGGCACTTGTGATCTCACTCACTGCCAGTGGGAGTGTAACCACTTGACCCTTTTGATAAAGCTATTTGGTAATCATATCCGGTGCCATATAAACTGGTCATACCTTTTAATTCAGAAATTAATTCAGAAGGGGCCATGGGAAGACCCAGGAGAAGATAGCCATCTACAAACCAAAGAGAGAGGCCTCAGAATGAAACCAACACCGCTAATGCATCTTTGGGAATCACTACAAAAGAAAGTATTCAAAAGGTGTTTCCTGTAGCATTGTTTAAAACAGTGGAAAAAAATGGAAAAAAAATGAATGCCTAACTAATAGGGCAATGATTACCTAAATTGCGGTAGGTTAACTCAATAACATATTATGTGGTCATGAAAAATATGTACTGGGGAAAATTTGAGCTAAATTAATTTTAAATCAGAATAAAAATAATATATGTAGAGTGGAGAACCACAACTTGGAAATGTAAAGGAAAATCTACAGATGGAAAAAAGACTGGAAGGAGATACACTAAAATGTTAATAGTAATTTTCCTGAGTATTGAAAATAATGGATGATAGATTTTTCCTTTCCTCTACAATTCTGTTTTCCAAATTTTCTCAGTAAGTATATTTAACTCTTTTAATGAAAAAATTATTTTAAAGACATAATCACCCAATACCGTACTCTGACTCATGTCTTGTCCTTCCTCCACATACCAACACATCAACTTCAAATGCTAGTGTGTTATGTCTCACCCAGGAAAGATACAGGGACCGGAAGCCATGTCTCAGAAGCCCAGAAACAGACAGGGGTGACTCTGGGCCGCTGAGACCAGCCATGCAGAAAAGAAGCAGATGGAAACTGACCCTATTGCTGTGTATCCAACTCTTAGCACTTCCATTCACTCACTGACTAATGTTTATTGAGTGCCTACTCCGTCCCGCAGCCATGCAGAAAAGAAGCAGATGGAAACTGACCCTATTGCTGTGTATCCAACTCTTAGCACTTCCATTCACTCACTGACTAATGTTTATTGAGTGCCCACTCCGTCCCGGGCTCGGGGAACACAGTGATAAGCAAAGCCAACCAGTCCTTTCATGTATTAGTCTGCTCAGGCTGCCATAACAAAGGACCACAGGCTGGGCAGCTTTAATAAAAGAGACTTGTTCCCTCAGTTCTTGAGACTGTAAATCCCAGGTCAAGCGCGTTGGAGGTGTTGGTTTCATTCTGAGGCCTCTCTCTTTGGTTTGTAGATGGCTGTCTTCTCCTGGGTCTTCACATAGCCCCTTCTCTGTGCATGTCTGTGTCCTAATCTCCTCTTCTTATAAGAACACCAGTCGTGTTAGATTAGGGCCCACCCTTATGACCTCATTTTTACTTAATCATCTCTCTAGGCCCTGTCTGTGAGTGTAGCTACATTCAGAGGTACTGGGGGTTAGGACTTCAACATATAAATTTTGACGGGACATAATTTGGCCCATGACACTACCCTTGTGGAGTTTACAGTCTAATAGGGAGGTTGGTATTATTCATCAAAGAATAAGGCAAGTAAGGCACAAATGTGCTAAAGGCCATGAAGCAAAGAGGACAGTTAAAACACAGATGAGGGGACTGATGGAGACTGAGGGGGCCTCAGGGTATCAGAGGAGACTTCCATAAGGAAGTCACCAGTAAGCTGGTATCAAAGGAAAAGTGGAAGTAAACTAAACAAGGAAATTGGGAATGAGCTTTCTGAACAAAGGATACAGCATGTGCAAAGGCCTTGGGGTGGGAAAGAAAGGTTTTGTGTTTCTAAAAACAGCTCACAGTCAGCACAATTCTAAATTTTTTAACTCTCAACCATCCTGTTGGACAGGTACCAATAACACCCTCGTTTTATAGATATGTTGAGTGAAATGAAAATGCACATGAAAGCTGTGAGTTCCGGTTTTTTTCTTTTTGTCTGTTTTTTTCTTTTTTGTTATTTTATTTATTTATTTTTGGCTGCATTGGGTCTTCGTTGCTGCGTGCAGGCTTTCTCTAGTTGCAGCGAGCAGGGGC
The DNA here is from genome assembly GCF_026419965.1 of Kogia breviceps. Classification (NCBI taxonomy): domain Eukaryota; kingdom Metazoa; phylum Chordata; class Mammalia; order Artiodactyla; family Physeteridae; genus Kogia; species Kogia breviceps. Next base: position 68,833,718 of record NC_081323.1, read on the forward strand.
TACTCTTCGTTGCGGTGCATGGGCTTCTCACTGTGGTGGCTTCTCTTGTTGTGGAGTAACGGCTCTAAGCGCATGGGCTTCAGTAGTTGTGGTGCATGGGCTCAGTAGTCGTGGCTTGTGGGCTTAGTTGCTCCGCGGCGTATGGGATCTTCCTGGACCAGGGCTCGAACCCGTGTCCCCTGCATTGGCAGGCGGATTCTTAACCAGTGTGCCACCAGGGAAGCCCCTGAGTTCCAGTTTTATTTGGGAACTTACTGAGGCTATAGCCGAGGGGACAGTCCCTCAGGTTGCTCAGAGGAAATGCTCAGAAGAGGTGGGGGAGGCCAGTATGTGTGTGATTTTGGCGAGGGGGTGTGTGCACGCAAGCACATATCTCAGCAGAAGATTGCTGCTAGTCACGAGGAACAGATATCCCAGTTAATGATTTTAGTGCTTTTCTAAGTGTGGGAAGATGCAAGGATCTGGGTTCATAAGAATTTCTCCCGAAATATATCTAACTATCTAAGGGCCTGTTGGCTGTTAATGCTTCATCCTGATCTTCGCTCTGAATTCCTTTCAGTGTGTACTATAGGTCAGCAACTGCAGTGGCTAATGACTTGATTCTTGTAGAACTGGATGGTGGGCAACATGCTTTATTTTACAGATAGAACAGAGAGGTTAAGCAGTTCGCTGAAGTTCACACAGCGCCGTTTAGGAATTTTGATTTTCTCCTGTGAGTGCAAGGGAGCCACTGAAGGTTTATGGCAGAGAAATGTACCTCCTAAAATTTCACTAGTCCTTAATAAGAAAAAAAAATCTTGTCAAAGTGATTTACTTGTTCTTTATGTCTTTTGTCTTTATGGCATTCCTAGACTGGGCAAATTCGCTTTATCACAAAGGTGGAAATTCAGAGGACTTTGGTGATTTGCCCAACACCTACCAGGAGGGGGCACCAGAGGCAAGGAAAACATGCAGGTCCAGCTCAACATCACCAGTGCTCTTGAGCTGAGGCTGTCTTGTGTTGGGCGCCGCTGGAATTCCTAATGAGCCTCCAAAATGTCAGTTCCCTGAAACCCAGGGGCTTGGATGGAAATGACACCTGGGGAAGTGGCACCTACCATCTCTGTCATTGTGGTTACACTGCTTTCTTCTCTAAGCCTCAGCGTCCTTGCCTGCAGGGCTGATGTTCTCTGGACTCCCTCCCTGCCCTGGGCTGAACCAGCCTGTTTTCCAGCTATAATCAGAGCTCTCCACCTAGGGGCCTTTTTTCAGACTTCAGTCAGAACGAGGCAAAGATAACAAGGGGTGGGGGGGAGGCCCAGTTTCCCTCCCCTTCCGACTGCCCTCCACACCCCGCAACACACCAGACTCCCCAGCCAACTGCACCACAGTCACCTCAGCCCAGTTCTGCTCCAAAAAGTCAAAAGCAAAGCTCTCAGCTGCGTTACCATCGGAGCCCCCAGCACACCCAGACCTGGAAGTCACTGGTAGTGAAAGCAATGACAAGTGCTGTCACTTTATTGGCAATTTATTCCACACTATGCTTTGTGCTAGAAGCTCTGCTGAAATACTCACCTTAACCTTTACTCATTCCCATTCTACCATCAGGACTGTAGCTGTAGCCACACACCACCTGTGCTGGAAATCAGCTCACCTTTCAAAGAAAATATCTAAACCCTAAGCAATATAATATGCACTGAAAGAAGAGTCTGTAGTTCAGTTAACTTGTTTCTAATGCACATCAAAGTAATCATGAACATGAAAACTGCTCATCTAAAATCACCTTGCAAAACCCACTTTAGGGAACACTGATCCGATCTAATTCTAATCATTATAAGAAGAAAGTATTATAAGAAGTAAGAAAGAAGAAAAGTATTATAATCTCCTAAGAAGAAAGTATTATAATCTCCGTTTAACAGATAAAGAGACTGAAGGCCAGTAGGGACTTGCATAGCAGCTCCTTCCTGGGTCTCCACCCCTTTTTCTGTCAGGAGTTGGAGACCCTACTAAGACACCTTCCAACCTTTCCAGTGGGAAAACAAAATTTCTAAATTCTTGTTAAAAAACAAAATTCAACCAGGTACATTTGAAGATCTAATTGGCTTTATTCAATGATTTATGAACAGGGCAGCATCTCGTCTAGCAACCTGGAGGGTGCTCCCTGGGTTGCACAAAATAGAAGGCTTTTAAGGAAGAATGGAAGGGCAAGGGAGCTATTAGTAAAAGAAAAGAAAGGATTATTTTTAGGCCAGGGCATCTTCTTTTGGTGGAGAAGGAAAGGCAAGGGCAAGGGTTTTATCATGCAGATGTTTCTTCTTCCTGTGGAGGGTAAAGAGGGCCCAGGGGATTACCTCATTGGTGCTAATAAGAAAATTCCAAACTGGTTGGTTAAGATTACATTTCTGGTGAAGGCTGAAACTGCAGTTTGGTCAGGTATTAAATCTAAGTTTGGTATTACGGCTTTAACACAAGTGATACCATTTGGGGCCTGTGGTTTTTCTCTTTAACAGTTTGCCCTCTTGGACTCTGCCCCTGTCCTTTTCCTACTGAACTTGTTCTTCACCTTTGCCTCTTCCTGGCCTGAGGGCTCAACTTAGCCGCTCATGTGGCTCAGCTTTTAAAGTCATTACTTTTGCAAAGCTCCCCTGGATCCCCATGTTAGGAACTTTTGGGGGATCCCAGGATACCCTACCTAACCCGATGGTGGCAGAAATGATGGAGACATTGAGTGGGCTGGGCTTGTTGGGCTACTGTTCAGAAAATAGCTCTATTTTTTACTCCTGTCACTAATATTCAGTGCCACTATGTCTTCTCTCTCCCTCACCCAAAGGACTGTATATCCTCAGGCAGATCCCTTATCTTTTTATTCCTTCTCAAGCCTCATTTTCAGGTATTAAAATGTTTAGTCCAAACTAAATCAAAACTTAAATCCAGCTTAGAGCTGCTCCCCTTCCCCAGCCCTGGCTTACCCAAGGCATGTGTTGTCTTTTTTCTACACATCAGTCTGTGTTTTCCTTCATAGCCCTTATTTACTAATCCAGATATTTACTGAGCACCTACTCGGTGCTAGATACTTTACAGAGTTCTTGAACTAAATCAATGAACAAAACACGGCAAAGAGCTCTGTCTTCATGTAGCTTAGATTCTAAAGGCAAGAGACAGATAAAAAATAATGTGTAAGTAAATTCTATAATATGATAGAAAGCAATGAGTATTAAGGAAAAAATAGTACTGCGTAAATGTGGGAAGGGAGAACCAGTGGATGGAAATTTGAAGTAGGTGGTCAAGGTAACAAAGAAGGTGACAAAAATCTTTGGCAAAGATTTGAAGGAGGAAGGGGGTTATCCTCAGATACCAGAGAAAAGTAGTCTGAGAAGAAACAGCAAATGCAAAGGTCCTGAGGCAGAACATGCCTTCAAGGAACAGGAGGCCAGTGGGGCTCTTTCGCGGTGTGTGGTAAATGGACAGAACATAAAGCCAGAGGATGGGAGTGTATATGAAGACTATGTGGGGCCTTGGATGGTGTGGTAAACACTTTGACCTTTCTTTTGCATGAAATTGGGATCCACTGGTAGGTGATGAGTAGAGGTGTGACCTATCTGACCTCTGACCTACCCTTAACAGTATCTAAAATGAACTTAATCACTTTACATGTTATTAGCTGTCTCACCTCCGCACTGGGAGGGAGCTGTCTTGGTTACCTCTGTGTCCATCTGAGAGCAGCAGTCAATAAATATTTGTTGACTCATTGACAGGGACAGATATTTCCAAGGAAGACAGTGTTCCGTGGCTTATCATGGGGAACTTGGCTCCAGAACGTCTAAACCAAATTACTGGGTGGGTCCTTTTGCCTCCATTTCTGGGAGGACAAATGACTTTTTCTTAGGTTCCCTTCCATTTGTGGGACCCTAACTACTGTTCCAAGGATCAGGACCCTCATTCTTCAAATCTGCTGCATCCACGTGATCTGCAGGCAGGTTAATGACCCCAGGCCCCCTGCCCAGGCTGCTGTGTGAATTTAAGTCCAAAGACTCCCCTTCAAATCTCTCCCATTGTGATTTACTAAGTGCTTACTATGTGCTATGCGTTTGGTTTATTTTTTAACTATTAAAACTTTTAAGTAAATAAACATTCAAATATGAATAAGTTTTTTTAAAAAAGGACCCTTTGACCTGTTTCAAAGTCATACTAGCTCCCCTCTCCAGAAGCAGCTGAGGTTAGCAGTTTCTGATACTAGAAGTGTTGTAAACATGTTCATGTGCTGGATGCTTGATGTGCATTATCAAGTTCAATCTTCACCCGTCTAAGAGGTATTTTAGAATTATCCCCCATTTTCAGATGAGAAGACTGAGGCTTGAGGTGTGGCAAGGGTAACTTAACTTCTTCAAGAGCACAAAATTCAGTAATAGAGGAGGCCAAATTCAAATCTAGACAAACTTCAGGCCCCCGATACTTAACCATGAATGCTACTCTATAGTCATGAATGAAGAGATTGACAACCACTGGAGCTGAAGAACCAGAGGGTATTTGTACACAGAAGAGGGGGTGACTGGTACAGAAGAAAGCACAAATCCAATCTCAGGCAGAGAGGCATTTAAGGCACTCAGAGCAGCAGTGAGGAGGAATGGATGGGACAAGGTGAAATCCCTCCTCAGCCCACGGAAGTAAATGAGGCAGAGGTGAGAGGCCTTGATGTCTCTGATAGACACCCAAGACAGAGTGGAGAGCCTTTAAAAGGAGAGAAGGCAACAGGAGAAATAGCTGACCATTTCAGGACTCCTGGTAGACCCAGAGAGAGCCTGAGATTCTCAGGAGACTCCAAGAACTCACAAGGAGGTAATTCTTATGTCTTGCCACCAAATTCCTTCAGAAAGCCTCATCTCCCTTTCCAAGCATTTTCAACTATTCGTAAACAGAGCCTTAGCAGAGACAGCAACTCAGCTTATTCTTCAAGATCTAGGTCTCCACTCTAGGTATTCTCCTACTCTTTGTGGCAAATAGGTCAAAATAGAGTGACCGGAAAGAAGGGAAGGACTTGTACAGCTGTCCTCATGGTCTTGGTTCTCCGAAGCCTCTCTGTCAGTAGGCAGTGAGAGGACACAGAGCAGCAGCAGCAAGAAGGATTTAAGGCAGACATTGGGGAGAACTTCCTAGAAGAGAGTTGAGTCTCATGACTGTGTGATTTTGAGACATTCAGAAATACCTTTTGCAGGGGTATTTAAGAAAGGATGGATACCTTTAGGACTGGATGGGGCTAAGTAGTGAAATTCAATGAATTTCTCCAGAAAGGGTCCGGAATTCTTCCCAGGACACAGCTGCTGCTCTACATAAACAGGTTTTTCAAACGTATTATTTCTAGGGTTGCCCAGAGAAAAGCAAATTGCTTCGGATATCCTCTCCAGATATATCTCTTCTCTTCTCTCGCCAGACCCTGAACCCTGGCTTCTAGGATCTTTAAGCCCTTCTGGCTTCCCTAGATGTCCCCTAATGTGGGTCTCTGTCACTCGTGCCCTCAGCAATTAGTCACTGCCACGTAACCAGCACCCTCGTCTTGCCCCCGGCCTGTGAGCATACAACAGAGACATCTGTTTTTAGGGAACCCCCATTCCTGCCTGTCACGGGGCTCTTTTAGTGGATGTATGGCTGATGGCCAGCACATCGAAGGAATAACTCTCTAAGAGTGGGCACGGGGTGCAGGGGAGCAGGCGGGGAGGTGCTGTGGCATCAGGGGTCCTCTCCCCATCTGCAAGGATACAGGAGCCAAGGTGGCCTGAGATACTTTTCCTTTGGTGGGTGTTCCTGGAACACAGTCTGTCTCAGCAGCTTAGAGCCCTCTGATTTCCAGCTCTAATCCTGGTGCCTGAGGATCCACTGTAAGTCAGCAGCCTGGGCATGAGCCACCCTTCTGGAGGCTAGCGTTCCAGGCCTGGGCCTGAGACTGATTTTCTGTGTGGCCTTAAGCAAGTTACTGTTCCACTTTGAGTTTTTATATTATCCACTCAATGATCTGGAAAGGGTTTTGTTTTTCTGACCCTGTGACTCAAAAAGAGCTGTGTAAGAGGTAACATTCACTGAGATGGCCAAGGCGGCAGACACAGTGCGATGCTTCACTGAGGGGGAGAAGATCAGGTGTTCAGTTCTGGACAAAGCATGTTTGACAGGCCTGTTAGACATCTGAGGCGAGAGGTCAAGCTGATTAGGGTGCAGGAGAGAGATCCAGGCTGGAGACACATGTATGGTCATCGGCAAGGCAGCTGGGGTTCAAGCTACAATACTGGATGAGATCATGTATGGGGTGAGTGTGAATAAAGGAAATGAGGAGGAATCATTAAAAGAGACTGAGAGTAAGAGGGAAATCAGGTGGAGGAAAGGGCTAAAGGAAGTGAGAGGACAGGATGTATGTACATCAAGCCAATGTGAACTCTGCTTCTCCCTTCCTGGTTGGAGCATGAACCTGCTGTCCGTCTTGTACATAAATCTCCTTTTGGTGCTCTGGGTTGGAAGAACAGTTCCTGCTGGCCCCAAGGCTGTAGGGCTGTGCAATCCATAAACACAGCTAGGAAGACTGATGTTACCCCAAGTTAGGCTTGGGGATTGTCCACAGTTCATGATTAGCTGTGCCTTCTTTGAAGGTTGCAGGGATCCTGGAGCTTTCTGCTTGATTAGCTGTGCCCTCCTCCAAGGCTGCAGCGGTTCTGGCACTGTCTGCTCAGGAGGGAGTAGACCAAGAGATCTCCAGAAAGACCTCCTGAAAGGACAGGGGGAGTCATGCCTCACGATGGCACTAACCAATCTATGAAGTCCGGGCCAGCAGGAGAGTGACAATCCACAGGGAAAGGCGGTCTGCCATCTCTAGGGGCCGAGACAGGTCTTCCAGGTCTCAGTGAGGAGGCAGCAATGGGCAAAGGAAAAAGGAGTGTTTAGCACAGCAAAAGGGAGGGGCTGGGGTGGCTGGGAGAAGGGCAGTCAAAGTGGGATGGGAGTTGGGTGGTGGTCAGGGAAGGAAGCCTCTCAGAGGAGGTGAGGCCAGAAGAATGAGACAGAGCCAGCCACAGGAGAGAGAGAGATCAGCAGGTAGAAAGGCCATAAATATCCCTGCGTAGGAGCTGGTAAGGAAATCTTCATTCCTTATTCTTTTGGAAAATAGGAGAGGAAGCCCAAGTGTCGGAGACCTTAAGCATTCTGACTGCTGCTGCCCAAACAACAGGGAATGGGAATCTGGCCAGTTGGTGGGACTCCTGGCTGGATTCCTTGAGTCAAAGGTCATTAGACTTAAATTCTGCAACTCCCATCAGGGTGCACATGTTGGAACTCAGAGACCAGTAGCGTTTGAACTACTTTCCCTGGAACCAATGCAGCGATAGAAATGATAATCACAACAGTTATAATTTCTAAAGTGATACTGTATGTTAGGTCCTGGGTGCTAAATGCATAGTATTCTCAGTGGAAGGAAATAGAGGCTACTTGTATTAGTCAACGTTTGCTATAATAACAAGCATCCCGAACATCTCAGGTGCTCATAACCATACATATTTTTCCCATGAGTCTGGGGATTATCTGTGGCTGTGCTGGGCTCAGCTCCACTCCACGTGTGTTCTGGAACCCAGGCTGGAGGTAGACCCATCTGGGACATGCTACTCTCATGGCAGAGGGCAGAAATGCAAGAGTCTCTGACCAACCACACGATCACACCCACTCATATCTCACTGACCAAAGCATATCCTACGGACAAGCCAAAGTCAATGAGAGGTACATATACACTCTTCTTCAGAATGCACTGGGCAAGTCATGTGAAAATGAATGAGGACATACATATAATTCTACTACAGGGAGTTGTTAGTAACAACAGTTCAGTCTGCCACACCACTGTGTTTTAAGCACCAAAGGATTTATTACATGGAATTGGATGTTCACAAAGCTGTCAGAGGTGTTAGAGAAATAGGATTTAGAGCAGGTGTTGTGCTTTTGGAGGACACATCAGAAGGCGACTGAGATGGATGCTGACTGCCAATTCACTCATAACTGTAACAAATTAATTTCTGGAAGAGCCCCGTAAAGTTGAGATGAATCTCCTTAAGCAACTGATGACTGTACAGAAAGACTCACCTCTGTTTTTTCTTTCCATCACAGTTTGAACATGCATTGGTTGCAGAAATTCCAGGGACTTTGCATCCTATAGGGGACTCAGACGTCTGGTCACACTGTCCACATCCATACCAGGCAACTGGCATCACTGCAGTGGGGCCACCAGGAAATTCCTGCCAAATTTAACTTTGCTAGTGATGTGATAAGTCACTGGGCTGGCGTGGAGAAGGTAATGGGGCAGAGAAGAGGCACAGAGTTTGAAAATTTGGCTGAGTTCACTAATTCATGCATTCATTCAATAAATATGTACTGAGCAATTATTATGTGTCAGGCATTATGATGAGCTGTGAACGAGATGTTTATCTTCCATGGAGGCAGCATAGGGTAGAAGCAAGAGAACATGGGCTTGGCAGAAGCAAGGGCCCAGGAGGCTAGTGGAGCAATCTGAGAATCCCTCCAGGCAGCTGATACACAGTTCGCCTGCAAATACTGCACATGCTCTGTTGTCACCTCCCACGGTAAAACAAGGACTAGTGGGTTGGGGTCACAGAGGCGGTAGATTTAGGTTTAATAAAAGAAAGTCAGCATTCTCTTATTAAACCAGCACCAACCAAAGACTGAGTCAGTCTTCTCAGAAAGCTATGCGTCCTTGTCATTAGGGGTATGCAAGTAGGATGACTGCTAGGCAGGGGTTGTCAAAAAAGACTCCAACATGAGACATCAGAGAAAGAGACTGATGTGGGAATTCCCAAATTTCCTTTCCTGCCCAGGACTTCTAGAATTCTATCTCATTCGTTGCTGATCCTGCCATTGCCCTTACCTGAGTTCTGTGCACCTTTATGGAGGATGAAAGGATTCATCCTGGCTAGGGTAGCAGAAGAGGTGGATCTGTAAACATGGGCTTAAAAGAATGGCGCTCAAAGGGAGTCATAATTGTGACGTCACCCAACACCATGACACAACTTGAGTGCAGAAACTGCAAATCCCAGGCCTCTAGGCTGAAGATTGCCCATGCTGCAGGGCTCTCTTTAAAAAAAAAAAAAAAAAAAAAAAATTTGGTAAACATTTTAAAATTGAAAAATTTCAAATAAAAATTTAGATTTCTGGCTTTCCTTTTAAAGTTATACCTCCTTAGAATAATGAATGACGTCTTTACTACCATGACTCAAAATCGCAAATCCATAAAATAAGTGATTTCATAAATCTGCTACATAAATATCAAAAAACCTTTCCACTGAAAAACAACATTATAAGTAAAATTTAAAGATAATGACAATCAGGGAAAAGAGATTCAATTCAGAACACAGCAAAGATTTAATATCCCTAATGCAAAAAGAGCTCCTAGAAATGAAGAGTAAAAAGATGCAGCCAAAAGTAGAAGTGGGCAAGTATATAAACAGACAGTTCACAGAAAAGTGAACTCACATGGCCCTTAAATATAAGAAAAAATGTTGGGCTTCCCTGGTGGCGCAGTGGTTGAGAGTCCGCCTGCCGATGCAGGAGACACGGGTTCGTGCCCTGGTCCGGGAAGATCCCACATGCCGCGGAGCAACTAAGCCCGTGAGCCATGGCCGCTGAGCCTGTGCGTCCAGAGCCTGTGCTCCGCAACGGGAGAGGCCACAACAGTGAGAGGCCCGCATACCGCAAAAAAGAAAAGAAAAAATGTTCAACCTCACTCATAGTAACAGCAATGCAAATTAAAACTTCATTGAAATATATTTTTTACCTACCAGTTTAGTTAAATACAAAAGTTTGTCAACATACTCTGTTGACAAGGCTATGAGGCAATAAACACTCTCACATGTTACTGGTCAAAGTGCAAAATGGGACAATTCATATAGAGAGGAATTTTGAAGTATCTAATAAAATTACAAATAAATTTTCTCTTTGACTTGGCATTAGTGCTCTCAAACTACGATATGGAGACCACTGAGGATTCCTGAGACTTTCCAGGGGAATATGTGAAATCAAAACTATTTCAAAACAAAACTAAGACAAATTGGAACCCTTGTGCAAAACTGGTGGGAATGTAAAATGGTACAAGCATTGTGGAAAACAATTTGGCATTTCCTCAAAAATTAAAAATAAAGTTACTGTTTAATCCAGTAATTCCACTGTTGTGTATGTACCCCGCAGAATTGGAAGCAGGGTTTTGAAGAGATTTTTAAATTTTTCTTGGCTGCTTTGGGCCTTTGTTGCTGCGTGCGGGCTTTCTCTGTTGAGGTGCACGGGCTTCTCATTGCAGTGGCTTCTCTTGTTGCAGAGCACGGGTTCTAGGCGCGCGGGCTCAGTAGTTGTGGCTCGCTAACTCTAGAGCGCAGGCTCAGTAGTTGTGACGCACGGGCTTAGTCGCTCCGCGGCATGTGAGATCTTCCCAGACCAGAGATCAAACCCGTGTCCCCTGCATTGGCAGGTGGATTCTTTTTTTTTTTTTTTTTTGTGATATGCGGGGCTCACTGTTGTGGCCTCTCCCTTGCGGAGCACAGGCTCCGGACGCGCAGGCCCAGCGGCCATGGCTCACGGGCCCAGCCGCTCCGCGGCACGTGGGATCTTCCCAGACCGGGGCACGAACCCGCGTCCCCTGCATCGGCAGGCGGATTCTCAACCACTGCGCCACCAGGGAAGCCCCGGCAGGTGGATTCTTAACCACTGCGCCACCAGGGAAGCCCCTGAAGAGATATTTATACACCCACGTTCATAGTAATATTATTCACAATAGCCAAAATGTAAGAACAACCCAATGTCTACCAATAGATTAATGGATAAATAAAATTAGCGTATCTACACAATGGCTTTTAAAAGGAATGAAATTCTGATACATGATACACCATAGATGAACCTTGTGGACATGTTAAGTGAAATAAGCCCGACACAAAAGGAGAAATATTGTGTGATTTCATTTATATGAGGCACCTAGAGTAGTCAGATTCGTAGGGACAGGAAGCAGAATGGTAATTGCCAGGAGCTGGGGTTGCAGGGGTGACTGGGGAGTCATTGTATAATGGAAACAGAGATTCAGTTTTAGATGATGAGAAAGTTCTGGAGATGGATAACAGTTGTGCTTACACAGCAATGTAAATGTACTTAAAGCCACCAAGCTGTGTACTGAAAAAATGGCTAAAATGGTAACTTTTAGGTTATGTATATTTTACCACAATAAAAAAGAAAACAAAAATAAATACATATAGATGATAGATAGATAGATAGATAGATAGATAGATAGATAGACAGATAGATAGAGATAGATATACCTAAGACAATATTTGCCTTTCTTCATTCTCATCCTCTCACAAGTATACTGAGGCATTTTCCAGACTACAACAAAGTAAGTATAGAAAAATAAGAGAATCCAAATGTCTTCTACTAAGGAAGACATTAAAAAGATTTGCAAAAATGTAAAATGATACCACTCTTCTCATTAATTTTTTTGTTTGTTTTGGAAAATATACTTCTCTCTTCAATAAAACATGCCTTGTTTGTGGTAATATATAATGGGTTTATTACTATTATATTTAAAAGCACACATTTATAAGATTTCTTCGTTTAATTTCTAATGTAATAAATACTGAGAGACAGAGCCCATATAAATATGGCCCATAAAAATATCTTTTAGCAAAGATAGATTCCAGCGTCAGAGTCTCTGAGAGGTTGGCAGGACATATTGAGGAACCTTTTTGTGCATGTGTAGTCCAGGTGGTTTCCTTGACCTCCAGAATGAAAAATATGGTAGTCTTATCTTTTTACTAAGGCAGAGCTGAGCTTCTCTCTGCTCCTGTCTTTATCTTTTCCTTGAAATGTCAGCAGGAGACAATCTCCAGCTGCTCAGCCTAGAGCCGTCTACCTTCTACCTCAGTGCCAGGGTCTATTCACCCTGACTGCCTGTGGAGGTACCCACTGGAGTGCCAGAACTGTCTGGGAGTATGTGTGTGTGTGACTGTGGTTGTATAAGTCTGCATGTATGAACCTGTGTGTCTGAGTTTCCGTGTCTGTGAGCATCTCGACTGTGAACGTGAATTTCCCCCTGCACAGCACTGAGACATTGAGTGTCTCTCTGTTTTCCTCTGTATGAATTTGTGTCTGCACCTTTGTCACTGAATGAGTGTACGTTGGTTGTGCAAATCCATGTGTGTGTCTGTGACTCAGGGGATTACCTATTAGGTATGTGTCTCAGGGCATATGGGTCCGTGGAGTTGTGTCTGTGTTTTGTATGTGTGTGAGTGTGCTGTGTGTGAAGTTGCTGTCCCTTTGGGTGTTCCTGATTGTATCTGTGTGATTGTCTTCTTTTTGTGCCTGTGTGTATGTGGCTGTGTTCTGTGTCTATGTCTCTGCCTACATGTCTGTCTGTGTGTGTGTGTGTGTGTGTGTGCGCATGTGTGCACCTCCTTGGATTGTGTGTGGGTCTGCCCTGGGGGTTGTCTCACATGGCCCTGAGTGTGTGTACTTGTGTGTGTATCTCTGTGTGTGTGTGTGTGTGTGTGTTCTCCCCAGGGTATCCTTGCCTGCTGTGGTCTGTGTGTGAGCTGTCCATGAGCTCCACACCTGAGCCCCCAGGTGAGGCTGGGGGTGATTCTTTGCCTGTGCGTCTTTGTGTTTGCGATGTCTGTATATTACCCTGCGCGTGTGTGTATCTGTGCACCTCAGGAGAGGGCAGCTGCGGAGGGGATCTCCCTATCGGTGACCCCCAGGAATGGGTGAGAAGGAGCCAGTATGTGCTTCTCTCACCCCCAGGCTCAGCCTCTTCTGCCTCTGCTCCTTCCAGCCTCTGGTGGTTCCATCTCAGGCCGGAAGGATGGATGGAGTGAAGGGTTAGTTCACGGGACCACAGGCCGGGGAGTCAGAGGGCTCTGGGTGGCAGAGGGGATTACACAGTATAAGGAACGGTGTCTAGGGAGGGGCTGGGCAACAAAGCTCCTGGGTCTCTGGGAAGGGCTGGAGGAGTCCTGCAGGATTCCTGGGCCCCCAGAGGGCGGGTCCCTCACTCACCTGCACTGGTCCAGTCTGGGACCTGCAAGCAGCAACAGCAGCAGCATTACTGGCGGGAGGAGAGGCAGTGGGTCCACCGGAGGGTGCAGGTGAGGGATGGTGTGGCCGGCAAGTGTCGTCACCAAGCTGGGCTGCCCTCCCCTCTTCTCCATTCCCCGGACACCACACTTGCCCTGCCTCCCGCTTCACCCCCAGTTGGGCAGAGGCAAGCCAGGCAGGAGCAGACCCCGGGGGCCACATGGACTGTTCCTCCTAGACCTCTATGTCCTGGGCCTTGACTGGGTCACAGAGTGTCTGGAACCAGGAGGGAGAATCAGGCCCTGGGGCAATCTCTGATGGGGGTTGGGGGAATTACGAGGGACAGCACTTAGCACTGGGTCTTTCGCAGAGTAAATGCACAGCAGACTCACTGTGGATGCTGAGTCAGTATTTAATTTGCTTCAGCCCCATTCTGAGCGCTCAGCTGGGCAGTCTGAAAGGAACAGGGAACTTGGAGGAAGGAGAGTGATTGATATTAATTTAAAAGAACAAAAATGCTGGAATGTTGACACTCCTGGCTCTCTTTCAAGTCAACTCTCTCAGCGTTCCTCTCCTCACCCTCACCATCGTGAGGAAACTGAGGCCGCCAGGCATTTGGCCAACGTCACACAGTGGTTTCTGAGTTTATTGCCAACTACACCTGACCAAACTCCTTCTTCCGGAGTTCACTCCTTTGTATCTTGCCGGTGATGGTTTTGGGCAGCTCTGAGACAAACTCCACCTGGTTGAGGATAAAGCAAACACACTCTGACTAAGTCCCACGTCATTTTCTATCAACCCTCAGCTCTCCTCCTTTGGCCTCTCACAGTCCCCTAGACAGGCTGGTGCCATGTGGGGGCCTTAATGGGGTCCACTGTTTATGTCAGATGCTCCTCTGACCTCCTTAAGTTGGATGCAGCCCCTTGATGTATTTTGACCAGTGAAATATGAGTAGGAGTGAAGTGTGCCACCTCTAACAGAAAAGTTGGGAGTCATTGAGACAGGCCACCCCCTCTGTCCATCTCTTCTAGTACTCTGGGAGGTACCTACCTGGTGGCTGCTCCTTTACCCTGGTCCCAGGACGAGGGGATGTGGAGCAAAGGCTCCGGGAAAGCTATGGTGGCGTGAGCAAGAAAGACACCGTCCTTGTTATAATCCACTACAACTTTGGGACTGTTTGTTACCCACAGTAACATGTAGCCCTTCCTGACTGGTACGCATCCTCTATTCTACTCTTGATAAAGCCTCAGATCCTAATGTTAGCAGCATGAACTCTGTGTCAGATACACATGGGGTTGAATTCCAGCTTCTATTTACTCTAATCTCAGACAATTTACTTTGAGTCTCTAAGCCTCAGTTTCCTCTCTGTAGACCGGGATGATTATCTCAGGTTGTGGAGAGGATTAAATGAAATAATGCATGTAAAGCATTGAGTCCAGGGCCTGGTACACACAGTAAATGCTCAATAAATGTTAGCTATATAGATTTATAATATGTATTGATTGTAAACATTCAGACATGCAGCAAAGTATTACTACAAAAGAAGGAAATTTTAACTTATTTTTAAACATATCAGGTAGCACTACGTATATTATTTCTTAGCCTGCCTTTTTATCTCAGTAATATATTATTGTGATCTTTTATGTTAAAAATCTGCATCATCATTTTAAATTACAGAATAATATTAAATTCCATGAGTAATTTCATCATTTCTCTACTGCTGCACAGTTTAATAGGTTGTGCACGGCATTTAAAACAAATGAAGTTGAACAAAAAATATCAGAATGTATTACATGTTGTTAGGGTAAATATCATTGTGTTCATTTTTGTTTGTTATGTATGTATATGTGTACTGGGTTGCAATATAGAATGTATTTCTCACGACAAAGAATGTTTTTTAATAGTTTGGAAGTTGCTGGTTTGGGTGTCTTTTTCAAATTTTGAAAGATTATAAATAACCTTCTTGGATAGCTTTGGGCAATTGTCTGACTTTTTTCTTTAGGTTGACACTTTAGGTTGACACTCCAGCAATGGATGAGTTTCTGACACAGGATCGAGCTTCTATCCGATTCAGTGGGCTCCCTCACACCCCTAAGCTGAAATGCCTCTTCTGCAGAGAAAAATATTACTGCTCTTGGCTACTTAGGCTTCACCCCAGACACTGTATGAGACTTGAGGCAGTGGAGCCCCAAGAACCACTCACAGGGACCAGACCCCATCCATTTGCTCTTGCTCACCTTCCTTGGGTACTTGTATGGGGCTGTCACTGACTTCACATGCTGCTGCAGTTCCTTGGTGAGCTGGTCTCGATCATGGGACAGGAAGTTTGGGGTCAGGACAATGAAAGCCTTCACTACCTGCAGTGAAGAACCAGAGTGGAGGCTCAGGGCGAGTGACAACCAAATTATAGTTTAAGGAGTAAATGCTTGGGACTTCCCTGGAGGTCCAGTGGTTAAGACTCCACGCTCCCACCACAGGGGCCGTGGGTTCGATCCCTAGTCAGGGAACTAAGATCCCGCGTGCCATGCCACACTGCGTGGCCAATAAATAAATAAATAAAAATTTAGAAATAAAGAGTAAATGCTGACTAAATTAATGGGAAAACAAACTGACAGTAGACCCTTTGGAAATCCCAGGTCCAAATCCCAATACTTCCAATTTCTACTCTTTGCCTTGGAACATTACTTAACCTATCTTAATCTCCATCTCCTTCTCTGAGAAATGGGGAGAGGACAGGTTCATTCCTCATCAGGTTTATGTAAAGATTCCATGAGATAATAATACACATGAAACGTAAAGCTAGCTTAAATGTATTTGTATTCCTATCATTGTTATCATCACCATTCTCACTATTATTGTAGGTAGAGTTCTGTGGGCATTTAATAAATGCTGGTAATTTATTAGTTTCGTATTATTATTTATGTCCTCATTTCATTTCACAGGACTGTACATAGAAGGTATTCAGTAAACACTTGTTGAATCAAGGATGCATGCTCTGGAGCCAGAGTGCTCAATTTCCCACCACTTATTAGCTGTGTAATCCAGGCAAGTTATTTAACCTCTTTATGCCTCTGCTTCCTTCTCTGCAAAAAGGTATAAAAAGAGTCCTTAATTCCTTGTGTTCTGTGAGGGATAAATGAGCTGACACCCAGTGAGAGCTGATTAACTACTAGATGGCAGCAGCAGCGGCATTCACTGTCAGCCTCATTTCAGTCACAGATGAGGCCACAGTGCCCCCTGCTGACCACATCGTGTAAGTGCACATGCACACCAACCATGCCCTCCCTTCACCCTAGGTCCAAGGCTGGGTAGGTATGGCCTGGACGTTTTCCCCTCACCTGCCTTCCCAGCCCCACACCCAGCCACGATGACCTCCACGTCCCGTTCCTCACCTCCCCTCGAATCGGGTCCGGGCTGCTCACCACAGCGGACTCAGCCACCGCTGGGTGCTCCGCCAGGGCGTTCTCCACTTCTGCCGGCCCAATGCGGTACCTGCAGGACCAATGGTTCCTTCTGAGCCAATTCCCGGGCGAGGGTGACCCAGGCCCTCAGATCGCATCTTTTGGAGAGACACATCTTCCCTTGGCACGGAGGGTATCTGTCACAGGGCGCCAGAGGCCTGTGTAATGGGGCTGAAATGTGAAGTCCTGAACGTTCCATGCTAAGAAATACAAGGCTCAGGTGCTCCCCAGGCCTCCTCACCTCAGCACCCCAGGTGAGGGTGGAGGTGAGTGCTTCATCCTCCCAGAGCTCTGGGGCTTGGCTCAAGCTCAAGCAGCTTCCCCTGGCATGAAAACTCCTTAGCTTAAACATTTGTACCAATTTTACACCCTGTTCCCCACTATATCAGCATTTGCTTAAGAAATGAAAAACAACAAACTCAATTTTCCTGAAATTCCCAAGAAAACATGTTATTCTAGTGTACCGTGTCATTTTTTTTCTTTATAAATCGTGTAAGAGTTAGGAACAACAGACTAGGAGTCAGACCGCCTTTGTTCAAATCTGGGCTGCACCCTGTACTGTCTTTGAAACTTCAGGCAACATTTCTCCCTGGTCACTGACTCCGTTTCCTCATGTAAAATGGGCATAATCATGGGACTCCCCTGGCGTTCCAGTGGTTGGGGCTACGTGCTCCCACTGCAGGGGCACGGGTTCAACCCCCAGTCGGGGAACTAGGATCCTGCATGCCACGCAGTGCGGGCCTCCACACCCACCCCGTCCCCCCCCAAAATAAAATAAAATAAAGTAAAATAAAATGCGCATAATCACATCTACCTTACAGCATTGGGAGGTGGTTCGTATAAAGCTCTACAGAGAGTTCGGTCACATAGTACATATTCCATAAAGGTGAATTGTATTATTGTTGTTGTTGTTGTTATGTGTTTCTGTGACACGTGGTTCATCAGAGGAGCACACAGAATAAGCTCCCTCAGCAAACAGGGACCGAAGTCAAGTTTTCCTTCCCAGTGCCTTTAACTTGCATGATGTCTTACTTTGGTTCAGAGTTAGGCTGAGAGTCCATCACCAAGGCATGAAGTAATGTCTGGGCCTGCTACCCCCCACCAGGCTCCTGAGGGTGGTACCTTCTGGCTCAGCGTCAGCCACACCTACCCGGAGGCATTGATGACATCATCGGCCCTCCCCAGGAACCAGAAGTAGCCCTCTGCATCAACAGTTGCTCTGTCCCCACTGTTGTAAAAGTCCCCACACTCCACTTCGGCTGTCTTCACCGGGTTACTCTGCCAAGAGAACAACACACCTCTGTCAAGAACAGTGAGTTGAGAGGTGATGAGCTACAGCAGTGGGCTCGGACCTGGGTTTGAATCCGGCTTCTGGCTCTACCTGGCACCTGGGCAATTTTTATAATCTCTTTGACTCTACTTTCATTACATGCAAGCACTCCATGCATGCTACTGGTCGATTAGTGAACAATGTTAAACCAATTTTAAGAACAATTTTTAAAATTTTATTTCATTTATTTATTTCACTTATTTTTGGCTGCGTTGGTTCTTCGTTGGTGCACGCGGGCTTTCTCTAGTTGAGGCGAGCGGGGGCTACTCTTCGTTGCGTTTCACGGGCTTCTCATTGCGGCGGCTTCTCTTGTTGCGGAGCACGGGCTCTAGGTGTGCGAGCTCCAGTAGTTGCGGCACGTGGGCTCAGTAGTCGTGGCTCACGGGCTCTAGAGTGCAGGCTCAGGAGTTGTGGGACACAGCCTTAGCTGCTCCGTGGCATGTGGGATGTTCCCAGACCAGGGATCGAACCCGTGTCCTCTGCATTGGCAGGCGGACTCTCAACCACTGCGCTAGCAGGGAAGTCCCCAGAACAATTTTTAAAAATAACAACTCACTTTTGTGTGCCACTGCGGTAAAATAAAATTGCCGCTAGAGCATAACTGTCTTTTCTTCACTGTTATAAGCTCTGCATTTACACAGTGGCTGGACAGATTGGAGGGGTCAATAAATGTTTGCTGAATGAATTTTCTTCCCAAACTATTACCTCATTTGAGCCTCACAGAAAGCTTCTGAAGCTGGTATTCTTCATTAAACTTTTAAGATAATTGTATATTTTCATGCAGTTATAAGAAATAATACAGAGAGATCTCATGTACCCTTCACCTAGTTTCTCCCAATGGTAACATCTTGCAAAAATAATGCTCGATATCATAATCAGGATATTGACAGTCATACCATCCACCAATCTTACTCAGGTTTTCCCAGTTTCTTACTTGTACTCATGGGTGTGTGTGAGTGTATCTAGTTCTATGCCATTTTATCACATGTGTAGGTCCATGTATCTTCTACCACAGTCAAGGTACAGAACAGTCCCATCATCACTAGGATCTCTCATGTTGCTTTTTGTTTGTTTGTTTGTTTTTTTGCAGTACGCGGGCCTCTCACCGCTGCGGCCTCTCCCATTGCCGAGCACAGGCTCCGGACACGCAGGCCCAGCGGCCATGGCCCACGGGCCCATCCGCTCCGCGGCACGCGGGATCCTCCCGGACTGGGGCACGAACCCGCGTCCCCTGCATCGGCAGGCAGACTCCCAACCACTGCGCCACCAGGGAAGCCCTCTCATGTTGCTTTTATATCCACATCCACCTCTCTCCTCTCCCTTCTTCCTCCTCCCTTCCCACACGTAACCCCTTGGCAATGACTAACCTATTCTCCATTTTGATACTTTTGTCATTTTAATAATGTTGCGTAAAGGGAATTATATAGTATATAACCTTCGGGACTGGCTCTTGTTTTAAACTCAGTATCATTCTCTAGGGATCCATCCACATTGTTGTGTTCATCAATAACGTGATCATATTCATTGCTGAACAGTATCTCACGTTACGGATGAGACACAGTTTCACCATTCACCCACTGAAGGGCGTCTGGGTAGTTTCATTTTTAACTATTATGCATAAAGCTGCTGTCAACCTTACAGATTTGTGTGAGCCTGGCATTTTTTAGCCCATTTTACAGAAGAGGAAACTGATGTTCAAGGAGGCGCAATAACTCACTCATAGTCACTCAGCGGGGCACTGGGAGGGTTGGCATTTGAATTTACAGCCTATGCGTGTGACCACTAACCACTGTGCTGGGACTTTCCTTCTTCTGGAACATGGGATAATTTCAAGAGGTTTCAGAAGAAAAATCTTTAAACATTAAATTGCATCCTTTTTTAGAGTCCCGTTCAATTGGTCTGATTATATTGAGATTCTCGGACATATTTTTAAAAGCTCTGGAACTACCAAGAGTAAGGTAAGTTTCCATTTCAGAGATTTTTTTTTTTTGCCTTTAATTTTTTATTTTTATACAGTTTGAAAGGTGTCTTTCCATTTAGAGATATTACATCATTTCTTTTAGTGAAAACAGAAGTTAGCTAGAATTTAAGAAAATGTTTTGTGTGTATTATAGTTATGGTTATAAGTGCCTCCTGTTTTTGGCAAGAGATACTGTTTTCCACTTGAGATACCAGATCAAATTCTTTTTTAAACAAATGCTTTAAAGTAATAATGTGATTTAAAGTGAAAAGTAATGTAAGTAATAATATAGATGGTGCATGGATATGGCAGAAAATAGTTGACGTGGACTTGAATGACTGAAATTTAGGAGACACCACATCAAAGGGTACAGAAAAAGTCCCACCCCCAATTCATGTACCATTTGAACTGCTGTCCATCTCAGTGTACTATGATACAGTTGACTTGACACATCCCTGTGGACAGGTCTTCCCTGAAGGAAATGAAATTTCTTGATGTCAATCATCTCAGGTAGGGTCAGAGATTGGAACCTTGCAGATGGGACTCCCACACCCAGGGAAGGAATTCCTTTGTCTCTATGGGCCTGAACTTCTTGGAAGTAGATTCTCAGAGCCATTGAAGAGCTCCTGAATGGTAGGAGAATAGTATCACATCTACCACACAGAGAGGGCCAGAGTCTACAGAGGCACCAAAGTGAGTTCTTCACCTTGACTACTTTTTAAAAGTGCTACTGGTGGGTCATGTCAAAAAAAAGTGACAAATGCGGGAAATTTAAGGTCTCATTTCCCCCCCAAAAAACACAAAAAAAGCACAAGAAGTTGAATTGACTATGTATGATGTCTAGGAAAGAGTCAAAGGCTTAAAACAGCCTTATAAATACCCAATCAAGAAAAAGCCATCTTCAGAATGGTAGAAAAGTTTTGTGACATTTTATTCACCCTTGCTCCAGCCTATCTCCTGCATGGCAGTTTTGCTCTTGCGCAGAGGGCAGCCCAGCTCCCAGTCCCTGCTCCAACCAGAGAGAGCAGAGAACATCTCATTTGCAAATTATTGTACACACCTGTTGTAACCTGTCTCTGGATAATTGGAGGACTGGTGCAAGGTACCCAGTTCATGTAACTCAGACTATAAGTGGGAAAAGCAACAGGCACTGTTCACAGAAGCTACCTGGAAGACTACAAAACTAAAAGATGCCTGAGGTAAGAAATTATGGGTGGAGATATACAATAGATCATCAAGGTCTGGAGGAGAAGCTGGGGTGAGATTCTTTCGAGAAATCAGGATATTCAAGACAGCTGTGCCCATGCTTATATTTAGAAAACCATGCACGTACCTGAGCAAGACGTGTGCTCACAAGAGTCCTAAGAAGACCTTAAACTTTCACCTCAGACTGATCTCTAGGCTCAGAGCAAGCCTAGCTAAGTGGTGAAGGAGTACCCCAGCACAGACCTAACTTGTACATTGGTTGTTCTCTCCTTTTTGTTGTTATTGGTACTTTTGTTTGTTTGACCTCTTGGCACTCAAGAAAATCTCTGTCAAAACATTAGCTGAACGTGAGCTAAATTATCAGAAACTTCAGTGTGATCACACATGGCAAATAATTGTCTTTGCAAGAAGAGTTTGGAAACGTCTCAAAACAAACATACTATTATTGGCTTCAACGGTCAACAAAACAAAAC
The DNA here is from genome assembly GCF_026419965.1 of Kogia breviceps. NCBI lineage: Eukaryota > Metazoa > Chordata > Mammalia > Artiodactyla > Physeteridae > Kogia > Kogia breviceps. The sequence goes on from NC_081323.1 coordinate 68,855,213, forward strand.
AAGAACAACAGCAAAACCCCAGCAACCCCAACCCCCAGGAAAGCAGGAGAATCTGATTTCCAGAGTTACCACATTGCAATAGTGAGAGGCCCAATTATCAACTAAAAATTACAATCCATACATTGAAACAGAAATCATGCCTCAGGACTTCCCTGGTGGTCCAGTACTAAACAATCCACCTTCCAATGCAGGGGAAATGGGTTGGATCCTTGGTCGGGGAACTAAGATCCCTCATGCTGTGGGGCAACTAAGCCCACGTGCCACAACTACTGAGTACATTTGCCTCAACTAGGCACCCGCATGCTGCAAACTACAGAGCCCATGCACCCTGGAGCCTGTGCGCCACAACTAGAGAGAGAAAATCCACATGCCACACTAGAGAGAAGCCCACACGCTGCAACAAAAGATCCTGCATGCCGCAACAAAGATCCTGTGTATCACAACTAAGACCTGAAACAGCCAAAAGTAAAAAATAAATAAATAAAATAAATAAATATTTTTTAAAAATCATGCCTCATTCAAAGGAATGAAATTTATTGACAGAAACCATCCCTGAGGAAGCATAGACATCAGACTTACTAGACAAACAGTTTAAATCAAGTTTGTTACATGTGGTCACAGTAGTAAAGAAAGAAATGAACAAAGCACTACAAGAAGTCAGAAAAATGTCATGTGGACAAAATGAGAATATCAACAAAGAGATGGAAATTATGTAAAGGCACCAAACAGACATTCTAGAAAAGTGAAATAACTAAAACAAAAAATTCATTAAAGTGTTTGGCAGCAGTTTAAAACAGGAATAAGAAAGAATCAGAGAGTTGAAGACAGAACAATAGAAGTTATTGGGTCTGAGGAGCAAACAGGTAAAAAAATGAAGAAAAGCAAACAGAGCCTAATGGACTTGCACAACACCATCAAGCAAACAAACGTGCATTATGAGAGAAGGAAATGAAACAGAGAAAGGGACAGGAATATTATTTGAAGATATAAGGGGCAAAATCTTCTCAAATGTAATGAAACACATGAATTTACAAATACAAGAAGTTCAAAGAAATCCAGTAAGATAAACCCAAGAGACCCACACCAGGATACATAAAAATCAAAATATAGGAAGCCAAATAGAATCTTGAAAACAGCAAGAGAAGTGACTCATCACATACAAGAATCCTCAGTAAGATTATCAGCTGATTCTCATAGGAAACCTTGAAGGCCAGAGGTGGTGGGATTACATATTTAAAGTGTTGAAAGAAAAAAACTGTCAATCAAGACTTCTCTATCCTGCCTTCAAAATGCTCCTTAAAAATGTGGGAGAAATTAAGATATTTTCAGATAAAAGCTGAGGGACTTCATTACCACTAGATCTTCCCTAGCAGATATGGTAAAGGGATTCCTACAGGTTAAAATGAAAAGACTCTAGACATGTGTCAAATCCATATAAAGATACCTTCAGAAAAGTTAAGTGTGTGGGCAAATGTAAAAGCCAATATTACTGTAATTTTGATTTGTGACTCCACTTTTAATTTTCTATAGTATATTTTTTAATTTATAAAAAAATATTCTAAGTCTATATTTTTGGGTAAACAGCATACAAAGATATAATTTACGGTGTCAGTATCAGAAACAGGGGACAAAGCTCTATAGAAGTAGAGTTTCTTGTTTTTGTTTCTTTTACTGCTTACATGTTTTTAATGAGGTAGCATTGGTTTATAACATCATATGTTTCATGTGTACATTATAATTTGACTTCTTTATACACTACAGCATGCTCACCACCAAAACTCTAGTTTCCATCTTTCACCATACAATTGACCCTCTTTACCCACTTTGCCCTCCAACCCCTATCCTCTCTGATAATCATTAATATGTTCTCCATTTCTATGCATTTGCTTTTTTTTTTTTTTTAATATTCCACATATGAGTGACATCACAGGTCTTTGTCCTTCTCTGTTTTGTTTTGTTTCGTTTTTTTAATACAGCCATCCAATTTACTTATGTACTGTCTATGGCTGTTTTGTTTTGTTTGTTTGTTTTTGAGGTACATGGCCCTCTCACTGTTTTGGCCTCTCCCATTGCACAGGCTCCGGACGCAAAGGCCCAGCAGCCATAGCTCACGGGCCTAGCCGCTACGTGGCATGTGGGATCTTCCCAGACTGCAGCACAAAACCGTGTCCCTTGCATCGGCAGGCGGACTCGCAACCACTGCACCACCAAGGAAGCACTTGTCCTTCTCTGTTTTGTTGATGGTTTCATTTGCTGTGCAGAAGCTTTTTAGTTTGGTGTAGTCCCATTTGTTTACTTTTGTTTTTGTTGCCCTTGCCCGAGGAGACATAGCCAAAAATATATTGCTAAGACCAATGTCAAAGAGCACACTCTCTATGTTTTCTTCTAGGAGTTTTATGGTTTTAGGTCTTACATTCAAGTTTTTAATCCATTTTGAGTTAATTTTTGTATATGATGTAAGATAGTGGTCTAGTTTCACTCTTTTTTCTGTAGCTGTCCAGCTTTCCCAACACCATTTATTAAAGAGACTAACTTTTCTCCATTGTAGATTCTTGGCTCCCTTGTCATAAATTTGTTGTCCGTATACATGTGAGTTTATTTCTGGGCTCTCAAATATTTCCATTGATCTATGTGTCTGTTTTTCTGCCAAATTATTTTGAATAGTATAATTTTGTAGTATGATTTGAAATCAACAAGTGTGATACCTCCCACTTTGTTCTATTTTCTCAGTCAGGATTGCTTTGGCTACTTGGGATATTTTGTGGTTCCAGACAAACTTAGAATTTTTTGTTCTATTTCTGTGAAAAATGTTATTGCGATTTTGATATGGATTGCACTGAATCTGCAGATTACTTTAGGTAAAATGAACATTTTAACAATGTTAATCCTTCCAACGCATGAGCATCAACTAGTTTTCCATTTCTTTGCTTCTTCTTCAATTTCTTTCAACAATGTCTTATAGTTTTTAGTGTACAGGTCTTCCACCTCCTTAGTTAAATTTATTCCTAAGGATTTTATTCAACCTGTTGTGATTGTAAGTGGGATTTTTTTCTTAATGTATTCTTCTGCTAGTTCATTGTTATTGTATATAAATGCAACAGATTTTTGTATACTGATTTTGTACCCTGCAACTTTCATCTTTTCATTTATTAGTTGCAATAGTTTTTAGTGGTGCCTTTACTGTTTTCTACATATAAAATCAGGTCATCTGCAAATAAGGTGACAAGTAAAATTTGTCACCTTTCCAATTTGGATGCCTTTTATTTCTTTTTCTTGCCTATCTGCTGTGGTTAGAACTTCCAATACTATGTTGAATAAGAGGGGTGAGGATGCTCATCCTCATCTTCTTCCTGATTTTAGAGGGATGGCTTTCAGTGTCTCACTGTTGAGTATGGTTTTAGCTGTGGGTTTGTCATAAATGGACTTTATTATGTTGAGGTATATTCCTTCCATCCCCACTTTATTGAGAGTTATTTTTAATCATAAATGTATGTTAAACATTGTCAAATGATTTTTCTAAAACTGTAGAGATAATCATATGATTTTTATTCTTTGTTTTGTTAATGTGGTGTATCACGTTGCTTGATTTGCATATACTGAGCCATCCTTGGATCCCTGTAATAAGTCCCACTCCATCATGGCGTATAATCCTTCTAATGTATTGTTGTATTAGGTTTGCTAATATTTTGTTGATAACTTTTGCATCTATGTTCATCACAGATATTGGCTTGCAATTTTTTTTTTCGTGTATGTTATCCTTGTCTGGTTTGGTATCAGTCTAATGTTGGCCTTGTAAAATGAGTTAGGAAACAGTCCTTCCTCTTAAATTTTTTGGAATAGTTTGAATATGATAGGTATTAAGTCTTCTTTGAATGTTTGGTAGAGTTCACCAGTGAAGCCATCTGGCTTTCTGGGAGGTTTTCAATTACTGTTTCAATCTCCTTAAGGTTGATCAGTCTATCCAGATTTTCTATTTCTTCATGATTCAATGTTAGAAGGTTGCATGATTCTAAGAATGTTTCCATTTATTCTAGGTTGTCCATTTTTTGTTCATAATATTCTAATAATCTTTTGTATTTCTGTAGTATCCATTGTTATTATGCCTCTTTTGTTTTTTATTTTATTTATCAGTGCCTTCTCTCTTTTTTCCTTTGAATTGAGCTACAGGTTTGTCAATTTTGTTTATCTTTTCAAAGAACCAGCTCTTTCTTTCATTGATCTTTTCTATTGTCTTTTAAGTCTCTATTGCATTTGTTTCTGCTCTGACTTTTAATATTTCCTTCCTTCTACTGACTTTGGGCTTCAGCTGTTCTTTTTCTAACTCCTTTAAGTGTAAGGTTAAATAGTTTGAGACTTTTTTTGTTTCCTGACGTAGGCCTGTATCACTATAAACTTCCCCTTAGTACCACTTCTGCTGCAAACCACAGATTTTGGTATGTTATACTTTTATTTTTATTTGTCTGAAGGTATTTTTAACTTTTTCCTTTAATTTCTCCCTTGACACAGTAGTTGTTCAGTACCATGTTGTTTAGTCTCCACATATCTGTGACTTTTCTAGCTTTCTTCTTGTAGTTGATTTCTAGTTTCATACCATTATATTCAGAAAAGATGCTTGAAAGGATTTCTGTCTTCTTAAATTTATTGAGACTTACTTTGTGTCCAAATACATTGCTTAACCTTCAGAATGTTCCATGTGCACTTGAGAAGAATGTGTAGTCTGCTGCTTTTGCATAGAATGTTCTATATAAATCTATTCAGTCCATTTGGTCTTAAGACCATTGTTTCCTTGTTGACTTTTTGTCCAAATGATCTATCCATTAATGTAAGTGGAGTGTTAACGTCTCCTACTATTATTGTGCTGCCATCAATTTCTCCCTTTAGGTCTGTTAATAATCGCTGTATATATTTTGTTGCTTCTAGGTTAGGTGTATACAGTTGTTGGTTCCAGGAACCCCTGCAGATACCAAAATTTGAGGATGCTCAAGTCTCTTATAATTTATATATAATGTACAATTTCCTGTAAAGTTTATATCATCTCTAGATTACTTATAATACCTAATACAATGTAAATGCTATGCAAATAGTTGCCTGCACACAACAAAGTTAGATTTGCTTTCTGCTTCTCTCTGGAATTGTGTTCTGAATTTTTTTTGATCTGCAGTTAGTTGAATCTGTGGATGTAAAACCTGCAGATCTGGAGGGTTGACTGTATATATGTTAATAAATATCTTATATTCTTGAAGGATTATCTCCTTTATTATTATGTAATGTTCATCTTTTGCTCTTCTTATCTTTCTTGGCTTGAAGTCTATTTTGTCTGTTATGAATATAGCTACACCCACTTGTTTTGGCTGTCCTTTGCTTGGATATCATCTCACATCCCTGCACTCAGAGCCTATTTTGTATTCAGAGCTGAGATGAGTCTCCTGGAGGCAGAATATAGTTGGATCTTGTTTTTTAATCCATCCAGCCACTGTGTCTCTTTTGATTGGTGACTCTAATCCATTGGCATTTAGGGTGATCACTGATGATATATGAGGACTTAGTTCTGACATTTTATCTTTTGTTTTCTGCTTGCTCTGTATTGACACTTTTTTTGTGGTTGTTTGTTTGGGGGTTTTTTGGGGTTTTGTTTTGTTTTGTTTTTTTCCTTGTGTTTCTATCTGCCATTTTAGTTTGGTGGTTTTCTTTGTTTTTTCTTAAGCTTATTCTTTTTTTATGTTTCATTTTGTGGTTACCATGAGGTTTGCATAAAATGTCTCATAAATAAAATAGCCCTTTTCTGTAGATAACATCTTATCTCATTTGCCTATGCAGGTTACATCGTTTTCCTTTTCCCCTTTTATACTCTGTGTGTGTCTCAAATTATCTTCTTTTATACTGTAAGTTTGTTATCAGATTGAAGTACCTTAATTATTTTTACTGCTTTCCCCCTTTTATGCTGTAACTGTTTAATATAGAGTTGCAATTTTCTGATTCTATATACTCAATGTTTTGTGTACCTTTGTCTTTTCATTTTGGTAGAAGAGCTCCTTTCAACATTTCTTGTAAGGCAGGTTTAGTGGCAATGAACTCCCTCAGCTTTTGTTTGTCAGGGAAAACCTTTATTTCTCCTTCATACCTGAAGGATAACTTTGCTGGTTTGAATAGTCTTGGCTGACAGTTTTTATCTTTCAACAATTTGAATGTGTCATTTCACTCTCTCTTGGCCTGTAGAGTTTCTACTGAGAAATCTGCTGATAGGCCAATGCAGGTACCTTTGCAGGATAATGTCTTTTTTTCCCCACTGCCTTTAAAATTCTTTTTTTATCATTGATTTTTATAGCTTAATATAATGTGCCTTGGTCTATTTGCACTGAGACAATTAGGTGTTCTATCAGCTGCAGAGTCATATATCCAGTTCCTTCACCCGGTTTGGGGGGTTCTCAGCTATTATTTCTTATTTATTTACATGCTCTCTAATCTCATCTTCTCTCCTCCTGTGGAATACCAATTATCCTTATGTTATCTTTTCTAATGGAGTCTGATCAGTTTCTTCATTTTTTAAAAACTTATTTCTCTCTCCTATGTGAATCATTTCTAGATTACTATCTTTGAGCTCACTAATTCTCCTTTCCATATGGTCTGCTCTATTTCCAATTGTTTCTAGTACATTCTTTATCTCATTTTATTGAGTTCTTCAGCTCCAGAATTTGTTTGTTTCTTTTTTAGTGTAACCAATCTATTTTGTAAAGTATTCCTCTGTTCATCAACTTTATTCTGAGCTGATTGAATTGCTTTTCTGAGTTTTCTTGTAGCTCATTGAGTTTCTTCATGATAGCTATTTTGAATTCTCCATCAGTTAAAAGCATGTTCTTCTGTGATTTTCAGTTTGGTTTCTGGAAAATTGTCATTTCTTTTTTGGCATACTGCATTGCTATCGTTTTTCATGGTGCTTGATGAGATGTTCCTGTGCCAGTACATTTGAAGTATCCAACACCTTTCTTAATAGATAAAGTTTTGCTTACTTTGTTTCTAACAAACCAACAATTGGTAACTAGAGGTTTTTCCTTTGTTTTTAAGTAGGTGGCACTATAGCACAAGTTTTTGGTTCGTCTTTCCAGACTGCCTCTTGTGGTATTTGAGAATCTGTACTTTCCATCTTCCACTGTCTCTGTGGAAGGTGTGGCTCCACGCCCTCATAATTGCTTCTTGTGCCCCTGGGGTCACTGGTGCCTTGCTGTTACTGGTGTCACGTCTGTTGCTAGCATCACCACCAGGAGCACTGGTATGGCAGAAGCTTCCGCTGTGGCTTGGGTTTCCTAGGTTGCAGCCACTGCTACCCCAGTGGGGGAAGCTGGAGGGAGGGGTAGAAGCTGGGGTCAGTGGTTGTCAAGTTCATGGGCACCACCACCACAAGCAGTGGTCTGGAGTTTCATGTGCTCCTGTGGCTGAAGGGACGGGGGTCATGGGGCTCACTTCTACTGCTGCCCAGTTCTCGGTGGCCATGGGCACTGCTGCAGCTGGAAGCCAGAGTCATGTGTGTCACCTTTGCTGCTGCTACTGGATTCTCTGGGGCTGTGGCTCAGCCATGATAGCCAGGAGGCCAGTATCATGGGCACTGGTTCTGCCTCCTCTATGTGTTCCAACCCACCCACCTTCAGATTACAGATGTGTAGATCTCTCTTGTGACCTGGTATGTTGAGCAGAGGAACCGATGTTGAGTTATGGATGTTTTACTAGCTGTAGATTAAAGGAGAGAGACAAAGGGATTTTCTCACACCACCATAATGCTTAGAAGTACAGCTTTTGTATGTAATTGAAGTTAATTTGGTATCAATACAAATTAGATTGTTATCATTTTAGGATGTTATATGTAATCCCCATAGTAACCATGAAGAAAATATCTAAGGAATATAAACCAAAGTAAATTAGAAGAGAAGCAAAATGTGTTACTACAAACTATCAACTACACACAAAAGAAGGCAGTAGTGGAGGAAATGAGGGACAAAAAAGCATTAAGACATACAGAAGATGAATAGCAAAATGGCATATGTAAGTCTTTCCTTATCAATAATTACTTTAAGTGTAAATGGATGAAACTCTCCAATCCAAAGGCAGAGATTTGCAGAATAGATGATAAAACATGATCCAACTCTACACTGCCTATAAGAGACTCATTTCAGATTCAAAGACACAAGTGGGTTGAAAAGATGGAAAAAGACATTCCCTACAAATAGGAGCCAAAGAGAGCTAGGGTGACTATCTAATAATATCAGACAAAATAAGCTTGAAGTTGAAAACTGGTACAAGTGACAGAAAAAGGACATTATATACTGAAAAAAAATTAATTCACTGAGACTATATAACATTCAGAAAAGTATATGCACCTAACAGCATAGTGCCAAAATATATGACGCAAACGCTGACAGAATTAAAGGGAGAAATCAAAACTCCAAATTATATAAAATAAACATTGATGGAATTGAAGGGAGAAATATACAGTTCTACAATAACACTTGTAGAGTTCAATATATTACTTTCAATAATGGATAGAACAACCAGAAAGAAGGTCAATAATGAAGTGGAGGACTTGACTAACACTACACACCAATTGGATCTGACCGATATATAAAATATCCTGCTTAAGAACAACAGAACACACATTTTTCTCAAATGTACATGGAACATTCTATAGGATGGGCCACATAATATGCCACAAAACAAAGATTACTACATTTTAGAAGACTGAAATAACACAAGGTATCTTATCTGATCACATAGAATGAAATTAAAAATTAACAACAAAAAGAAAAGTGAGAAATTCACAAATATGTAGAAAATTAAGCAATACAGTCTTAAACAATCAATAAGTCAAAAATGAAATCACAGGGGAAATTAGAAATTACATTGTGATCAATAACAACCAAACTACAACATACCAAAACTTGTCATTGTAACAAAAGCAGTGCTGAGAAGGAATTTTAAATGCCTACATTAGGAAAAAAAAAAATCTCACGTCAATAATTTAACACCTTAAGTAACAACAAAGAGGAGAGCAAACTAAATCCAAAGCTAGCAAAAGAAGGAAATAAGTTTGGATCTAAGAATAATAAAATAGAGAATAGGAAAACAATAGAGAGAACAAATAAAGCCAAAAGTTGGTTCTTTGATAAGATCAAAAATTGACAAATGTTTAGCTATATTAAGAAAAAAAGAGATGATTCAAATTATTAAAATCAGAAATGCAAAAGGAGATATTACTAGCAATTTTACATTTCAAAAAAAGAAAACTCTGTAAGAGAACACGATGAACAATTATTACCAAAAGACTCGATAATCTAGATGAAAGAGGCATATTTCTAGAAACACATAACCTACAAAAAATGAATCATGAAGAAATTAAAAATCTGAATAGAACTATAACTACTAGTAAGGAGATTGAATCAGTAATCAACCCTCTCATCCCTCCCCACCCTGAAAAAAAGCCCCAGACCTTTAGGCTTCATTGGTGAATTCTCCTGAACATTTAAAGAAGAATTAATACCAATTATTCTCATGCTCTTCCAAAAAATTGAAGAGGAGGGACATACTCCTTAACTCAATCTACTACATCAACATTACTCTGACACCAAATCCAGGCAAAGATACTACAAGAAAAGAACACTAGAGACCCTTATGAATAATTGGGGCAAAATTCTCAGCAAAATGCTAGAAAACAGAATTCAGCAACATATTAAAAGGATTATATACCATGTCCAAGTGGGATTTATTCCTGGTTCTACATATGAAAATCAATGTAATGAACCATGCTAATAGAATGACAGTGGGGACTGGGGGACCACATATCTATTCAATTGATGCAGAGAAAGCATTTAACAAAATACACTACCCTTTCATGATAAAAACACTCAGTTTATTTAATAAACTAGGAATAGAAGGAAACATCCTCAACATGACAAAGACCATATATTTTTCTTAAAAAAGCATAGCTAACATCATTCTCACTGGTGAAAGACTGAAAGATTTTCTCTTAAGATCAAGAACAAGACAGGAGAGCCTGATTTCACCATTTCTACTCAACAAAGTATTGGAAGTTTACCCAGATCAATTAGGCAAGAAAAAGAAATGAGGCACCAAAATGAAACAGAATTAAAACTAGATCTGTTCACAGATAACGTGATCTTACATGTACAAAACCCTAAAAAACTTTCTCACACAGACACAAACTGTTAGAGCTAATAAAGGAATTCAGCAAAGTTGTAGGAAAGAAAATCAGTGCACAAAACTTAAGGTGCAGTTCTATACTTTAACAATTAACAATCCAAAAAGAAATTAAGAAAACATCAATAAGAATACAATAATAAGGATAAATTTAGTATAGAAGGTGAAAGACTTGTACACTGAAGATTAAAAATCACTGCTGAAAAAGAGAAAGAAGACAAATAAATGGAAAAGCATCCCATATTCATTGATTTGAGACAATATTAAGGTGACAATGCTGCCCAACATTTTCTACAGATACAATGCAATCCCTGTCAAAATTTCAATGCTGTTTTTTGCAGACATAGAAAAACCCATCCTAAAATTCACATAAAATCTCAAGGGATCCCAAAGTGCAAAAACAACCTTTAGAAAGGAGAAAAAAGTTGGAGGACTTACATTCCTGATTTCAGAAACTTACTTCAAAGCTACAGCAATCAAAACAATGTGATACGTTCATAAAAAGAGACATACAGATCAGTGGAATAGCATAGAGAACCCAAAAAGTAACCCTCACATATACTGTCAATTGATTTTAGGCAAGGGTGCCAAGACCATTCAGTGGGAAAGACAGTCTTTTTAACAAATGGTGCTTGGAACCTTGGATGTCCACATGCAAAAGAATGAAGTTACCTTATATCATACACAAAAATTAATTCAAAATGGATCAAAAACTTAAATGTAAGAGCTGAGCTTATGAAACTCTTGGCAGAAAACATAGAGGAAAATCTTGCCTTGGATTTCACAATGATTTATTGAATATGACATCAAAAGCACAGGAAATAAAAGAAAAAGTATTGAATAGATAAAATGTTCTTCACCAAATTTAAAAACTTTGTATGTCATAGGATACTATCAAGAAAGTGAAAAGACAACCCACTGAATGCGAGAAAATATTTGCAAAGCATATAATTTGCATATCTGATAAGGAATTAATATCCAGCCTACATAAAGAACTCTTACAACTTAGAAACAACAGAAAAATGAACAACCCAATTAAAAATGGGCAAATAACTTGAATAGACAATTATCTGAAGATATACAAATGGCCAATAAGAACGTGAAAGATGCCAGTCATTAGAGAAATGTCAATCAAAACCGCAATGAGTTACCGCTTCAAACCCATTAGAATGGCCATTATTAAAAATAAACTGAAAAAAAGCTAGTGTGTGTAAGGATATGAGGAAACGAAAACCCTTGTGCATGTGGAAAACATGTACGGCAATTCCTCAAAAAGTTAAACAGAATTACTATATGATCTAGCAATTCCATTTCTGGGTATATAACCAAAAGAAGGGAAAGCAGGGACCCAAACAGTTACTTGCACAATCAGTGTTCATAGCAGCATTATTCATAAAGGCCAAAAGGTGGAAACAACCCAAATGTCCATCAAAACTTGATATATAAATACAATGGAATATTATTCAGTCTCAAAAAGATGACAGTTTGCTAAAACATGGATGAGCCTTGAAAACATTGTGCTAAGTGAAATAAGCCAGACACAAAAGGGCAAATGTTGTATGATTCCACTTATATGAGGTAACTAAAATAGGCAAGTTCTTAAAGACAAATGGTACCATTAGAGGTTACCAAATGATGAGGAGATGGGGACTAGGGAGATATTGTTAATAGGAACAGAATTTCTTCTGGGGATGATGAAAATTTTCTGCAGATGCATCGTGGTGATGGTTGTGCAATATTGTAAATTTTACTCAATGCTACTGAATTGTATTCTCAGGAATGGTGAAAAGGGTAAATTTTATATCATATATATATATGTATGTATATGCCTCAATAAAAAGAAAATGAACAGAAAATAAGCCAACAAATCTCAATGGAAGAGTGACATGTCTCATTGCCATGAGAACATGTGAAATGAAGGAAATCAGTGTGGCCATATGTGAAGACATCTTTGCAAAATAAAATATATTATGTACAATTTTTTTAAAGTCATGGCTTTGGACCACCCCAGTTTAACTTAACCAGAATCTCTGCATTGGATCCAAGTATTTAAAAAAAAAGAATCCCTCAAATGATTTTAACATGCAGGCAGTATTAAGAACTGCTGATCTATACACCTGTTACTCTGTGTTCATTTTCCCTTTTAGCCAACCTCTAAACTGTGCTACTGAGAATTAAGGCTAAGGCTTGCATGATTGCTTCTGGACAATAGTACCACAGAGGGGCAGGACCCCACCCACCCACCCAAGGCCATAGTGTGATCACAACAGTGACACCAGCGGCTGGGACTCTGTAGAAAGGAGATGGAGTCTGAGATCAATTTCAGGGTCTGTCTACCCTTCTACGGTCCATCTTGGAAGCTGAGGATTTCCTCTTAGTGGCCACTGCTAGCTACAGTTTGTCTGATGAAGAGTTACAGCAGGTTTCCTTATACTCTATTGTAGGTTTCTGTAGTCCCTGGATTTCTCATTTAGAGCTTGGGGTCCAAGACACACCACTTTGAAGCCTAGACCTGCCATTTATTTGACATGGGAAAGACATGTAAAGCTTCCAATCTGCAGTCTCTTCCTCTTTAAAGTGGCGATAATAGCGACCCTGGAGGCTCAGCAAGATTAATAGATTTGTTTGCACCCTCTTGGTAAGTGGGGTGGTATGATGTGAACCCAGTAAAGCCAGCATTCTTAACCACGAGAGATCACTGGACCCCAAGTCTGGTGGTTTTGAAGCCAGGCTGTTTTCTACCTCATCAGTCAGCCCATAAGTGCCAGGAGGGTTATGACAGAAAGGGACATGAGAACACACTATGAGCTTTGAGATTAATTAGAACAGGTTTCATTGACTTGGAGTGAATAAAGGAAGAAGGAAGAAGTCTCAGGATGCAGAGTTCAGTCCAGTCCCTTATCAGCTACACAGCTCCCTGCAAGGATTCTTGGGCCTGTATGGGGGCAGATGGTGTGTCCTTACCTCATAGTACATGAAGACGCCTATGGGCCTGGTGGGCTTGATCCTGATGCCAATGTTTCCTTCAGTGTTGGGAGGCAGGATGTTGCCCTTGTCATCAATGATCTGGAGCAAGAGACCTGTGAATCCCACCCTGCAGGGATCCCCAGCACTCCTGCCCCACCCAAACACTGCCTGGCTCATTCATGTGACACAGCAGGGGTAACTGGGGTGGGAGGTTGTGGTAGAGGAGCCCTGTCAGAAAATAGAATAAAACTGTCAAAAGTCTTTGAAATCAGCAAATGGTGAAACCCAAGCCATGGGTCTATGTGTTTCATGCATATACAGACATCACAAATGTGTCTTCAAGCTAGAAAACACGGATCAGGAACAATTAAAAGCACCAGCAGTGGAGAGAGCCGCCTGCGCTACTGCAAGTACTCTTTCCCAGGCTCGGTGCGTGAGGCCTCTGGCTGTCCTGGCAGGCTGCACTCATGCCCAGGACACTGCAGGTCCCAACTGAAACCTCCCCAGGAAATTGGAGGAAAAGTAGGCGGAGAAGAGGAAGGGCAACCGGGGGAGGCAGGACTGGTTCTGTCACCTCGTGTCACACGATGGTCCAACCCTAGCCGAGCACTAACTGCTCTCTGCCAGTGTCTTTACCACCAGACCTGAATGTCGTAGGGTGGGATGGCCTTCCCCATGGAACCCGGCTTGATCTTCATCTCCCGGAGAGTGCCACAACTTACTCCCTGTTCACAAAAGAAGAGAACTGGGGTTGGCCGAGCGTCCAGGCTGATCACAGAAACACAGCATCCTTGCTCACAGATGTCATTTGATGCTGTGCAAAGAGCCCTCGTGGCGAAGCTAGAAGGCATCAACCCAACTCTAGTCAGCAGACATTCACTGCACCTGACATGGACTGGGCCTGAGCCCAGTGCTGGGGCTACAGAGTCCAGTGGGAGAGACCACGAAGAAGCAGAGGAGTGAGCCCAGGGCTGTGGGCATGTAATGTAGGGTGTGGAGTGCCCACTGTATGCTAGACATGTGTCCATTTGCCGGGGAGGGCTATGAGTATATTTAACAACCATTTACTCGTAGCTGCCTCAACTGCTTCTCAGAGCTGTGTTGCGATTATTCAGATTGTTCACGTTGTTCTCCTACCCGCTATGTCTTCCTGATGAACCTTATTCCTTCTTTATGGTTCTCTAAATTATCATTCTTCCTAAAGTTAAGCGCTTTACACACAGAGCGACCAAGGTTTGAATCTTGACTCCACCACTCAATAGCTATGTACCAAGTAATCCCCCTTGATCTCCTCCTCTGTCAAAGGGGGGTAATTATAACATTATCGCTCATCGAGTGCTTGTGAGTGTGTGCCAGACACACACCAAGTATTCAGTAAACAACTACCACCAGCCATCATTCAGGCCCTAATAAAATGAAGTTGGGAGATTCTCTTTCTGTGGTATTTTTCCCTGCACTTTTTTGTTGCTTGTCTGTTTCCTCAGTAGATAATGAGCATTTAGAGAATAGGGACTGTCCCATCCACCTCTGCACCCCCGGCATCTAAACACAATACCTACCTTAAAACAGTGACAACCATAACTGCAGTAGGGGTTGGACAATGTGCCCAGAGCTTTGTGTACTTTCTTTCATTTACCTTATCATAACCTGGCAAGATTGGCATTATATTTCCATTTTGGAGATGGGGAAGCTAGACCCTGCAAGATTCAATGATATGCCTACAGTCTCGAAGCCTATAACTGGCAAGAGTGAGATCTGAACTGTGGTCTGAGCTCCTGAGAGAGGAAGTACTTTCCCCTCTGCAATGTCACTGCTCACACTCTAGGCATGTGGAAAATGTTGCAGAGATGAGTGTATAGGTGTGAAAATGTTTGGAGAAATAAAGCATCATCCGGGTATCGGGGAGTATTCTGTGTTATGAATAGCTGATGCAAAGGGACTAGTGTCATGGGTGTAGCGCATAGTTGTAACCTCACCCTTCTTGCCTGAATGCAAACTGTGAACCAGCAAGGACAGACCTAGAGTCTTAAAATTTCTCAATCCCGGAATCAGACCCAGTAACTGATTATTTATTTATTTTTTCAAAATAATGTCAGAAAAGTATGTCAGTTGGGACTGAAACAGCTATTTTGCTACAGGCCCTGAGATGACAGTCATCCCTCTGTCAGCTAAAGGGATGATAGGGAAGTAGGGGAAAGTGGCTCTGTCCAGCATCGGAAATGCATTGAAAATGTGTTAGAAGTGAGATACCTGCCCACACTATCATGGATAAAGTCCTTGAGGTTCAAGACATGCATTATTCTCTGCATGTCCTGCCCACCTGACCGGTCAGTGATCCTCTTTGGGATCACACTGTGTCTGTGTGTGTGTGTGTGTGTGTGTGTGTGTGTGTGTGTGTGTGTGTGTGTGTGTGTGGCGAGTATATAGAAGATCTCTCCTCCTGCTAGTGTCTCACAATCAAAGCTGTGTGCTCTCCTCATAAACACCCAGAAATGAACTAGTGAACTTCCGGGGCTAGCTCCTGCCTGCTCCTGTGGTTGCTGCCTAGGAAGGGACAGTGAAGTGGACAGGACTTGCAGTGGTGGCTTCCATGTTTCTGGAGAGTGCCTTCTATGCCAGTACCCCTCCTGGGCTCCCTTAAACTAATTATCACAGGTACAGTGGCACCATGTCCTTAGACCCCTTTCTAAATTTTTGCCCAATAGTTTTCAGCACATTGGTTTTTTGACAAGTTGATGAGCTGCAATTGTCTTCTCTGCAAATTTACTTGGGACAAATTAGCCTAGAGCTCTGGAGGCTCCCATTGGCTTTCAGCAATGCTGTGTGCACAGTGGGGCCTCTGCACACACTCATAGCAGGATTCAGCTCATCTGCTGGGTTCAGTAGATGAGCACATCGTGACTGGCCCAGAGGGACCATTCACCTACCGTTTCTGACTGTCCATAGGCCTGGTAGAGCAGAGTGCCTGTCTGTCTTCTCCACAGCTCTTGCTCCTCGGGCAGCAGGGCCTCCCCACCAGTACAGCAGTGCTCCAGGGTGGGGAACCTGAGACTGAGGGGAAGGCAAGGTGTCAACAGAGCCTCCGCAGATTGGGCTTGGGCACTCTGCCCAGCCCCAGGGAGAGCTCAGAGCATTGTCATCTGGATCATTCATCCTTCTGCTCCTTCACCTTCTCACTTGCCTTCTGGGCATTTTACTGGTGGTCAAGTCCAAGTGGAAGTCACTTCCTGTTGTTGCCTGTTAACTCATCTGGCAGGGGTAGGTGGTGGTGGTGGTGAGGCTCATGGGTTAAATCAGGGAGATCAGGATTGAATATGGATGTTGATGTAACAAGAGGGAGAAAAGTGTGCTTGGAACACATTCTAAGCATTCTATGTGGCTAAGAGGGATATCTTTATAAACCATAAGGGCTGAGGGATAAGACCCCAAGGATATGCTGGGAGGGTAATAGAACTCTACCGCTTTCTGGGAAGAGTGGGCTTATGTGAACTGAAGGTCTTTGGTGTTTCTGGCTGGAGAACACAAATTAGGGGTTGGAAGTGAATTGCTTGGGACATCAAGAAAGACCGGGGTTCATGTAAGTGAAGAGAAGGATCCCAGGTAACAGCCCTGAGAGCAGGAATTTGGGAGAGAACAGAAAAGTCCGCTGTGAACATTTGCAGTAGTTTGCTAGGTACATTGTGCGATGTAAATCCTCTCATCTATTTTCCCCATGAAGATTTCCATAAATAATATAAAAATCATCACAAAATAATGATGGATTCCCTGAAGGAAATGGGTAGAAGTGGTTGGGGTCTCAGTACCACCTTGCACAGGGCTGAGCTGAGCCAGCTCGTAGGGATGAGGGAGGTGGCAGAATCCCTTGTCACCCTGTCCTCATATATACAGAGCCTGTGGTGATGGACAGGAGGGCTGGCTTCATTGAGGGTATGTTCCTCATTCCTCTTGACCTTCATCCAAAGTACATAAAATGGGCAGAGTCTCCAATAGAGTCAATATTCATGCCCTGGTTGGATTTTTATGGGGTTTGTTCACCATCTCAAGAACGTTGCAACAAGTAGCTGTAATATGAGCTTTGAAATACAGTTGGAAACATAATTCTGTCAGATTGAGGGTTCATGAATAAAATCAAGCTGTATTTCAGTTACCTTCATAAATTGAACTCCCTGATATTTTAAGTCTTATATGTCTAAAACATGTTAGCTCTGATTTTGAAGTACCCATTTCAATTTCAGAGTTACTAAAAGATACATAAACAACCATAAGGTTCAAAGAGCAGATTTCAGGTGAGTTAAAAATTAATCCACAAACATGGGGAAATGCAAAAATAAAATTACAGTATGATACTACATACCCATCAGATTGGCAAAAATTAAAACTTGGACAAAAACACATATTTCCAGAGATGTGGAACAATGGGAATTCTCCTACCCTGGTAGCGGGAGCATACCTTGGTTCAATACTTTGGAAAATAAGGTAGTAGGGTGCAATGTCAGTGTGACCTAGCAATTTCTCTCCCAGAGAAAATCTACAGCAATGTGTGTTTACATGTTTATGTAAACGTTCAAAAATTCAATGCAGAATTAATCATCAATAATTCCAAACTGAAACCTACCCAAATGCCCAATAATAGAACTGATTAAAAATGTGCTACTTTCATAAAAAGTCACATTATACAGCAATGAAAAACTCCAGCATTATTTAACAACACGGACACTTCGTAGAAACATAATGTTGAAAAAAGAAGCCAGATATGAACGAATAATGTACAATTAAACGAAGTTCAAAAGCAAGGAAAGTAATTTGTCTAGGGAAATTTCCTATGTAAACTGTGAGGGAAAATAAGGAAATGAACACCATAAAAGCCAAGATAGTGGATTCCTTTAGTGGAGATGGAGAGGCATAAGGAGGTCTCTGGGGCCACTGGCCATTTTCTATTTTTGTGCCTTGGGTGAGGGCTTGCATGAGTGTTTTATTTTCAACAATTCATTAATCTGTAAATGTATATATTATATACTTTTCTGTATGTTTATTTCACAACAAAATGTTTATAAAAGTAAAAACCCACAATAATGCAAGGCACACTGTTTCATTTGCTTCTCTGAATCCTGTTTAAAGAACCAATTAGACTAGCTGCTAAATATCACCACCAACATTTACCGCACCCCCACCACACACACACAGTAACCTCAAAGAACCATAACTAAAATCAGTCAGACCACAGTGCATCAGATTACTTAAAATCCTACCCGAAGATTCCTGTTACCAACCACAGCCACTTCTACCATACCTGGTGGAATTCTGCTGCAGAATCATTCGAAATACAGAGGGCGCAGCAAAGCATTGGGTAATAGGGTATTTGAATAAAGTCTAGAGAGTTCGGAGAGAAAAAATTTTATTTTTACAATTAAGCTTTAAAACATATATTTGTTATTAGCATTTTCACTCTGACCTCTCCTCTAGGAGAGCCCATTTATTCATCTGTTAATTCTTTCAGAATACCTAAATTGAGCATGAATTCTATACAGGGCATGTGGCAGGTACTATCGGAGCAACACAAGAAAGTCTAAGTTGAGGGGATGGGTAGGGAAGGAATGAAGGGAAAGTTTTGTTTTCTGAATTTGAATAGTAAATTTTTAATTTAACATTTTTCGTTTTACTCACTATCTCCCATCTTCAATAGGAGAGGCTGAAACCAAGTAATTTTAAAAGTTTATTTTTAAAAATTCATGAAAGTAATAAGTGTAAAGTCAATTAAACAATTAAACTTTCAAATGCAGGGTTTGGGGTAAATTTGTAGACTCAATTCTTTGAAATAATTCAAGTTTAAAATACACTGAGACTTTGGGGACACCCCTTGTAGGGGAAGGAGAATTCGACCTGGTGGGGGAAGGAGAGAGGTGGATTCATTGTGGTTTGTGCAGTTCTGTGCCTCAGAGACAGGCAGGATGCAGGCAGAAAATAATGACGGAGAGGCAGATATTGACACAGGGGCAGGGAATGAGAAGTGGGAGGTACAGTTTCAGGTGTTGGAGGGATGATGAGATGAACTTAACCAACCAGCAGAAAAACAGGGGGGAACTAGGCTGGAGAGAGAAGACTGGACAGTTTTGAGAGCCACCTGGGTGGATGTACCTGCTGTTGAAATGGAAGTAAAGGAAGCTGCTTAGAGGGGAGGGAAAGCTGAGGGCAGAGCCTTGGATGACTACAGAGTTCAGGAGTAAGACGGGGGAACAGGCAGTGGCTGTAGCAAGTGGAGATTGTTCTGTGGAGCAATTTGACCTTAAGGGAGGAGAGATGGGGCTGGTCCAAGGTGTACCAGGGTGAAGGGAAGGTGTTCTTAGGATGTGGAACTTTGAATATGCTTATGGACTGAGGGAGTAGAGTTAATGAAAAGTGAGAGACTGAAAATACAGGAGAAAAGGTTTAATGAGTTAAAGATTAATAGAGACGGACTCCAAGCAGAAGGGCAGGGAAAAGAACAGGATCAGCAGCAGTTGTCGGGAGGGAGTTGGACATTGAGAGGTGAAGGGGCAGGTCCGCCTCTGAGATAGAAAGCAGGGGAGTGAGTGGAGACACAACGACAATTTTTAAGCGAAGAGAACTACGTTGACGGAGTTCACGCAGGTGACCTCAGTTATTATCATGGTGTATGCATAACAGCAACTGCTGCCACTTACTGAGTGTTCTCTCTGTGCTAGTTTCAGGGCTAAGCACTTTACACACCTTTCCTATGTCATCTCATTAATATTCCCAACAATTCTGTGGAGATAGTAACCATTAAGACTCTCATTTTACAGACAAGGAAACTGAAGCTCAGAGTGGTAAGGAAACCACTAATAAATGTCAGCCATGGGATGCTGAACTAGATCTGTCATATTCCAACACCTTTTTTTCTAAATACATCATTAAATTGAGTAGCCACACAAATACAACATTCATACACCAGCTACCTGGCCCTGGTAGAGCCAGGATCCAGGAGACCTGAGCTTGTTCTGTTTGCTTTCATTTCTCAAAATGTATATTCTGGTTCCCAGGTCCACAAAGTCTGATTCATAGGTCTAGGGAAAGGTTTGCAATATGTGTTTTCTTCAAAGTTCCCTCTTGATGTAATTCTGATACAATGATTGAGTCAGTCCTTCACATTTGAGAAACCCAGAGCCTGGGTTATATTATGCTAAGAGGCTTCTTTGCTAAATAAAGTATTTTCTCAGTTGGGTCCAGCTTTGAGCTGGAAATGAGTTTCTTCTGGGAGTATGTTGATATAGAAAGGTTCGTCTTCTTACCTGTACAATGACTTTGGGGTCAAACTGGGGCAGATGATGGACAAAGACTGTGGATCCCGCTGTCCATGGTTCTAGCAGGGACCCCAGGACAGCCAGAATCCAGCCTGTGTCTGACAGGCACCAGAGGACATCAGACGTCTTCAGCTGCAGTAATTTCCTGCTAACTCCAAAATACAGTTGGCCTCAGATACTATTCTGACTACTATACTATCCTTCCCTTTTCTCCACCCCCATTCCTCCAGGATTTTGCTATTCAGCTGTTATCATTAGCACAGATACCAACTATCTACAAAAGCCTTCTCTGTCCCCCTGGTCTGGTTAATAAAGTACAAAGTATATAGAATGTGGTCTGGTTTGAATATTACTAGTTGGGGAATGGGAGAAAGGAGAAGAGTTTGGTTTAAAATTGATTAAATGGTTAACCTAGCTTCAGCCTCTATGTTTGTTCCAGGTTAGGGCAGTGGCCTGGTGTGGCTTAGTTCCAGTTATTATTTTTCCCTAACAGTTCATGACTGGGAAACTCTATGCCG
This sequence comes from Kogia breviceps, assembly GCF_026419965.1. Lineage (NCBI taxonomy): Eukaryota > Metazoa > Chordata > Mammalia > Artiodactyla > Physeteridae > Kogia > Kogia breviceps. The sequence goes on from NC_081323.1 coordinate 68,876,199, forward strand.
AATTTGTCCACAATCGAGGAGAGGAGAGGACCTGTCACGTAAGGTCACATTGCTGGAGCATTTTATCTTTCCCCACCAAACCCTGGAGCTACTGACAGGGACACAGGGGCTTGTCATTTGTGTGGTTTGCAGAACACCTGCAGTTTCCACCCACATCTCCTCCTGACTCCTGTGAAGGTGCCCAGGCAGGACCCAAATGTGCCTCCTTTGTCATTCAGATGCCTCTGTCAGCAAACACTCCTACGTAGTCTATACGTCTCACACCCTTAGGGGTCTGAACCGAAGAGAGCAGAAAGGATAAACAGCAAGGGGTCAATTCCACCAGGAGTTCCTTTCCCGGCAAATACACATACACATGCGCACTTCAGCCCAGACGTGTGGCCCAGCTCCTAAGCTGGTGCCCTCTCTCCTACCATGAAGGGAAGACAGATCGCAAAGCAAGTCCATGGCTGTGCTTTGCCATCTTGGGGAAGCCTGTGGTCCCACTGGTGAAGAAGATGGCCATTGGGTCCAGGGTCTTTGACTTAATACAGGTGTGAACTGGGGATTCTGACCTGCAAAGGGATTCAATACAAAAGGACAGAAGTCATGATTCCTGTTTTTCCATCCTCTGGGGAAGCAAAAGAAGCAATATGAGGCTTGGAGTCAGAAAACTGTGGTTAGCAACTCCTAGTATTAGGCACCAAACAAAGTTTATGGGTGACTTGGATAGGTGGACTGACATTTCTTCTTTTTAAAAAGTGGGGAAAATATGATGGATTACTTTATATTTTAATAAACATTGAAATAGTATTGCCAATGATTCCAGACAATGCTCTAAATGATCTACAAATAAGAACTCATTCAATCTTCAGAGCAACCCTAAGAGGTAAGTACTGCTTTTGTGCCCATTTTGTAGATGAGAGAACTGAGGCTCAGAGAGGTTAGGTAACTTACCTGAAGACATATAGCCAGTAAGCTGCAGAGCCAGGATTCAAACTCAGACAGTGTCATCGATATACTAATGCTTATAGTCACTCTGCTAACCCTGTATTTTACACAGACTAGCTTTACAGGAACTTAACCTCATAAACTTGGTGTTGAAGGGTGCGAAAGAGAAAGCTAGGCAGAATGAGAGTGTAAGGAATATATATATATGTACATCTGCCCTAGCGTGAGCTAGAAGTGGAAGGTAGAATCCGCAGCTCCCTCCATCTGCCTTGGTTCTCGGGGAGCTTCTCCTTGGCTGAGAGTCTCTTTCTTGGGCCTATTACAATTGTAAATGCAAGCTTCCTATAGTACTCAGTCAGAGAGGCTGCAAGTAATCCCAGTGCTGGAATGAGCACTGGCTCTTGTGGAGAAATGATACCATACTGAGTCTGGGCAATTTAGGTGAGTTTTAATGAGTATTCTTTGTTTAAGCTATTTTAATCTAATTCTCTGACTTCAGAATCTAGCATAAGATGTGATTTCACTGTAATATTTGCCCTTGGGGGTTGAAGTAAAGAGCTTTAAAAACTGTGGAATTACTTCAAGAAAACAAATCCAGCATGGTTTGTGTGTGATATGAAAAATGCCTGAAGGCTTGCGGAATCAGAGTTTTGGAGGTGGAGGGGTCTTTCTTACCTTCAGCACTTCCCTAACTTTTCCTTCAAGGTGTCCCTATAGACACCCACCCCCTAATAGGACATGGAAAGTGTTTGATCCCAAAGCTGCCGGTCACTTTTTCCTCAGTCTCAAGTTTCACCGTAAAAATTCATCTTACCCTTTCGTTCAACTCCTTTCATTGCTAATTATTTACATTAAAATAATATTCAGATTCCGCACCTACAAGGAAAATGCAACACAAGAACCCTCTGACTTTACACATCTCCTTTGCACAGGGGTGATTATATTTTAGCGAGGGAGCCATAGAAGTTCAATTTCCTCATTTTATTCGTAAAACAATTGCAGGCAAGAGAGGAGAGGGAACTAGCCCAAGGTTACACAGCTAATCAGTGTCACAGCTGTGAAGAGAAGCTCAGACCTGGTGAGCTTCCTCCCACTGGCCGCTTCTCTACCAGCACTTGGCAGTGAGTGGCTTTCTCCTGCCACTCCTCAGAAAGCACACTCATCAGACCAGAAACTCACTTAATCAGTGATCGGAAGTCCAGCCACCCTTTACGGCTGTGGTCAGACACCAGGAGCTTGGTTTTCAGAGCAGGACACTCAGAAGCGATAGAATCCACCTCTGGGGCAAGGGTATCTGTGGTCACGATGCCCTTGGCTTTAGACACTTGTAGTCGGTACAGAATGTCCTTGGCCTTCATCTGGGTGGTCCCTGGCATGAAGACGATCCCTAGGGATGAGAAAGACACTGCTTGTTCTGGTACCTCTCACAGCCTCACAACCTTGGCTGTCAGACCTGGTTTATCTGCATAGAAATCCCCTAACTTCTTGGTATGCAAAGGATGGTCCACAGCATCAACACCACCTAGGACACAAACTCTCACACCCCACCCCAAACTTACTGAATCAGAATCTGCATTTTAACAAGATCTCCAAGGGATTTCTATACACATTAAAATTTGAAAAGCCTGCCCTAATCATTTCTACTCTAAATGGATCTAGTCACTAGACAGGTGAGTCCTTCTTTATACAAATTTACACAGGATCTGGGAAAGATACAAGTAGGACAGTGTCCCTGACACTGCCTCCCTGCCCCCATTTTCCTTCACTCACTTCCTTCTCTGTCATCGTGAATCTCTTGTCATCTCCTGTCATCATCCTTGTGTCATCTTGAATTTCCTCTCTTTCCTTCGTTCGTCATACCCAAAGTTAGCTACAATGTCCTTTGAACTTTCCTACTTTCCCTTTCATCTTCCATCACCAACAATTAGCTCAAGACTTTGTGTGCCCCTCCTGCATGCTAACTTCCCCACCACATGCCCTGTTCTGAGTCTTCCTACTACCCACCTTCCATATGATTAGCCTGCTTAGTTCCACAGAGCACTGACTTTCTCCCTCCACATTTCCTCTCTTCACTAACACCTGGACCCTCTCTCCAGGAAAACACCCCACTCCCCATCCTGACTTGGAGGGCACTGCACACACTCCATCTTTCCCTCGCACAACTCTATTCTCTATTTCAAGATGACCATTCTTCGTATCGGCTACTCCTGACTCTTAGCATTTCCATGTGCTATGACCATTCTTGGAATTTCCATCCTTTGCTTCTACTCCTCTTTAATTCTTCTTATCCCAGAGGTCTCAACTCATGTCTTGGGTTTCTCATGGACTGTCTCTTCACTAGACAGATGGCATGGCTTCTCTATACTCCCTCAGCCACTGCTGTTATTTCTTGACCTTGATGGATTAATCAACTATTTGTGAGAAAACATGAGACACAGGATATGTGACCAAGAGCACGACATGTTGTATGAGCATGCATTATACGACAACTGAAGTGATTCCAAAAGGATCCATGAGTCCCATACTGACTATATACATTAATGCATAGATAAGCAATTAAAAGGGAAAGGAAAATCTCTATAGAAGAAGCCAACTAATAAATGTCGATGGAATGATATAAATAGAAATTCCTAATAAAAGACCACCATTAAAATATTCAATTCAGTCAAGAATCATCAGTGGATTCTCAAACCATAAGGTGAAAGACAGTTGGGGAACAGGATATTCACACAGTCCCATAATTATTACATGACAGATTGTTTACTAAGTACAAAAGGAAAAGGTACGTTTACAAAGGTGGATACTACCTTTCTAAAGTGATAAAACAATATCAGTGATATTAGGGCAAACCAACTTTATATATCCCCAACGTGACGCACCAAGGAAGACACAACATTGCCCTTCCAGTACCTGGGCTAAAAATGTCTAACCTGAAGATAATCATGAAGAAGGAGTCAGAAATACAAATTTTGATGGACCTTCTGCAAAACAACTGGCTTAGACGCTTCAAAATTGTCATCGTCATGTAGACAGTGTAGAACGTAGAGAAACATTCTAGATTAAAGGAGACGGGGGAGATATAACAACTAAATGCAATGCACTGGAATTTTTTTTTTTTTTTGTGGTACGCACGCCTCTCACTGTTGTGGCCTCTCCCGTTGCGGAGCACAGGCTCCGGACACGCAGGCTCAGCGGCCATGGCTCACGGGCCCAGCCACTCCGCGGCATGTGGGATCTTCCCGGACCGGGGCACGAACCCGTGTCCCCTGCATCGGCAGGCAGATTCTCAACCACTGCGTTACCAGGGAAGCCCTGGAATTTTGATTTAAACCAAATAAATGCTATAAAGGACATTATTGGGACAATCGAGGAATTTTGACAATGGATGTATATCAGGTAACTAGATTGCATCAGTGTTAAACTTCTTGTGTGATAACTCTACTGTGGTTATGTGAAGGAAACGTCTTGGATCTTAGCAGATGCATGCACCAGTGTTTATCTGGTGTTTGTGGGTGTAACAGTGTCTGCAACTGATTCTTAAGTGACTCACTGGGAGAGAGGGCTCGAATATGGCAAAACGTTAACAATTGATGAAGCTTATGATGAAGCAGGAATGTCTGAGACTGTGTAAGAGAAAGTGTGTGTGTGTGTGTTGTGTGTGCACGCTTGTGTGTGAGAGAGAATTACGACATCGTGTTTGAGATGGTGTGAGTATAAGGGAGAGAGTGGATGAGAAGGAGTAAAATAATATTTGAGTGAGTCTGAGGAAAAGAAACACTGTGAAGAAGAAAAATTGGGGGGAAGAGAAAGCACCTAATATTTCAGGACAAGCTGGCTCTAGGTGAGCCCAAAGGTCTGCTTGGGTCACTGACCTGTTCGGATGCAGCCCATGATCACCAGCCACCACTCAGGCACTCGAGGCAGAATCAAGGCTAGATGGTCTCCCTCCTGGAGGCCACAGGTCTGTGTGAAGACGTTGGCTGCACGACGGGTTAAGTCTGTCATCTCTCTGAAACTCCATTTCACTTCATCCCCTTGATTATTCACCCACCACAGGGCTGGGTTTGGACCCCTCTTGCCTTCCTGGTTAGGATCATATGCTACATGTTATTTCCTGCTTCAAAGGAAAGGGGCACTAATTTGGCCAATCCACTACCACAGTCACATTCCACTGAGAGTGTAGTTCAAGGTCTGAGATCCCATTTTAAAGCATTTATAGCACAAAGAGAAGTTGAAGGGAGGTGTGATCCAGCCAACTTCTTCTGGTCTACTGTAACCCCCTCCTCTTAAGTCACATAAAACCATGAAGAGCTTTCATGTTACTTATTGAAGACTTACAATTTTATTCCCCATGTGTCTGTCTTAGTTTCACATGGACAGTTGGTTACTCTCTATGCCTCAGTTTTCTCACCTATGAAAAGGGTATAATAACACTACCTAGAAGGTAGTAAAGTTCAAATGAATTATTTTAAAAGGTCAAGTGTATATAACAGTGCCTGGCATATAGTAGGTGCTCAATAAAATTACTGTTGTTGTTATTATTATTACAACAAAAAAAAGAGGAAAATTTAATTCCTGAATATTTGGGGAAATTATTTTTTAAATTAAAGTACCTCTAGAGGTACAAGAAGTCACTCTTGGAAGCTCCAGGGCCTTTTTCCCCTCACAAAAATATCAAGTAAACAACAATAGACTAAGTTGGCTTTGTAGGAATTTAGAAAAGAGTCACAAATCCACAGCAACCAACAAATGCCCAAACAATAAAAAGTCATAACCAAAATGGTAAGAAATTTTGTGGTGATTTTGCTTATTCTTGCACCACCCGCTTTCTGATGTGGCACAGTGTAGTCAGAGGAAGCCACCCAATTCCCAGCTCCTTCCCTAGGGTAGATGAAAAGGATTGAAAATTGTGTGCCACGTTCTGGCTTGACTGGAGGTGGCCTTAGGCACTGGTTTCTGTCTTGACTGACTTGGAGCTCAGATGGGTATGATGGCATATTGGAGGTATCTGAAAACAGTGGCACATGTCACAGTGTGTGCAAACTGTAGACCTGTGGTTACCTAGGGATTAGAGACTACAGACAAAGAAAGAATAGAACATTTAAGTCCCCCAGAAGAAGCAGAATTTTAAGAAAGTTAAAATGTTAAACAGCAGACAAAACTAGAAAAAAAAAAAACCAAAAAACACATGCACAGGACCAGGAAAGACACATGCCAGAGAAGACCTTAAGTTTTTGTACTGAGCAGATTATTGAAGGTCTTTCCCTGCATGGAGCCAGTCTGCAAAGATTGAGAGAGGAGGCTATTTTTTTTAAATATCCAATTTTTAACAACAGATCACAAGGTCTACAAAGAAAAAGAGAAGCAGCCTATTCAAAGTAACAACATGAATCTCCAGAAACTGACCCTAAAGAGACATAGGCTGCAGTTACTAGACAAAGATTTCTAAATGACAGTCTTAAATACACTGAAAGAGCTAAAGGAAAACACAAAGAACTAAAACAAATCAGGAAAATAATATATGCACAAAATGAGAATATCAACAAACAGATACAAATTATAAAAAGAACCAAACAGAAATTCTGGAGCTGAGAAATACAATAACTGAACTGAAAACTTCACAAAGGGACTCAACAGCAGACTTGAGTAGGCACAACAAAGAATCAGTAAACTTGAAGACAAGTCATCTAAATTTATTGAGTCAGAAGTGCAAAAAGAAAAAAACAAGAAAAAAAATGAACAGAGCCTAAGAAACTTATGGGGCACAATGAAAGAGACCAATATACACATTATGGGAATATCAGAAGGAGAAGAAAGAGAGAAAATGGAGCATAGAACTTATCTGAAGTAATAATGGCTAAAAACTTCTCAAATTTCAGGATAGGCATGGAGAGACAAATACAAGAGGCTCAATGAACTCCAAGTAGGAAAACCCAGACACCCACAGAGAGACATTACAATCAAACTACAGAAGACAAAGACAAGAGAACATCTTAAAAGCAGCAAGAGAAAACTGACTCATCAGGTGAAATTCTTAATAAGATTACCAGTGGATTGAAGACCAGAAGGCAGTGAGATTATATATTTAAAGTGATAAGGAAGAAAACACTGTCAACCAAAAATTCTATATCTAGCAAAATTGTCCATCAAAAATGAGGGAGAATATATATGGCTGAGTTGCTTCACTGTGCACATGAAACTATCACAACATTGTTAATCAGCTATACTCCAATAAAAATTAAAATGTTTTTTAAAAATGAGGGAGAAATTAGGACTTTCTCAGATAAAATAAAATAACAGAGGGAGTTCATTATCCTTAGACTTTACCTACAAGAAATGCTAAAAGGAGTTCAAGTTGAAATGAAAGGACATTAGAGAGTAACTTAAATATAAAAGTATAAAGTTCTTTAATAAAGATAGATACAAAGACAAATATAAAAACAGTATTGTTATAATTTTGGTTCATAACTTCACTTTTTATTCTTTCACTGTATGGAAACCATAAAAGCATAAAAAATAATTATAAATCTATGTTAATGGGTAGACAATATGTAAAGATATAGTTTGTGAAATCAATAACATAATATAGGAAGGTGCAAGGGAACTGGAAAACAGGGTTTTGTATGTGAATGAAGTTAAGTTGTTATTAGTTTAAAATGAAGTGTTATAATTTGGAATGTTATATGTAATCCCCATGGTAATCACAAAGAAATTATCTACAGAATATTCCCAAAGGAAACGAAAAGAAAATCAAAACATATCACTACAAAAAAATCAACTAAATACAGAGGAAGGCAGTACGGGATGAACTGAGGGACACAAAAGCTGTGACATCAAGGAATCATTTAACAATATGGCAACAGTAAGTCATCCTTATCAGTAATTACTTTAAGTGTAAGTGAATGAAATTCCCCAATCAAAAGAACTAGATTGGCAAAATGGATAAAAAAACCAGAATTCAACTATATGCTGTTAACAGAATTGTTACTTCCATGTTATTGAATATGATAAAACCAATCAAAAAAACTTTCAGAATATTTTTGCAATAAAAATTTTATAATATAATATCAATTTAGAAAAGCAAAAACACATTTACATTAAATCCAAACATATAATAGTATCCATTCATTCATTCAATATATATTTGCTAACTTCTCATCATTTGTTAGGCACTGTTCTTAGACCAAAAAGATACAATGGTGAACAAGACATATATATACATATGTATGTAAACAGTTTTAAATGTTTATGGACAATTTTCATTTTCTTGTTTAAATGAAGTCTTTTATTTTCCCCAAGTAAAACGATTTTTAAAGTTTTTTTAATTCCCCAAACAAAGCATGTTCAGAGTAAAACTTCAGGCAACGCACAATCTTACTAACAGAAAAATTTCTTATGAACAGAAAAATTTCTTCAAATTTCTCATCACATTGTAACTCCCTGAAGGTCAACACTGATAACTGTTTGGTGTATAATCTTCCAGAAATTATTTTCCACATATGTGCAAACATGATCCTACCATCTTTGCCTCATATGATTGGAACAAAAGAGTGTGTCTCACCTGAGATAAGGCTTATATACATATATACACACACACACAGAGATATATGTATATACATATATTCATATCTAGGGAAAAATCAGTGCTATGAAAAAAATATTCTCCAACAGATTAAGGAACGTTAGCAAGTATAAATGACTAGTTGTACACTGTCTATATAAGGGGAACAGATTATATAATATTTCTGTATGAGTTTACAAAATGATAGAAAGTTTGGGGTATCAAGGGAAAAACAATTGTTGTTTTAATTCAGAGAAAAGTTTAGACTCTTAACTCTTGCAACTTGAAATGATATTGCTTAAGGATTTATGGCTTGGGGGGGCTTAGAATTAATCTGATAATATGATATTAAGATTAGCATGTTTTCAAGAAGATAAAACACAACCTTTAAACTGGATATGAGATTTAAACTTTTATGCAGTGAAGTTGGAAGCCAATGGAAATTGAGAAATAGATCTTAAAAATAAAACACTAACTCAGCAATAAAAAGGAAAGAAGTAATACACAAAACAATATGAATGAATCTCAAAAATATGCTGAGTAAAAGAAACCAGACACAAAAGAGTGCATCTTATATCATTCCATTTCTATGAAACCCTAGGAAAGAGAAATACAATGGTTAGTGACAGCAAATTAGTGTCTACCTGGGGCTCAGGGTGGGGATGAGGGGGTTATTGACTAGGAAAGGACAAAAGGAAATTTTTGAGGTGGTAGAAATGTTCTAAAACTTATTAAACTTTCACATAAAATGTCTAAATTGTATTCTAGGTAAATTATAGATCAAAACAGTTGATTTAAATAAACAAAAACCTACATAGCTACTCTAACTAAAATATACTTTAAAGAAGGAAAATGGGAAAGTAGATCAATTAATCATGTGATTGATGAATGAGATGATTCTTTCTGAATGTTAAAACACGTAAGAATTTATTGCCTATAGAAAGGGCTTGCTTGATTTTTAATTAAAATGAAATACAAGTAGAATTTCTATAATTTCTGTAAATTAATGATAGAATATGATAGATTTTATAGAATTTAAATCCTAATTGACATAGATGAAACACTTTCCCCAACAATGATATAACTCACATTCTCTTCCATTGCATTTGTAATGTTTACTAACCTCCAGAAATTTCAAAAGTCAGAGTATACTTTTTGACCACAGTGGAATTAAGCTAGAAATCATTAACAAGAAGACAATGAGAAACCCACCTCAACTATCAGGAAACTAACCGATACATTTCTATGTAATCTATGGGCCAGAGAAGAATCAAAAGGCAAATAAAAAATATTTTGAACTTAATGATAATAAAATATGACATATCAAAATTTGTATAATGTAGCTAAGAGGAGTGCTTAGTGGGAAATTTATACTTTTAATGCAGATATTGAAAAAGAAGGAAGTCTTAAAAGTAAGGACATAAACTTCCATCTCAAGAAGCTGAAAAAATAGCAAATTAAGTCAAAGGAATGTACAAGGAAAGAAATAATAAAGATAACAGTAGGCATCAATGGAATGGAGAACAAATACACAAGAGAGAATATCAGTAAAACCCAAACTGGTTTTGAAAAGATTTATAAAATTGGTTAACTCTTAGGAAGACTTATCAAGAAAAAAAAGAGAATAAACATATTAAAAATATCAAGAATAAAAAAGTGTACATTGTCATAAATCTTACAGACATTAAAATAGCAATAATGAAAGTATTTATAACTTTATGTCAAAAAATAACTTTATGACATTTTGAATGAAATAAACAAATTGCTAAAAAAAAGTTAACTTTCCAAAGTTGATGAATAGAAATCTTAAAACCTCCTGTCTATTAAAAAAAAAGTTAAATCCATTACCAAAAGCTTTTCTGCAATGAAAACCCCAGATTTTATGTCTAAATATTTCGAAACGCATGCTAGTGTGTTAAGAGTTTGAGCTGAAAAACTGCTGGGTTTTGTTTTTTTAGGAAAACAGTGATAATTATATTCCAATTATATCTCAATAAAACAACAACAAAAAATTAGTGATAACTTTTAAATTCTTTATCAAAGCACTTAGAAGAGTACTTGGTACATAGTAAATGTTTGTTAAATATGTATTAAATGAATAAATAAAACAACAATAACTCTGGAATATAAAGAAGGAATAACAAGGAATTTCAGGGTTAAATTAAATCTAAAGATGACCCCAATCACTGGTAGGCCGACACCAGCTCCAGGGGCCCCAGTCCCCATGGCCAGCTATCCCAGGATCCAGCTTCACCCATCAGTGGGCCAAGATCAGCCCTAGAACATCCCAGGCCACATTGCCAGCCACATCAGGAACCATCCCTGGCTACAGGCTGGCAACCACTACATGAGACAGGAAATGTCAGCCAACCAGTCTGGGGGCCAGCCTTGATTACCAGTGCACCCAGGGTAGTTAGCCATGCCACAACAGAAGGGCCCACATAGCCCATAGAGGGGGGAGCCATAGAGCATTCAACACTAGAGCAGATAATTCTGGTTACCAGAGGGGAGCGTGCTGCTGGGTCCATAGGACATCTCCTACATTAGGCCACTTCTCCAAGATAAGGAACCACTTATGTAGGAATGTTAAAAAGCAAAAGTAGGGGCTTCCCTAGTGGCACAGTGGTTGAGAGTCCGCCTGCCAATGCAGGGGACACGGGTTTGTGCCCTGGTCTGGGAAGATACCACATGCCGCGGAGCGGCTGGGCCCATGAGCCATGGCCGCTGAGCCTGCGCATCCAGAGCCTGTGCTCTGCAACAGGAGGCCACAACAGTGAGAGGCCCGCATACCGCAAAAAAAAAAAAAGAAAAAAAGAAAAAGTAATAAAATCATTTATACCCACAGTAAGTAGTTAATGGATATGCAAAAGAAAAATATGTAAAATATGTCATCAAAAACAACAAACATGGGGAGGAACAGTAAAAATGTAGGGTGGTTAGAATGCATTTGACCTTAGGAGATCATCAAATTTAAAAAAATTAAAAAAAAAAAAATATATATATATATGTCATGATAACTACAAACCAAAAACCTATAATAGGTACACACACAGAAAAGTGAAAGAAATTCAAGCATAATACTAAACACGGTCATCAAATCACAAGGGAAGAGAGGAAAAAAAGAAGAAAGGAACAAAAAGGGAACTATAAAAACAATCAGAAAACAACAAAATGGCAATAACTACATACTTAGCAATAATTACTTTAAATATAAATGGATTAGTATTCCAATCAAAAGACATAGAGTAGCTAAATGGATAAAAAAAAAAAAAAAGACCCATTATATCCTGCCTACAAGAGGCTCACTTCAGATCTAAAGTCACACACAGACTGAAAAAGTCGGGGGATGGCAAAAACTATTCCATATAAATGGAAGTGAAAAGAAAAAGCTGGTGCAACAATACACATATCAGACAAAACAGACTTTAAAACAAAGAGCAGGGCTTCCCTGGTGGCACAGTGGTTAAGAATCTGCCTGCCAATGCAGTGGACACAGGTTTGAGCCCTGGTGCTAGAAGATCCCACATGCCGCGGAGCAACTAAGCCCGGGCACCACAACTACTGAGTCCGTGCTCTATAGCCCGTGAGCGGCAACTACTGAGCCTACGCACCACAACTACTGAATCCCACGTGCCTAGAGCCCCTGCTCCACAACAAGAGAAGACACCACAATGAGAAGCCCGCGCACCGCAATGAAGAGTAGCTCCCACTCGCCACAACTAGAGAAAGCCCGTGTGCAGCAACGAAGACACAACACAGCCTAAAATAAATTTTTAAAAATAAAGATTAAAAAAAAAGAGTAACAGGAGACAAAGAAGGACATTTCATAATGATAAAGGAATCAATCCAACAAGAAGATATAACAATTGTAAATATATATGCAGCCAACATAAGAGCACCTAATACATAAAGCAAATACAGTTGACCCTTGAACAACACAGGTTTGAACTGTATGGGTTCTGTTGCATTTCTATACACTAACAATTAACTATCAGAAAGAAAAATTAAGAAAACAATCCCATTTACAATTGTGTCAAAAAGAATAAAACACCTAGGAATAATTCTAACCAACTTGTATTCCGAAAACTGACACACTGATGAAAGAAACTGATGACAACAAAAACATCAATTGGAAGAATTAACATTGTTAAAATGACCAGACTCCGAGGGAAATCTATAGATTTAATGCAATTCCTATCAAAACATCAATGACATTTTTCACAGAACTTGAAAAAGTAATTCTAAAATTCACATGGTTAAGACCCCAAGTAGCCAAAACTATCTTGAGAAAAAGCAAATACCATATAATTTCACTTACATATGGAATCTAAAATATACAAGTAAATGAACAAAAAATAACAAAACATAAAGAGACTCATAGATACAGAAAACAAACTGGTAGTTGCCGGGGGGGGGCCGGGGGGGGATGAAATACTTGAAGGGGATTAAGAGGCACAAAGTTTTAACTATAAAAATAAATGAGTCACAGGGATGTAATGTATAGCATAGAAAATACAGTCAATAACATAAAAAGCAATAGCTTTTATGCTGACAGGTAGTAACTAGCTTTATCATGGTGATCATTTTGTAATGTATAAAAATATTAAATCACCTATGTTGTACACCTGAAACTAATATAATATTGTAAGTCAACATACTTCAATAAAAAATCTAAAGATAAGATCAGACTTATCTCTTTAGATAAAACTTATGATTTATTTTTCTAAACTTGGCAGTAATTAAATTTTCTGTATGTAGATTATGCCCAAACTATTTATTTTAAATATGGTTACATGTCAGATTGATTGTAATTTAACTTACAAAGAAAGTGGTTTAAATATAATTTAAAATGGTAAGTGCCATGTTATCCTTCTGTAAATTGCCATTGATAAGAAATGAGTATAATCCTTACAGCCTCATCAAATGATCACTGTGTAGTATGATATGTCAAACTAGGAAACCCAGTCATGAAGTATCAGTTTCACATGGATTAACTAATTGATTGATACACACACCTTTAACAAATTTACCAAAGTAGACTGAAGTTCTGGATGTTAAAACTTTTTGCATTGTTTAAATTGGAAATAACGTGTATTACGCCATTAATATTTAGATAAGTTGAGATCATCTTGTTTTTATTCCAGAGGTTACAAACACAGAGCCTGTAGAGACCAAGCAAATAACAAATGAGATAAGTTGGCCAGGTTTCTCAGGGGCAAACTGGAGAGCCATGCATCTCCCAAGGAGGCAGCAACCATTCAGCTCTACTGATTGCTGCCATATAGGAATGAATGTTTTGTGTTGTTAAAAAAAAGTAATAAATAGAACCTCAATTAAATAGAGTTAGAAGACTAGCCAGGGAAGCTCTCACATGCTGTAATGACAGCAGAGCCCAAAAGGAAGAAGAAAGAATCTTCTTCTTTCCTGGCAAGGACTCAGCTTAAGCCATGAACTCTTTGTTTACGATAGCCCTCCCAACTTCCTTTACCTCTCTATAAAAGCATTCTTCTTCCCTTGCTGTGTGGGGACTTGCACATAGAAATAAATTCAAGAGCCATGAAACACAGACCTACTGGCTCAGAAAAAAAAAATGTAGGCAAACATGACTTATATATTAAGAAATTTAGAAAATTTGTCAACACTTAAATTAATTTCTTTGGGAAAATATTATAGGACAAAGAACCAGACATTATGTGGCAATGACATTCAGCTGTTGCTTTCTTAAGCTCTGTGGTTGATATTTCACTATACTTATTGAGCAATATTTATTACTAAATCACATCAGAAGATGGTAAAAAGAATTTGCTCCTGTCATGATTTTTGCCCAAACAAACAGAAGTCAATGTCACAGATGCTGTACTCATCTCTCCTGAGACATGAAGTGGAGAATCACACAATCAAAAAAGGAAAGATGGAGCGTTGTATGTTGTTTACTTTTCTATCCCTATCTTATCTAGAATAGTGTTTGGCACATGTTAGGTACTCATTAAATCCTAACTGAATGAATGAATGCAGTATCAAAGAGACAGAATGAATGATTTGGGACAAGAACGTGACCTCTCATAAACAGATTTGGGAGGCTGCTCCATGAATCAGTTGGAGTGTAGTATCCTTGGAACCTAGAGTAATATAGGGTTTAATTCCCAAGGATAGTCAGGGGTTGTAAATTGGTGGCCTGAATGAATGACTATATTTTCCACCCCTGAACCTATGTTGCCTGGCTTATGCTAAAAACAATTACATTAAAATGTTGGATTTCTGACTTAACGTTTTTAATAAGTAAAATGTGTTGAAAATTGAGTCAAAATAAATTCTGTCTATTTTTTATGGTTTGGATTGTGTTGTTGATTAGGCTACGGATCAGTTTCTGAATGATGCTTGCTAAGTTGTAAGGGTAGGCCCAGAAAGCGAGAGTGGACTAGGGTGGCGTGCCCTCTAGAAGGTCTTCCACGGGAGCAACATCAATCCATACAGTGCTCATAAGGCAAGTTTCAAAATTAATGTATTCCACAAATGTGTACTGAGGGATTGCTAGGTGTCAGACACCATACGTCACTAGAGAGACACTGATCATGACCAAGGCAATTGGAAAAGTAGAAACAGACAGATCAGAACTGTTGTGAGAATGAATGTAAAAGGGGTGGAGATGCTAGTTTGGAGATACGGAGGAACTGACAATGACCCAACAAAGACGCAGCATTCCCTGGGCAAATATTCACATGGTGATAATATCCAGGGGTTTATATGTGAACTAATAAGGACTTTATGAAGACAAATGCAGAAAAACAATGATGGTCTCTCCAGCCATTTCTCATGATTCAAAAGGTCTAACCAGAGTTTTGGTGTGGGCAGTGATGAAAGTGAGTTTCGAGTCTGAAGGCAGAGATGTTTGGACATCATCACATTGTGAGACCAGGTTAAACAGTGGATTATAGAATCAGACGGCCTGGACCCAAATCCTGCTCCTTCACTTATGTGAATTCTGCAGGTTATCTGAACCCTTGGAACCTCAGTTTCCTCAGCTGGAAAATGGGGATAATTAAAGTGTCCATCTAATCAGAATATTAAGTGCAATGTGCTTGATATGGCACATAAAAAAAAGGCTCTCCATGACTGAGGGCTCTATTTTCCTTGGAGTTACTATGGAAATTCAGAAAAAGGAAAAAAGATGGAGGTAGGAAAAAAAGTCCCTATGAAAGGCATGTAAGCCTTTATTAATATATATATTAATATTAACATATGAATATGTTATATATAATATAATATAATATATATTTATATATAATATATATATTATATATAATATATAATATAATAATATATATTAACATATGAATGTATGTTCATGGGAAATTAAAAATACATCAACTCTCTGACTCCACCTCAGGTGAATTCTTTCTTCTATACAGAGACAATGTTGAGTGGGTTTTCACAATGTGGACATTACCAGCTGGGACTTAGTAGCTGGAACACCACCCACTGTCTACCGCAACTCCTAGTGTCAACACTGCTCCTCTCTTGGTCTGTCTCTTGGTAAAAGACAAACCAAGAACGTGCATTTTTCTGCAGAGACCACAGGGACAGGTTTCTCTGGACACACCCTAAAGCCACACGCTCAAGTAGGTAGTTGATAGGGAAGACTCCAGATGTACTTGCCATCCTCATAGGAAGATAGATGACATGATCTTGTTACATGGTCAGATGTCCATGTGCACAGTCAGGTTGCCTGTACCCTCCCTCTCGGTGTAGCCTGAAGTCAAGCCCAAGTGTGATGAGATGAATTCTAGTTAGACTCACAGTTCCAGTAGCTGAAGGTGAGAATTCAGACCAACATCAACTTGCTGACCTGTGATTAGAACTTGACACTTGGCCACAATTACCTGACTGTGTACCAGATACTTTCACCTGCTGTCTTGTTTATTCAATGAGATTATACCCATTTCACGAATAAAACCACTGGGGCTCAGAGAATTGAGGAAGTGTCCAGGCTGAGAATTGAAGCCCAAAACATAAGCTTTTCATGATACTTGTAAGCTTAGCCAGAAGCCATTCTTAGCTCTGCGCCCCTCAACCTAGTAGGAGCAAGAGGTCAATCCTGCTCTCACCCCCCATCATGGGTGCCTCCTTACCTTCTCCATTTGAGTCCAGTAGTCCAGCACATCACTTGCAAAGTTAAATTCCTCAGGTGTATCATAGTCATTCCATCTTGGGGCTCCAGCTCCCGATAAAGAGCGGCAGCGCAGGCGCTGAAGGGCAGGGTGGAGGCCACGGCGGGATTTGTGGATGCCCCAGAGGACCCGGAACGTCATCAGCCGTTGCATGGTGGAGCAGTCCTCAGGAAGCAGGCACAGAATTCTCAGGCCACCACCTGCCTTGGGAGGAGATGGCTAAGTGGATTGGTCATCGGAGCAGGAATTTCTTCCACAAAATGAAGGCACTGTTCTGGGTAACTGCTACAGTGATAACTTTGTTTCAGCTCACTGGAACTTGGACGGATTTAGGTGGGGATTTCTCTTTCCAGATGAGGCCACAAAAGATGGGGAGGGGCTATAGCTACCAGATAAGGTTGGCACATATTTCGGAGGGTCTTCTCCTTCTCTTTTTTGTACCCCCTGGGATGGCAGCCATGTGGCCATTCCCTTTTTGGTAGAAACGCATCATTTTGAAAGTCCTGTACCTCATGCTGTCTTTGCTCTGGAGACCTCTCTTCCCACCGAGCCCAAATGTATGGTTCTCATGGAAACTAACATATTCTTAGATGATTCCACCCCCTGTTCAAAGTTGACTGGTCCAGAGCTGAGCAATCATTTCCCGTGATTTTTTAATCCAAACTGGGCTAATCAGAATCCCTCTCCAAAATTTGTGTGTGTCTGCTTGTTACCAAAGGGTATATAAGGCAGTCTCTCCTTGGTGGAAGCCATGAAATGCACACTTTGGAAACTGTCGGTGGCTATAATTCCTGTCATGTGGAGATAACTGCTCTGCATGAGTGAAGAAAACATGGAAGATTTCAGAGACATGGAAATAAGGGGCAGAGAGTATCTCAGAGGCATGCAAGTCTCTGGTTCAGGACTATTGTTCCTGAGGCCCGTCTGCATCTCTACCCCTCTCTTGGTAATATCCTGTCCTGAATTCTATGAGCCAACAATTTTTCTTGCCTGAGATTGGGTTTCTGTCACTTAGACTCTAAGAATATTGACAGATATGCACCACACTCAGGACGGAGGAAGTTAGTATCACAGCACCTTCCGTACTGGACTGGGATCTGGCCTCGGGGTTTTCCCCAGGACAGCATTCCAGGTAGCTATTACCAATCCATCACTTGACCTATGAAATAAAATTTCTTTGCCACTCCAGATCCCAACAAATGCTTCTAACATGGGAGCAGAACGCTCATTTAGTAGGATGCTTCTTGAAGTTAGATTGGGAAAATTGGCTTAAGCTAGAACTTCTGTTCTATGAGAAGAAAGCCACTTCACAAATAGCTCTGAGGTTCAAGCACTTCATCACTGCAAATAATTAAGCCTCCTCCCCGTTTCAGCAATAAGATAATACTATTTGACAATAGACCCATAAAAGAGATCAATAAAACTTGACTCAATTTATTTCCAACGTGTTTATAGACTCGTAAATAACCAAACCCCAATTAATTTTGATGCTGCCCTCAGAACCCTGCTACTGTCTGCAGAAAAGAGGACAGATATGTGAAAGCTTCATCCCTTAGAGTTTCCTTGTCTGTGTGGATCCTTAGACCACATGAACTAAAGTATGTCCCCTTCCTTTTCAGTGCCTGTCAATCAATAGTACTGTCTTTTGTTTTATCAGAGCACTTAAGGGAAGAAAGACCCTAAGATAATCAGCTGCCCCAGACATTTGACCCTCATCCTTTGGAGGAAAAAATTTGAATTGCCAATATTTAACATTTGGGAGATTTCATTTAAAATGTGAATTGAAGATTTCTCTTGAAAACTCAGAAGGCCTGGCAACACTGGGCCTTTATTTCAACCTGGCACCAACTGGTTGGAGCTGAAAATTAAATGGAATGTTGTCCAATTCAACAGGGTATCCACCACTCCCTATGTTGTTACAGCTACTTGCTTCTGCACTTACTGTACCTATCCAGCTTTTGTCGACATTTGAGCTTAAAACCCCCATTCTAGGCCAACATCCCAAGAGGGACAGGGATTTCCCCAAGGTTTCAAGGCAAGTTTAGTAGCAGAGCTAGTTCTAAAACCTGCTTTTCCTGCTGTTTTTTCCAACACATACCTCTCTCCACAGGCATGAGCTCATTGAGAGCAAGAAACCAGACTCAGTTGCTATTTTTCTACACAGGTGTTTACATCACTGCAGGATTGTCCTTAAAATACTCAAGGACAGTGCAAACAACCCCTTAATAAGTGGCTAAAAACCAAAACAACAGCAAGAGAAATTATGAGGAAATTAATTAATCCTTTATTATGGGCTGAATTGTGTCCCCTCAAAATTCATGTTGAGGTCCTAACCCTCAATACCTCAGAATGTGACTGTATTTGGATATAGAATCTTTAAAGAGGGAATTAAGTTAAAACGAGGTCATTAGATGGGCCCTAATCCCATATGACTGGTACACAGTGCCTTGACGAGTTCTTGCAACAGAGCTTTGATTTCACAAGCATTTGGACTGAAAAGCTGTTTATTTTATGAGGCAACATCCCTAGAGTGTTATACGGGATCCTAGAGTTACAGAGCCAGGTTTGGCTCCACTGGGTACCAGCTGAGTGATCTTGACCACCATTCATGTCTCCAAACTTGAGGGCATCGTAGTAATACCCATTATCTGGCTTCCACAAGGATAGCACGATAGTCAATATAAATCACTTTGCCAGCACTGAGTCTCATACAGAATAAGGGCTCAATAACTGTTGAGGTGCCTTCTAACTCCCAGCAAATTCTGAGGCCAACCCCTTCCCTGTTAGATATTAAAAAGATATTTTTTAATAAAAGGCATTCACCTTATATACTGTGAACAAACTTCTGCATAATGGAGTTTTCTTTCCAGCGTCTAACTTCTGGGTCCTTTTTACCCTCTCGGTACCCTCCTCCCACAGCCCAGCACATTCAGAGCTGTCTAACATTAAATCATCACCCATGTGCCAGCCACGGTGCTAGGCATATCACATGTATATGTGATACACTGAGCCCTCTCTCTCGACATCACCATCCTCATTTTGCAGTAAAGGAAAAGAAGTCTCAGAGAAGTCAAGAGACATGCTCAAGGTCTGTAAGTGGCACTGCCAGAATTTGAAATTGGGTCCTCAGATTTTAAGTTCAGTATATACTTTACTGCCCTGCGGCAGATAAACCCACACATATAAACACAACCCTCCTCCCCGCACCCCGCCAAGAAGCTGTCATTCACCTCCATCTTACCTGGTACTGTCTAGGAAACACTTGGGTTAGGTCTTGGATGGGGACTTTGCGGGATCAGTTCTCTCTGATCAGAAGTTCAGTTCTCTCCGTGCACACAGCAGGACTTGGTTCCTGGCCACAGCTGGGGTGGAGAACTTGGCAGGAATTGAATGATTCAGAAGGGGGAGGAGATGTTCAGGTATAACAGGTCAGAAAGCAATCACGAGCCCTCATGGAGAGAAAATCGGGTAGAAAAACTATATAATGTAATCTCCAATTATGGTAGGGAGGGCTTGCAGTGTGAATGAACAGATAAAGCCAAATGGAGCACTTTCACAAGTTCTCTGTAGCTACCCTGCTCCCCTCTCCCAGTCCCAGGTCTCCAATGCTCTCGCTTCAATGAGAGCCAGGTGGCAGCGTGGCCTAGTAGTTAAAGCCTGTGATCCGAGGCAGAGAGATTTGGGTTTGAGCGTTAGGTCTGCCACTTACGCTCTCTTTGACTTTCGTGGACCTCCTTTTTCTACACTTCAGTTTCCTGATCTGTGAGATGGGAGTGCTAACAGTGACACCTATTTCCTATGGTTGCTTTTAGTTGTTGTCATTGTTAGTATTAAATGAAATAATTCACGAAACGTACATAGCACAGTGATTGGCATAATCAATGTTGGCTGTTTTTATTAATGTGGGATTCTAAGAGAAACAGTGTGGTGTACTGGCAAGATGCAGGGTCTTTGGAATCCCAAAGTCTTGAGCTTAAATCCTGGCACAGACACTAATAAGACGGCCCGTGGCAAGCCATTTACTTCTTCTAACTTTTGTCTTCTCATCTGAAAAGTGGAGGAGTGGGTGGTTGTTAATAAGATTTGTCCCACGGGATCTTTGAAAGGTTCACACAATGTAAAGGCTGCAGCGTGCCTGGCCCAGGCATGTAGACACTCAGTTGACACTGATGTTGCATTGCATTAGTCCAGATTGTCACAAGTAGTGGCTTGTACTGTTCGTTTTCTTCTAGAGCCATTTTGGGGAGTTGTAAGGGGATGGGGGATGTCCAGTATCCTGGTGCAACTTTCCCAGCACCTTTTGCCTCCCAACCTGCATTGAACCAGGGAGAAAAATACCTCTGCTCAAAGCCACCACCAAAGACTGCTGGAGACAGCTAGAACACCCCTGCTAGGGCTAAGGGGCAAGCCAGGCTTCTGAGGGGTGGGTCTTGCTCTTTCTGGCAGATGCATTCATGATGAATCCTTGCTCAGGATAGACTTATTTTATGGAGAGGAGCAAGTAAGAAGGCAGGGCTAGTTGACTGGCCATAGTAAGCTAAAGATTATGAAGTACAAAACACCCTGTTACTCAAGCAGAAGAGGCAGTCACTTTTGAGAAGAGAATGGGGACAGGAGGAACAGTGCACGAGGTGTCCTCTGGATCTCAGTAGATCTCCCGTGTAGAAATGTAATACAAGCATTGTGGTCAAGAAGACAGGCTCAGGGGCCGAGCAGCCTGCGTTTCAGTCTAGCTTTCATCTGTTACCAGCTCTGGGACACTGAATGAGTTTATTATCCCTTTGTGCCTCAGAGATAGTAGAATTCTCTATAGATTCCATGTGCACGTCTCTCTCACGTCCAAGCTTCTTCTGTAGTTATGGTGAGGCTATTGAATTCCACTTTGGGACAAGGAACTGCAGGTGGAAGTGACACAAGTCACTTCTGGTCTAGGGCATTTAAGAGCTGGTATGAGTTCTCTATAATCTTCTCCTTACTCAGTAGTCCTGGTAACTGTGTGTGGAGATAGTAGCATCAAAATATGGCAGAGGTTCTATCAGCCTGGTTCTCTGTAGGGCCCTTTCTGCATTGCACGTTTCAGATATCACATTCTCTCATACCTTATGCGGGGCTTGCTGGGACATCTGGACCTCCCAAACCCATTGTGGGACAGGCTCCATATCCAGCTCACAGCCCCAGGGGTCTCTGTTTCTCTTCTCCCAGGACCCTCTTCTTTTCAGAGCCCTGGGCCCTGGAGGGACGTGGACGATAGAATGGTGCCCATGGGTGAGTAGAGAAGAATGACTGAAAAAAGTCATGACTCCATCAAAAAGCCGGATCTTAAGAGTCTGAAAATATACCTGCTCTTCTGAGAAAATGCCCCTGCCCTGCTCGCTCCTCCCCCTATCTCTCCTTCTGTAGGCAGACTGGCTCTTTTGGTGGACTGAAGTTTTAATTAAGGGTAGCTAAAATTAAACAGTAATGTTAACCAGCCCTTTCATTGCTCTCTTCTACCTTTCTGTTATCACATTCTGCCTTTTCTGAGTCTTCTTTCTCAATATTGATTATAGAATTCTCTTCCTCTTTATTAAAGTATTGTTGTTCTGCAAGGACTCATCCACACCCAACAGTTTCTCTCATTCCTTTTATTCCCTCTCTCTCTCTCTCTCTCTCAATAATTTCCTAACCACATTAAAAATCTTTACTTCCCCAGAGTTCAAACTTAAATATCCAGCTGATTACTAAATATACACTAACCTCAGTATTTCATAGACAGCATAGATAAATTAACATGACCATAATTGAATTCTGTGCTCCTGCCTCCAAACTTATTCCTCTCAGTCTTACCACCACCCCTCCCAGTTTACTTAGTCAAACACCTAGACACCATACTTCTGTGCCTCCTTGCCCTTAACCCTATCTGCCTTATTTAGTCACTAAGTTACCAGGTTCCAAGAAGAAGGAATTCTTCTTCTAAGCATTTCTCAAATCCTCCTTTAATACATTTACCACTCAGTTACCAAGGTAATCATTTAGAAATAAATTGTTGACTGAGTTCATTACTGTTCAGATAAAGTCCAAACTTTTTATCATGTGATATAATGACCACCCCTTCTGACATTTCACAACTTGAACCTGATGTTGAAATAATATTGGATGCAAGTGAGGTGACTATCCTTTTACAGGGTAAGTTCCTCCTTCTATCTACAGATAATTGCAGCAATCCGGGGGCAACTTATGCCATCAACACATACACAAGTTAGTTAGTCTGTGAATTCTCTAGAGCTAACGATTATCCAGGGAAGTTATGCACAACATATACTGGGTCACGGGGACTTGACAATCATTACTTCTTAGTTCTGAGGGTTACTGGGGCACCTCAAAGGCTTTAACTAGACAAAGACAGGAAGGATGAGGTAGTCTTTTTTTTTTCTTTTTTTTTTTTGCGGTACGCGGGCCTCTCACTGTTGTGGCCTCTCCCGCTGCGGAGCACAGGCTCCGGACGCGCAGGCGCAGCGGCCATGGCTCACGGGCCCAGCCGCCCCGTGCCATGTGGGATCTTCCCGGACCGGGGCACGAACCCGCGTCCCCTGCATCGGCAGGCGGACTCGCAACCACTGCGCCACCAGGGAAGCCCGAGGTAGTCTATTTTTATCTCATCACAAAAAAAGCAAGAGTCTGTGATTTCCTTGTGCAGGTACATCTTCAAGATATTGCAGGTTCAGTTCCAGACCACTACAATAAAGCGAATATCGCAATAGAGTCACACAAATTTTTCTCAGTTTCCCAGTGCATATAAAAGTTATGCTTACACTATACTGTAATCTATTGTGTGCAGTAGCAATACATCTTTCAAAAAGTACATACCTTAATTTAAAAATACTTTATTGCTAAAAAATGCTAACCATCATCTAACAACGCAGGGTTGCCCAAACCCATCAATTCGTAAAAATCACAGTATCTGTGAAGCGCAATCAAGTGAAACAATGAGATGAATATGCCTGTAGTTATAGTAAGCCAATCTGAAAGGTACTGGCTTAATATTGTGATTTCTATATACAAGCCAAATGCAGAAGGAGATGGAGTGAAGGGAAGAGAGGCAGATTCTGTACTTTGGCTAAGTCATAGATTTTCCCTAAAAGTATGGGTTCCCAACATCACTCATTCCAGAGCCTGGAAAAGGTAAGGAGATCATAGGATGGGCACTGAGTAAGGAGATGTGATCAAAATCATTCTCACTATAAAAGAAAGATAACACTTAAAGTATCAGAATGTTCATTCTGCTAGATTTAAAATTTGGGGGAGGGTGGAAGGGAGGCTCAAGAGGGAGGGAATATGGGGATATATGTATACATATAGCTGATTCACTTTGTTGTACGGCAGAAACTAACACAACATTGCAAAGCAATTATACTCCAATAAAGATGTAAATAAATAAATAATCTTCAAATTAAAAATAAATTGGAATGTCTCAGTTAAAAATGATATTCCCGTCAACAGTGATAAATCCAGATTGTGAAAAAGTTTTGCTATTTGATTAGCAGATTATGTTTCTTGACGAGGCCAAACATAAAACTCTGGTGAATTTTAGTGGACTCCAGGAGATGAGTATATCACAGTATATTCACATTCTGGTGGATATTTTATTTTATTTTATTATTGATTTGTAATTAACATACAATATTATATTAGTTTCAGGTGTACAACAGTGAACTGATATTTTTATACATTACTAAACAATCAGGACTTCCCTGGTGGTGCAGTGGTTAAGAATCCACCTGCCAATGCAGGGGACACAAGTTCGAACCCTGGTCCGGGAAGATCCCACATGCTGTGTAGCAACTAAGCCCATGTGCCACAACTACTGAGCCTGTGCTCTAGAGCCTGCGAGTCACAACTACTGAGCTCACGTGCCTAGAGCCCATGCTCTGCAACAAGAGAAGCCACTGCGATGAGAAGCCCGCGCACCACAACGAAGAGTAGCGCCCGCTCACCGCAACTAGAGAAAGCCTGTGTGCAGCAACAAAGACCCAACGCAGCCAAATAAATTATTAATTTTAAAAAATGATAAGATGAAAAAAAAATGATAAAAGGATCAACATAATAAGACCAGTTAACATCATCACCATACAAAGTCGTTACAATATTTTGACTACATTTCCTATCTGTACATTACATCCCTGTGACTTATTTTATATCTGGAAGTTTGTACCTATAATTCTGTTCACCTGTTTTTTTCTTCCCTCACCAACCCTCATCCCCTCTGGCAACCACCAGTTTGTTCTCTGTATCTATCAGTTTGTTTGTGTGTTCATTTGTTTTGTTTTCAAGTTATTATATATTATTCTCAAGTTAATAAAGTCATTCAGCAGTGCAGTGATTCCCTAAGGTAGTGGTATCCCGATTGAATATGTACACCCCTCAGTAAAATATTTTTTAACACACTTCCCTAATACATGTTTATTTATTTATAAATTATACATATGTATTTATGTGCATCATACAAATATCAAAGATAATTTTAAAGAATGAATAAAAAGTACAGATAATTTGAAGTTCTCCTATTTTCTTTCCCATCCCAGTTGCCCTTCTCACCCTTACTTCTAAGCCCCTGTCCTTAAAAACTCTGCAACAACAACAACAAAAAACTCTGCAACATTCTACAGAGTTCCCAAGAAACTATAAAGATGCCACAAAATTGACAAGAGACAGAGACTTTGAACTCATGTGATTTTCAAATTGAAATTTACACATTTGGGGTGACTTTTTCAAGATAAGAGGAATCCTCAATTTAAACAAACAATTTTTGAGGGTCATAACTCCAAAAATGCCATGAATTATTTCTCTAAAAGCTAAGTAAGTAGCTTGTAAGAAACATCTACATAAATATATGGTTCAGTCAAATCTTTAATGCAGAACTGGGGAGGATATATCCTTACCTGGTTTGAAAGCTAAAATTTTGAGCTTCAAAGCCATCTTGGAAAAAACACTGGTGTTCTGGGCCTAACATTCACTGTATGCATGAAACTCTGAGTAAAAAAGCTTTCCAGAAAAACCATACAATTAATTTTAAGCAGCTTACCACAAACAACTATTTATCTAATGGGGAAACAAAACTTTCCCTCTAACCAGAAAAGGTACAGATTTTCCCTGCTGAAAAGTGAGGCTTTTTCAGGTCAATGGAGACTTAGAAAACCTAGTGCTACAACTGTGTTATAGAATTCACTACATGCATGACTCAGTGAAGATAATTTTCTTTCACTGGAAAAAAAATGTGTATCAAATTTCTCTCATGGAGCTAGTTAGAAAGATCTAAGTAAATGTACGGTGAAATCAAGTCTTTAAAGTAGAATTTGGGGAAGATACAAAGTTACCTCATTTGAAAGCTTTTTGCCCCTTGAAAGCTGCCCAAGAAACACTATTTGTGGGTCTACCATTCACTGTATGCATGACTTACTGAGTCAAACTTATTTTTACTGTGAAATTTACCTCAAATTTTCTATTAATACACTATATTTTAGACCTGCCCTGAATGACAAGATTCTTTGTAGACACTTAAGCATGAAGAAATGGAGAACAAAGGAACTAGACATCTTTTCACTATGTTCTCAATGAGTTTACTGTTGTATTATATATATTCAAGTTTATTTCCCCATAAAATTGCAGGTTCCATAAGACTGAAGGGCATATAAGAAATTATATGGACAAGACGAGATACCTGGGAAATCCTAAATATCTGTCTCCTTGAACTGAAAGCTCAGGGCAAGGCTTGACCAAGCCCCACTTTTAGGCTTTATACTGCAAATGTAATTTGGTTCATTTTTCAAATTAAACTTTTATTTTTTTTATTGGAGTATAGTTGCTTTACACTGCTGTGTCAGTTTCTGCTGTATAGCAAAGTGAATCAGCCATACATGTGCATATATCCCCTCTTTTCTGGATTTCCTTCCCATTTAGGTCATCACAGACCACTGAGTAAAGTTCCCTGTGCTATAGGTTTTTATTAGTTATCTGTTTTATAAATAGTAGTGTATGTATGTGAATCTCAATCTCCCAATTCATCCCAGGCCCCCCATTTCCTCCTTGGTATCCATACATTTGTTCTCTATGTCTGTGTCTCTATTTCTGCTTTGCAAATAAGATCATCTATACCATTTTTCTAGATTCCACATATATATGTTAATATACAATATTTGTTTTTCTCTTTCTGGCTGACTTGATTTTGTATGACAGTTTCTAGGTCCATCCACATATCTGCAAATGACACAATTTCATTACTTTTTATGGCTGAGTAATATTCCATTGTATATATGTACCACATCTTCTTTATCCATTCCTCTGTTGATGGACATTTAGGTTGCTTCCACGTCCTGGCTATTGTAAATGGTGCTGCAATGAATATTGGGCTGCATGTATCTTTTTGAATAATGGTTTTCTCTGA
The DNA here is from genome assembly GCF_026419965.1 of Kogia breviceps. Lineage (NCBI taxonomy): Eukaryota > Metazoa > Chordata > Mammalia > Artiodactyla > Physeteridae > Kogia > Kogia breviceps. The sequence continues at coordinate 68,903,278 of NC_081323.1, forward strand.
GTGTATGCCCAGGAGTGGGATTCCTGGGTCATACGGTAGTTCTATTTGTAGTTTTTTAAGGAACTACCATATTGTTCTCCATAGTGGCTGTATCAGTTTAAATTCCCACCAACACTGTAAGAGGGTTCCCTTGTCTCCACACCCTCTTATATGGAAAAGGCTAGAATCATCCATACAGTAATAGGTTACAGGTGGAGTCATCTGTATGAATTCATGTTTGCCATCATAGGCATTCAACTTGTTCCATACAGATAGTGGTTGTTACATGTATATACACAGATTAGTATATAGACACACTCTTCTTTGCACTGTCTGCTGAGATGGCGAAGAATCAAGAACACCTTAGTAGTGACGAGCACACTGAAATCCCCGGTTTAGGTTTCAAATACCATTCTCCAAAAGGAGAAACAAGGGCACTTTGAAGAACTGGCTGATACTAAAGACTAAAGCAGGATATGCAGAGTGAGTGCACAGCAACTTTCCTTAGTGCCAGGAAGTAAGGTAGTTCTCAAAAACCAACAAACAAAACAATAAAAAACAAAGACGGGGTGCACAAGCAGGACACTGGAGCTACCTGAAAGAGAACCCAATGGCTAAAGCTGGAACTATTTGAGCAAGAAAACATATAAAGAAGTACTGCACTATTCTAGAAAACATAAAAGAAATTTCAAGGAGTCCATATGGAGAGAAATAAACATTTTCCATATAGAAAAAAATCTGCATGATTACATAGATACTCAGTCCTCAAAGACAAGAAACATAACTTCCCACTCCTTATGATGTGCACATAGTGATTTAATCAAAGAGAAGGTACACTGTGGACAGAGGAAAAACCTAACTAACTCTGCCTCAGCCAGGTGATTAAAGGCAACATCAACAAGTTATCTCGAAAGTAAACATCCTAGAGATGAAGTGATAAGAATGACATTTTGCCTCCTGATCTTCACCCCTCCTTGCCCCAGAAAACTAATAACCCCAGTCTAAACATTTGAAATATCATAAGATATATACCAAGTAGGACTGTTATATAAAATACACGAACAATACTCCTCAAAACTTTCCAGATTATGAAAAATATGCCAAGTCTGAGAAACTGTCACAGCCAAGTGGAGCCTAAGGAGACATGATGACTAAATACAATGTGCCAGCTGGGCTGGGTCCTGCAACAGAAAAAGTTAAAACCCACCCAAGCAAATCTAAGTAAAATGTGGACTTTAGTTAATAATATTGTATCAATTTTGGATATTAATTGTGACAATGTACCAAGTGTTATGACATTCACAATTAGGGCGAACTGAGTCTTAGGCATGTGGAAACTCTCAATACTATCTTCACAATATTTTTTTTTTTCGCAAATCTGAACCTATTATAGGGAATTCCCTGACAGTCCAGTGGTTAGGACTCCACGCTTCCACTGCAGGGGGCACAGGTTTGATCCCTGATCAGGGAACTAAGATCCCACATGCCATGTGGTGCAGGCAAAAAAAAAATTTTAATTTAATTTAAATTTAAAAAATAAATCTATTATAAAATTAAGTTTTTAACAACCATGGTTTTATCTTTTTACATATGATCACATATTTACTCTTACATATTAACATCTACTCTTATTGTACCCTTGTTTTATTTAAATACTAGCATTTATGCTGCCATTATGTATACATTAGATCAAGTACTACACAATAATATATAATTCACAGAAACATCCATTTTACCTATTTTATGTTAAAATAATACATATGCATACAACATTACATTGTGTATTATATAATTATGTGGTTTTCTGGTTTTGAAGTGTCTCTGTAAAGTTGGTCACCATGGATGGTAGACAATATTCAGATTTTAGAGAGTGTATTTCACACCATGGCTGAACATTTTCAAAAAAGGAACAAATAGAGCTTCCCTCGTGGCGCAGTGGTTGAGAATCCGCCTGCCGATGCAGGGGATACGGGTTCGTGCCCCGGTCCGGGAGGATCCCACATGCCGCGGAGCGGCTGGGCCCGTGAGCCATGCCCGCTGGGCCTGTGCGTCCGGAGCCTGTGCTCCGCAACGGGAGAGGCCACAACAGTGAGAGGCCCGCGTACTGAAAAAAAAAAAAAAAAAAAAAGAAACAAATAGCCAAGTGATTCATTGTGACTGGCTCAGTTGTTCTGAATAATCCTTGTTTTTATTTTGTTCCCATGAATACCTTTCAGCAGTAACGAACAGCATCAAATATTTCTAATTCAAAGAGATATTCAAAGATTGGCAGAATGTACAGTGAGTTTGAGGGGTTTCAGGCTGAAGGAGAAAGAAGTGACCATGAGGTAGCAGTAGCATGCAACAAGCTTCATGTGGGCAACTCTGACAAGGTTTGAATGAAGAGAAGTCAATCACAGCAGGAGACCTTCCAATGGCTACTACCCAGAAGCAGAAGGTGGGCAGGCATCTCTCTGGGAAGAGGGGAACTGGAGAGGAAGCTGACGTGCCTAAATTAGGTCCCTGCGCAGCCAGGCTGGGAGTCTCAGAGCACTCAGAACGGCAGCAGTAGCTTGGGGTCTTGCAGAGCTACAGGGTTGAACTTACCTACAATTAGCAGATGCTGGGCACAGTTTCACGGGATAAGAAAATCAGGAACGTAAATGACTAAAACTCTCTTACTGAGGCTATGTTTTAAAAAAACTCAGTGTAGAAAAATTTGAGTTTAGCACCAGGAGGCTTTTGAGCTAACGGGGGGTACCAGCCCGCCAATACACCAGAGCCATCTTTGGCTCATTGATAGAACATAAAAAGAATTGGTTACCCCAAAGATAGTGTTTCACCATGGTCTTTTCTAAAACAGAAGGGTTTAAAAGAATTATTCAAACTCATAATTTATTAGATGATGTTTTCCAGCAAGTGATAAAATCAATTTAAAGAATAAAAGAATATTTTATCTAAGTGACTTAGATTTTGATGTTTCATGCAATAACTAATTTACTTCTTAGGAGATCATAAGAATATACTGAAAGCTCAGAATGTTTCTGAGTTAAGAGGAATTATAGGTTATTATACTGTTGATACACCTAACCATATAGCTAATGATGGATGGAGATATGGCCCTTATTTATGTAATAAAATTCAAAAGGAATTTTAAATGCTACTAGGAAGTTAGGTTAGACCCGGAAAATATTGAGAATATAAGAAGAAAAAATACCTCTCCTTTTTCAAATTCGATGAACTGATGGGATAGTCTCATGTCTAACATACATATATTCAATAAGTACGTACACATAAAATATCAAATGAAGAAATATACTATGATGAAATCAAATCATCCTGATGCAATGAGATTAGATTATATATGTAACTTGTCATTACAGGATGATATTTTCAACTCAGTTGAAAGTTAATAAAGATATATAAAAATCAATTCTGATATTAAATAAAGCCACATGCTCAGTACAAGGCCTATCTCCTTTCCTACAGCAAATGAAACGAGCCTTGAAAGTATGGGTGATGAATGTAAAATGTAGGAAAACATATGAATATAATATCTGAATTAGAAAATACGCAAAAAAGAGGGACTTCCCTAGTGGCGCAGTGGTTAAGAATCCGCCTGCCAACGCAGGGAACACGGGTTCAAGCCCTGGTCCAGGAAGAGCCCACATGCTGCGGAGCAACTAAACCCGTGCGCCACAACTACTGAGCCTGCGCTCTAGAGCCCGTGAGCCACAGCTACCGAAGCCCACGTGCCTAGAGCCTGTGCTCCGCAACAAGAGAAGGCACAATGAGCAGCCCGCGCACTGCAACGAAGACCCAACGCAGCCAAAAATAAATATAAATAAATAAATTTAACAAAAAAAAAGAAAATACGCAAAAAAGAAAAATATAGAAATTGGAAATGTATGAAGGTAAGCATCAATGTTCATATATTTAAAAACACCATCATGCTGCTGCTTCTAAAATTGATGCACAGATTTTGCTTAGTGCCATATTAACCAATTCTAATGTGGTCTTGATCATTTAATTAACAATAAGTATCAGTGGGGTCCTGTGAATGAGGTTTTAGTAAGCTGAAATCATTCAAAATTATTTAAGATCGTCATAGATCATGAGAAATTATAAAACACAGAAAGCCTCTCAACTGAAAAGGAGACAAGGTAACAAGTATATTCTTAAAACATTATTAGTGACCTTGCTTTTAATAGAGACAGTAAAGTAAAACTATAATAAATTCCGCTTGGGTATATATGAAATATTTAAGTTTAAAATAACGTTAAGTTTTATTACACTCACTTGTCAGATTCTCCAGTTTTCAGCAACTTCAACGCTGTTGGAAAACTGGAGCCATTAAAAATTAGTGAAAGCATGTATGTACGGGAGTGCGTTTTCGCTTTTTACCTGGGGTTCTGGTTCCAACATGACTCGGAAAGCGGGTCCCCAGCTCATTCTCCTCGAAGGTCGCGATATTGAGTATTGAGTGTGTTCACGTCCCACTCAAGGGAATCTCCCCTTCCTTTGAGCTCGTGCTGGGATTTCTCCCCAGAAACATCCTCGAATCTGTAGAGAAACAAGGAAACAAGCCACTGCAGCTCTGATTTAGAGTCGTCAAGCCCTCAACCAACGGATACTTCAGTCAATAAGCCTTGTTCAAACATTCCTAAAGAGAGTAAAGAGGGCTTCCCCTGGTGGCGCAGTGGTTGAGAATCCCCCTGCCAATGCAGGGTACACGGGTTTGAGCCCTGGTCTGGGAGGATCCCGCATGCTGCGGACCGACTGGGCCCGTGAGCCACAATTACTGAGCCTGCGCGTCTGGAGCCTGTGCTCCGCAACGGGAAAGGCCGCGATGTTGGAAGGCCCGCGCACCGCGATGAAGACTGGCCTCCGCTTGCCACAACTAGACAAAGCCCTCGCACAGAAACGAAGACCCAACACAGCCATAAATAAATAAATAAAATTTATTTTAAAGAAAGTAAAGAATAAAATACCGGGAACAGCCCGCAAAGCGCAAGGGTCCCGGGGAAGCCGCACAAACCTCCCCGCTCAGCGCTCAGCCGGCTGAGGAAGCTTCCTACGCAGGGCGGTTGGTCCAGAGCCTCCGCAGTCACTTCCTCCGTTTCCCTTTGGAAACGGAGCTGCGGTTCTCACTGCTGAAGCAGCACGGGAGAACATGGCTAGAACCCGGCCCGCCCTGCCCTGAGGCGCCTTTGGTCGGAGAAGCCGCGTGCGCCCGCCCCCTGCCGGCCTTCGCTGCGCACTGCATGGAGGGGAACCGCCCCGTGCCCGTTAGCCGTGACCGCGCGCCCTCTCCTGGCCGTTCTAGGAACGTCCTGGGAAATTCTCAGCGAGGTGGTCACTCAGTTGGCGCACCGCTCCAGCCAAGACTTTCCTCTCTGTCGGGCCGTGTCTTACCCACAGGGGCTGGAAAACAAAGAAATCTTTGGGTTTTTTGAGTGTTGAATGAAACGTAGAATTTATGCATGTATTTGCATAATTTGTACTAATGTAAGCACTGGCCGCATAAATACAGACTACCACTTACACATGCTAAACGGCAGATGATTGTGTTTAACCATGAAAATATTTCTGTGAAACCAAATTTTCACATTATTTACACTAGTTTTCCATTTCGCTTTCATCTTCTTCATTTTTAAAAAAGCATTTCTGGTCATTTTTAAATATGTGAAATTCAGTTTATACCAGACAATTTCTCTAGCATCACCATCTTGATCGTGAGAGCTTATTTTAAAAGTTGCCATTTGGTGACATACACATGACAGGGTCAGAATGCAAACCTAGAGGAAGCTACCTACCTGTTGTTAACTTACTGCGTGTATCCTTGGCTGATGTTTTCCATGAAAAGTGCTTTAGAGATGGCAGATGGATGAAATAACTTCCATCAGTCCCACAAGTAACCGCTTTTATTACCTTCAAATAATAACTTCCATTACTTCACAACCAGAGGAAGACTTGGTGAAGCAAGAATTTTCTGCTTTGACGTAAGAGAAGGCTGTGGTGTTTCAAACTGACCACCTACCACCTCCAGATTGGCAGTGTGGCATGAGGATAGCAACCCAATACCCTGGTGCATGTTGCTGGTGCCAGAGAGAGCAGTATGGACCTTATTCTAAAATAATTTTGGTTGTGGGACTCAACCAGTCTATAGGCTCTCTCAAGGAGCAGTGGAAAAGCTTCCTTTGTTTTGCAGGGTTAAAAGTGTTCTCCGGGCTGAGTCGACTTCACACGCACCTTTTCCCCAAAGCATTTAAAGGCATGCATATGTTCTGGCCTAAGAAGCCTGGACAATTTAAGGCTAATGGGTTGAGGTGCAATTTTTCATAGGGAAAATAGAGCATTTGATGCTGTCTGCAGCACGGTCACGTGTGTTTATGTGCACACTACTGTCAAGGAAAATGTGACCCACAATTGTTCAGGAATCACTGGAACAAATGTTTCACTGAGAGTAACAAAATGAATACACGTCCCCCGTGTTCACGCATTCATGCATTCGCTCATGGACCAACTATGTTCCAGACCTTATTTTGGTTCTGGGAAGTAAATGGTAATTGACAAAATGTCCCTATTCAAAGAGCTCCCTTCTAGTGAAGAGGGGCGTGAAAAAAACAAGGAAAAGCCAAGGAAACAGTCAAACAAAATAAAAGAAATTGTGGGAGAGTGTCGGAGAAGCTATCCCCTTCCATGCAAGGCCCGCAGACCCTGCGGGAGCCGCCGCCACTGTGGATGATTGGGAGGATCCGGTGCACCAAGCAGAAGCTGCCCGAGCAGGCTGAGCGATACAACAAAATGGTGGAATCAATGAAGAAAGCAAGCAGGGATGGATGTGGAGTTGACAACCGAAGAAAGAAACCTCCTATCTGTTGCATATAAAAATGTGACTGGAGGGCTTCCCTGATGGCGCAGTGGTTGGGAGTCCGCTTGCCGATGCAAGGGACGCGGGTTCGTGCCCCGGTCCGGGAGGATCCCGCATGCCGCAGAGAGGCTGGGCCTGTGAGCCATGGCCGCTGAGCCTGCGCGTCTGGAGCCTGTGCTCCGCAACCGGGAGAGGTCACAACAGTAAGAGGCCCACGTAATGCAAAAAAAAAAAAAAAAAAAAAAAATCACTGGGAAAGCCTCTAAGGGCAACTGAACATTTTTCCAGAGACAACCAGAGCTCTACAATCCCAGCACTCCCATCACCCCCACCCTAAAAGAACCTACAACTACATTTATACTGTCGTGAAGTTAATAAAGTCTTATGACTTGAAGCTTATATTCAACTTAGCCAAATCACCTGAACATTAGGTGAAGTTACAAAGTATATTTATTTAACTAATATGAATTCAATACATAAGAAGAGAAAGGGAGAAACAATTTAAGTCATCACAGTCACCCCTTTCTCCCCTAAACGTGGATGCTTCAAAGCCAAAACAAAACAAACGGAAAAAGGACATCCTTTGTTTCCCCAAGGTGTAGACATCTAGGAGGCAGGATGCTATGAGAAACAGAATAAAGCAGATATGAATCTTCTCTTTTCCTGATCAACTCCTTGTGGCCCTCAGAATATGAACATCTTGCTCACATTTCAAGATTAATTCAAGGGCTATTCTATTTTGAATAGACACAATTCATGTCCTACCAAACCCTACTACCCATTTTGGGGCTCACTGTATTGGTCCGGCTGTTCCAAGCTTTCTCACCTGAGTCCTGTTGGGCAGCTGAGTAGTAAGACACTGGTTAAAAGCTCAAGCTCCAAAGTCAAACAGGCAGGGCTCTGCTACTTTCTAATAGTGGACCTCAATCACTCAAGAGGACCTTGCTAAGCCTGCCTTACCTCCATCCGTAAGAGATAGTTAAGAGCTACCTCATGAGGTTCTGGTAAGAATTCAATGTCAGCAGCATGCTTGGTGAATGAGATACTTGACAAGTGGTAAGTGCAGAGTACAGATTATTCAACAAGGTTCTTTATTATTTGGAAGGCCTTGGGAGAGTTCTTTAACTTCTTTTGGCCTCAGTGTCTTCATTTATAAAATAGGGTTTGTGAAGATTATGAGAGTGCTCCAAAAGCCCTTGTAATATAAAAATTATTCAATTAATATTAGCTGCCATATTTCTTGGCTCCTAATAAGTGCTTAATATCCTTATTAACATTTCCTCCAAACTTTTTCCTCTCTTGAATAACCTGCTAAAATGTAAACTCCACCAGGAATCTTTGTTTTAATCATAACATGCCCCACGTGCCTAGAACAATGTCTGGCAAGAGAGTAGGTGCTCAACAAATATTCACTGAATGAACTTTCCTAAGACTTGCCTCTCCTCTTTGCTTGTTGCTAATGCCCTAGTTATCTGGCAATGAAAGCCACTCATATTGCTCTCCCCAAAGACTCCATGCAACTCTCTCTTCAGATATAAATTCAAGAAGCTGCGGCATTGCCTGATGGGAGGGAAGCCACTCAATCCAGAGCTGCTGGAACAGTGGAAAGTGCAATCTGGGCTAATGCTGTACGAGGGCTACGGACAGACAGATGGTATGTTTAATGGACAAAGCTTAAGTTTACCCTTTCAACCCCAGGACTGCCAACTGAGCCCCTGAAGTGCTCCCACCATGCTCTAAATTGTGATGGTGTTTCCCAAAACTTCTAAATTGCCCAATTAGGTTTGACTGAAGGGGAATTACGATTATTACTTGGTATTCCTGCCTCCTCCTCACACAGGATAAGTCTCAGAGGTGTTAGGGGTTGAAGAGGTTCAGAATTGAGTAGCTCATCTTTCCAATGCACTGGGAAGGACCCCAGAGAGCCCCAGTGGGGAGTTACAAGGTGCACTTAATGGCACTCTTAGTCAAAAGGAGTGATTTTCAAAGTGTGGTCCTCAAACCAGCAGTATCAGTAGCACGCAGGAATTTGGCAGAAATACAAATTCTAATACCCCTGCCCCCTCCCTGACCTACAAATGAGAAACTGGGATGGGGCCCAGCAATCTGTGTTTTAACAATGCTCCAGGTGACTGATGCACACTCGAGTTTGAGAACCACTCGTCTCAGATAATGTATTTCAAGAAGATGAGACTGAATACTGGGAAAATCAGTCAAAGCTGGGTCTTGGATTTCACTGTCATGATATAGTTACAGAAAATGAAATTTTACATAGTTATATAAAACATGTCCTCTTAATAAGGAATAATTTGTGCCAATCAGAAAGGGCAAGAAATTAAACCAGGCTCAGTAGGGAAAGGAGTACTACTACCCTATGATGTCCAGGTGGGTAATATCTAACTGATTCAATAAAGAACCAGTTAGTGTTCAGCATTGGTCCAAATTCTTGATGTGTCTGAAAAACAAATGTATCAATATAAATTGATTTTTTTTTTCCTGCAGGGAGTGAAAGCTTTTGTTGTCTTATCTGCACCCTTTAAATCATCCAACCCAGAGAAATTAACTCTTGAACTTCAGGATCATGTAAAAAAATCAACTGCACTTTACAAATATCCAAGAAAGGCAAGTATTGTGTGCAAAAGTTAAGTGTGTGTTACCAAATAAGGATCTAAACTAGTAAGTATATAGATTTTATTAGCTTTTGACTTTATAGTAACTCATTATATAAGTAGAAGACACCTGTTTCAACGTTAGCCCTAAGAATTTTGCTTTAAAATATTTTATATTAGGGCTTCCCTGGTGGCCCCGTGGTTGAGAATCTGCCTGCTAATGCAGGGGACACGGGTTCGAGCCCTGGTCTGGGAGGATCCCACATGCCACGGAGCAACTAGTCCCGTGAGCCACAACTACTGAGCCTGCGCATCTGGAGCCTGTGCTCCGCAACAAGAGAGGCCGTGATAGTGAGAGGCCCACGCACCGCGATGAAGAGTGGCCCCCCGCTTGCCACAATTAGAGAAAGCCCTCGCACAGAAACGAAGACCCAACACAGCAAAAATAAATAAATAAATTAATAAACTCCTACCACCAACATCTTCAAAAAAAAAAAATTTATATTAGGACACTACAAATGTTTGAAGAACTAGAATCTTTGGTCAACTCTGCAATACTAAGTAACTACTAAGGATCCTTATCAGACTAATCAGTCCCATTCCATATGAGGAAAAAAAATTGTTTTTTTAAGACAGCAAATTGTTTTTAAAGACAGCACCTGACTTATCTATCATAGTACTCTTGGGCCATTACACACTCATAAATTCAAAGCACATGCCTTTAAGTATCAAGTGACCAAATTTAAGGCTCAGGATGAAGATATTATCCAAAGAAACTGTGGAATCTTTCCTGAAACCTTCTTCTTCAAAGGAGGGATTTAAGCATAATTCTGTATAAAGACACAGATGGCACTGCAATTTCCTTCTAGTCCTAGAATCCTATTAGTTGATATTGACCGATCCTCTACATGAGAATTCCATTTCGAGGGGCATCACTTCAGCTAAAATGTAGTTAATTTCAACCTAAGAACTAGTTACATTTTCTCCATTCAATTCACTAAATTAGTGACTAGTTGCTTTTCAGAAATGTTTGAGGACATTTTAACATACAGTAGTCACATCCTGAGGGAGAACAAAAGGAGTAGTTTACTGTCAAGTCAGGGCATAAGGGGAAAATTGTATAAACTCAAAATTATCTCTAAAAATCTTCTTGGGAACCTCCAGGACCCAGGTCTTAAAAAGTCAAAAGCCAAGAATTAACTTGATGTTTCTCTTTGCATTTAGTTGTGGCATTCATTTCCCTGGGGCAGTAGAGACCCAGGTCTGGTTCCAACTGGAAGAAAGCAATAGAATAAAGGGATTGTTTTTCTGTCAAAGCATACAGGTGAATTTGCACTAAAAACCAGTATGATGGAGCACCACTGTCATCTTTACAACAGTTTCTGGTGACCAAGGCATCCAATTAGCTTCAGTTAAGACAACACCCAGACCCTGAAACTCAATGCCAGTTTCATGAAAGCTCTCCCCTATTATACTGACAGTAGGGAGAGTAAAAATGGAATCAAGTGTCTCATAATATGTTTTTCTGTCAATTAGGTGGAATTTGTTAAAGAACTCCCGAAGACGATCACTGGGAAAATTAAACGCAACGTTTTAAGAGACCATGAATGGGGTTGAACATAGCCTGACAAGAACACTGTGGTATTAAGTAGTTAACAGGGCTGCTTTCTTTTCTTTTAGTCCTTGCTTCCTGATAATTCAGTGACTGCTCTCTTAAAATGCTTAAGATTTTTTCCTGGTTGAAAAATTCAACTGAATTTTTGTTTTGTACTTTGCCAAAAAATAAATAAGTAAAAATCTAAAAATATTTGGGAAGAAAATTATGATGACCAAACAACAAAGGCAATGATTAATGACTTGGAGTGTTTAAAATAGCAGGGGTCAAATGATTAATTAGAAAAGCACAATAGACTGAATTTATCTACTACCTGATTAATTTAAAATAAAGATTAGAACTATTCTAACAGAAATGCTCAAGACAAAATTTCTTCTGCTTAAAATCTTTATATGCTACTAATTTTTAAAGGTGAATTAAAATATTAATGTTAAAGTGAGGAATGTAAAGGATTCAAAAGCCAATTAAGTGAACTTAATTAAGTACTGTACTATACATTTTGAAGCAAACTCACTGTAAAATATCTAATGCTTGAATAAGATACAAAATGCTTAAGAGTTTTTAGTTATTCAAGAGCAATTAATAAATTTTTGTATCTTTACTTTTTGGACAACGTACATGACTTTTGATACATAATTTGACATAAAAACATCTTTTATGATATATCTACTTTATGACAATAAAGCAAGAGATTTACTAAGAGGCAGAAAGAAAAAGGAGAGAGAACACCAGTCTTTAGGGAACAAATTTATTTTGATTTTTCTGAAAACATCAGAAACTGAAAAACAAGCTGAATATCTGGCCATACCAAAAGCAAAATACAAGTAAAAATAACATTTAGAAACCATGTTTAACTAAAGGGAAACATGTTTTAAAATATCAAATTTAACACTCTTTCCTCCACAGAGCAAAACAAGTTTCACTATACCACAACACTGAAGTGGAGTTTAACTGACATAATTTTTTAAAATAAAAATTAAAAGGACAAAAAGCACTCAATTCCCACCCTGGAATCTCATCATTTATAGAATAACATGCTCAGATGTCAGTGAAAATAAACAGTTGGTAAACCTGAAAACAAATCTTTCAATGACTGAATTCAGATTCCAACAGAACACAGTACTACCTTACATTTGGGGAAGAATAGCTTTTGTCACACTAAGGTCTTATCAAATACTGATTAAAATAAATACAAAAGAGGATTAAAAACAAACTACTAAATCAAAATATTTCTGTAGAGTAGCAGCTTTCACAAATAAAAGGAACCCAGTTCCACAGGGTCGTACGTTCTGTAAGCTTACAGCCAATTTTATTTCCCAGAGTCTTGTACTATCAAAATAAAAGTATCTTTGTCTTGGAAAAAGTCTGATGAAGGCACCAAAATCCTATCATCCGTGTTCTCCCAATGATAGTTACAATGCTCCTATCATCCTTTCAAGATAACCTCAACTTATTAAGAATTAACATTCTGGGCTTCCCTGGTGGCGCAGTGGTTAGGAGTCCGCCTGCCGATGCAGAGGACACGGGTTCGTGCCCCGGTCCGGGAAGATCCCACATGCAGCGGAGCGGCTGGGCCCGTGAGCCATGGCCGCTGAGCCTGCGTGTCCGGAGCCTGTGCTCCACAACGAGGGAGGCCACAACAGTGAGTGGCCCGCGTACCGCAAAAAAAAAAAAAAAAAAAAAAGGAGTTAACATTCTAAAGATATATAAGGAAGTTCCAGCCTCATCTGCATCAGCAAGGCCCCTTCTATTCTCTTTGCTCCTCCCAAATCCTTCGTTTTACCAGCAGGACCACTAGCTAGGAGGATAAAAACATATTTGCACGTTAGCCAATAAACAAACAGCTATTGGTGCAGGAAGACTTAACACTTACAATACTTCCGAACTTGTTAAAACTTAATAAAATCCAACTCAAAAAGCCAATTTCACAACCCCTTAGTATTCTCAATCAGGACATTTAACTTTGCAGCCCTCTTTGGTGTCTGTCTCTTCCATCTTTTTTCAGTTTTACCCTGGAGGAACCCTTGAAAAAACTTTCAAATGCAGGGGATCCTCAATGTATATGAGTGTGAGCACTAAGCTGAAAGATACTCTTGTTTCACAGAAATCCAGAACTGTCAGAAGAGGACTCTGAGTTCTTCCTCTTCTCTCAGTGAAAAAATCCCAGGCTGAGATTTTGCAAAAGGGTTCCTCACCCAGTCACACACCAGTGTTGGGAAAAGGAGGGGAAATGTTATTTAATTTGGTTTTGCAGTTCTGCAAGAGGAGTTTAAATAAGACCTGAGACTTGTTGCTTTCTTCATTCTCAAACCCAAGTGGTTGTGGAAACATTTCCAGAGTGCCTTATGCAATGTAATTATTCCCAAGAGTCAGTTTCTTTTAATCTAAGACTCCTGTCACTTTTAAGAAAAAACATTTTTCTCCAGGCCCTTGCAGAAAACTGTTCATTTGTTCTTGCAATGAAAAAATGTCTCCTAAATAGACTAGTTTCTGTAGCCATTCTTCGTCTACAAAGCATTTAGCAAAATCTGGCCTAGTATTTTATTGTACTTATAATTTACTGGTAATTCACCTTTCAACTCAAATATCCTGTGGAGAACGCTTCCTCTGATAAGTACTGGATTTCTGTATATAGGAGATTTATGTGCTCTTTGTTCAGGTTTTAGTTTGTTTTTTTTTTAAAACATTCTTGCATAAAATGGATCTTTAATTAAGTTAACCATTTTTGCAGCATTATTTAAAACTTTATTCATTTCATCTCCAAGTTTTTAATATCAGCACTTCTCTGTGAAGAAAGCAGTGTGCTGTAACATCAACGTCAGGATTTTCTTTTACTAAAATCAGGCAAAACTTGTCTCAGAGCCAGCCACTGATGGGGCACCAGGAGTACAGATGAGACTGTTGTTTTTCAGATATGAAGACCTATTAAATTTATACTGACCATTGTTTTGGGAGGCTCCTAGCAGGCCAAAGTTTCCTTGAATTTCCTCATCATTTACAAATCTTACAAATGCTATAGCATGACAAATATTCATGAAATCTGTTGATCAATCAGCAACTGCTGCTGCTTTTAAACAAAATCTCTTTAGTATCATGTGACGTAAGTCAATTTATTACACTGAGAGAAAAGTCTTTTCAATTTCTTGTACTGCTTGACCTAGCATTTTAATGTTGGTACTGTTAGATTCTTACCAACTATGTGAATTTTTCTTTCCTGGAAAAAGTTCTGCTACTACATAATTTGCTTCCTAAAGCTTTTCACTGAATGTGATTTCTTGAACAAAAGCTTTACTATCTTGATATTCCAAAGCCATTAAAATAATAATCTTTATTTGTCAAGGAGCTATGATTTATAGTTACAACTGCTGAAGCAAATGTTCGGTTTGTAAGTTGCATTTCACAAAGGATATGGAATGAAACAGCTTGAATACTAAGTCCATTTACATTGTGAAGAATTTGCGTGCCTTGCCGCACTAGTATACTGTAATAACTCAGAAGACGAATTCTTCATAACTAACCTCATCAGAAATATCTGTAATTGTATGCCTAGAATGAACACTTCTATCTCACACCTTGCCTCCAAAAATTGCAGCACTGCACCGTCAGATTTGGTTGTAACAAATGTTATGAAAACATAAAAATGGGCATAGCTTCCACTGCACAGAGCGCGGGTTTGATCCCTGGTTGTTGAACGAAGATCCCACATGCCTCGCGGAGCAGCCAAAGAAACAGGCGGGCAGGGCATAAAAACTAAACAAGAAAATCACAAAAAGTACAAAAACTTCACAAAACAATACACTTCTAACCTATATGGCCCATGTTCTTGCAATGTTTACAACAAAGTGGCAGGGGACAGCTGAGTTGCAAAATGCAAAATTTCCTTCCTTAGAATGAAAATTTCCCTCTGAGCTTCGATTTCACAGAGCTTGCTCACTCCCATAAGTCAGCTGGCAGTGCAGAAGCGGGGGAGTGGGGAAGGTAATCAAGAGGGAGAGGCCAACATCATCCTCCCGCCACCCTCCGCTCTGTGCAGTAGTGTTCACCAATTTATCCATAGCCTCTTCTAGCTCAACCAAATGCACACTGCCATATAGGGCTGAAAGATCTCTAACGAAACTATTAACAGGGCTGCTCAATTATTGTGAATACAGCATTATGCAGCACACAAACTCAAAAACAATATTTTTAGTAACAATTTTATATAGAATCCCAGCAACATCTCACAGAACCGCAGTTAAGAAAACCACCTCCAACACCAAACGATTTTTTTTCCTATGAGAGGTCATTTTCATGTGACTCAGATCCTTCTGTGACTTGACTTGCAAGTTCAGGTTTAGCGGCCCCCTCACTCACCACATGTGTCTCAGATGTTGGTTCTGTCTGACCCAGCTCCTCGCTATCCTCTGGTACCACCTGCTGGTTATTTTTTCCTTCTGCTGTGTCATTTTGATTTGATTTGTCACCAGATTCCAATTTAGCTTCTTTCCCATTTCCTCTTAGTGCTGCCTGCTTTGGGTTAAGCTGTGACGAGTCCTTGGCAGTCTTTACCACCTCCTGGAGATTGTATTTTCGGAACAACGTGTAATCTTTCACAACACTCAGGCAACAGACAGCTTTAATGATTTCTACTACCACTGTGTACTGTGGATTGGTAAGATCTACTTTATTTTCCGAATTGAGGCTGCCTACTATTCCTGTAACAAAAATAACAGGAAAACAGGCTAAGAAGGATACCTTTAAGCTTGGCAGATACAAAAACAATCTTTCATCTCCTCCTATTTAGAATTTGTTAAAACAATATGTATATACTAGTCCACTCTTCTACATGGACTTCCATCAAATTCACTGAATGCTTTCAATAAATAAATACAAAAAAAATCCTGAGACATTTAACAAGAGCACTTTTTCCCTGAAGAAAATTCAATCTTGATTTGGAAAAGACTTTCATATCTAACTACCAAAAAAATCTCATACCCAACATATTGAAAAGTTAGGTTTGATATTATTTAAGGGCATTTCAATATACTTGTTCTACATTCAAAAATGTAAGCCTTAAATCTCAAAAAAAAAAAATCTTATAAACAAGTATTTACCGTGGCACACCTATGTAAAATCACTAAGAGAAACATACCTGCCAATTCTTTGATAACTTCTTCTCTATTCATGTGACTGTTATTTCGAGATTTATATACAATCTGAAATGTCCCTTTGTTTGGAGCTTTAAACCAGGGTTCCAAAAATGTTTCTGCATATTTTTTCATATCTTCTAAGAAAGCCTTGCATGTGCCTGAGATGGGTAACATTCGTAGAATAACCCGAGTCTTCTTCTTCTTGGTTTTGTATATATCTTGGAGAATATGATGCACCAATTTCTCAGGTTCTAAAATTTAAAAATTCAGCACAGAACAAACAGGTAAGTTTAAAAGTTCTCAGACATTTTAAACTCTTCAAACTCTCTAAAATGAATTTTCATTGGCAGTGACAAAAATTGACAGTAGAGTAGAAAAATCATCATAATGAATTTTAAACAAGTTTAACCAACCATATTTCCCAATTAATATTTCTTTGGTGCCTACTCTGTATTAATACTGTATCTCATATTTTAACTCTGCTTTTATCAAAAACAATTGTTCTTGAAGACACTGGAGTTAACTTATTTGTGATGTCTAATTTATCTGATGGCAACACCATGCTGTTGTTTTCCTGTATCAGCAGCAATGATCGAAGTAATAAACATTAAATAGTACATTTTTTACAAAAACAAAACAAAAATCTGCAAGTCACTTAAAAAGATTTAATCAATCCATTAGCTAAGTTTGTACAGAAGTCTAGATTTCAGACCTCAGAGGAGCCCCAGAGCCATGAATGCACAAGATCATAATGTAGTACTCAGGAGGCATCCTGACTATATACGAGTTTGTTTTGGGCTGCTCAATGTTTTCAATATTTTTAAAGTAGTTAGCTACATTTAAAAACCTAGAAACTTCTCTAGATTTCCAACTTCTTTTGAAAAATCAGAAGATCTGGCTCCCCTAAGACTACATTCCCAAATGGCTGGAGCCAATCCAAACTGCCTGGGGTTGAGGAGCAGCTGCTCCTTTTAGACAGACCCTGTATTCTTGCTTTGCCTAAAGTTACATACAGATAAAGTGGCAAGGCCAGGTTTCCACTCCTAAGCCCTGTGTCCACCACCCCATTCTACCTCTCCATACGCCTAGTGCTAACACAGTGTAGAGAGGATGCAATCAAATGATTAACTGAGCCATGCCCATGAAGCCATTTTGTAGGCAGTGTTCTCAGAAACAGGTGTCCAGATATCACAGGATCAATAATCTTAAAATGTGTTAGTCAGACACACCTATCCCAAGTGTCCTGATGAAGACTACATTATTTGCTCCACTCTCCACTGACTGGAATCTTCTCAGCCTCATCTCTGTAGATGCCTTAATGTCACCAACTTCTTTCTTCAAGGCGGCCTCCACATCATCGTCTTCTCCCTCACTTCCAGAGGGTTGCTGATCCTTGTCTGCAAACTGTTTGCATAAAACTAATGAGCAGAAATGCCACAACAGCTTATGTTAAAAGCTCTTAATTAACTACTCATGTTAAACCTCCAGTGGCAGATGATTCAATATTGACAATAAAGCTTTTTATTCAGACACCATTCCCTCCAAAATGTGGAGGAAGAAGGGAGTTCTCTCAGACTGTGGTACATATCATTTGAAAATGTTTCTAACGCATATTGACAGTCTGGGGCAGAAGGAAATGTGCTCATCAGATGAATCATTTCAGGGTGGACCTTAATCCTATCAATAGATATGACTGCACCTGATATGACACTCTCCTTTCATGAGATTGAACCAAATAGTTATGAAGTTAAAAATCCTTACTCCTGTTCTACTGAAATAGCTCAAGAACTTGCTCAAGCTGTCAGTGTAGACAAGACATGAACTTATGAACTTGTTGCCCACTCTGCTCCACTAATGGGATTGCCAATCAGGCACTAATGGTAATTTTACACATTTATGGAGATTTTATTGTATACCAGGATGTGATTTTATGTACATATGCAATTTTTTTAGCCAACCTTCTGAAGTCCTATAATTATTCTCTTTTTTATCTAGCTCAGCAGAATTAATAACATGCCCATCCCCTGAGCTAGTAAATGACAGTACCTGAATTTAAATGCCCTCTGTACTATGCTCGTCCATTTAATTCCTTGGGGTGTGCATGTGTGTATTGGTCCAAATCCTAAGCCAATAATATAATTATTTCCAAAATGGGACGAGACTTTATATGGTATTGTTTCAAAAAGTTCTTACTTTCCGAAATGTATTTTTATATGCATTTGAGAATAACTAGCACTAGTAAGTACTAAACACACTATTTTAGAGATGTTATTGCTTAGGACAAACACATTACTACAGCCATGATGTTCAAATGGTGGTAAGACATGGCAAAAACCTTAAGGACGAATGAAGTGTGCCCTTGTGAACTTGGACCAGCTAGTACCTAACCTACTTCAACCTCAGTGTCCTGGTGAGCAATACTTCACAAAGCTACGGTGAGAAGTAAATGTTTCTGAAAGAGCTTCAGAAACAACGCTTGAACCGCAGGAAGCAATCTATACATGGGAGCAACCGTGATTAATGATAGAGAAAAAAAAGGCCAAAGCGCAAGCATTTACGCACAAGACCGGGTAGGGGTCGGGGGCCGAGACCTTGCGGCGGGGCGGGGAGAGCGGGGAGGACACAGAAGTGAGGACACGCCCCCTCACCACCACTCAAGCGGCCAACCTCGCGCATGCGTATACAGGTAGCCGGCCTACCACCCTTCCCTCCTCCCTCAAAGGCCTGCTGGCCCGCCCTCCCCGGGGCCGGTACCTTTTCTGGACCATACATGTCGTCGCCGTATTCGTTGAGCAGGCTGTAGGCCTCCTCCACGCACTTGCGCTCGTTCATGTTACAGGTGATGAGAATGCCCTGTAGCCCGGGTTCCAGCTGCCGGGGCCCGCCGCCATCGCAGCGCCGAGCCCGTTTGGCCTGCACGTACTGAGCCTTGCCTTTGCGCTTCCCGCCGCCAGGCTGAGGAGACTGCTGGACTGGGGACGCCATGGTACGTGAGAGGTGAGGCAAGCAAGAAACGTGCTTCCCTACGGCCCTCGCGCCCTCACCTCTGCTGGCGCGGGCTGATTACGTCAGTATGCGCGATGACCTCCCCTAGTCCCTCCTCCAACCCTCATTCCCGGCTCCGCCGGGTCCTAAAGCCGGTGGGCGGCAGGCAGCCGAGAGGTGGCGTGAGGCCCGACCCTCGCCAGGACTGACAGGCACTCGCTTTCTCCTCACCGCCGGAAAAAGGTGTTTCCCTAGAGAAGTGGCCGCCTCCACCTCAGGCAGGCAGATGGAGGCGGCTTTGCGCGTCCAGTATCAGCGGCTTTGCAGCCATTCCAAAAGTGGAGGTAGTGGCACTTTCCAGAACGTTGATGCCGGTTCAAGCCTCCTAGTTTCCGCAACCATCCTTGGCACCTGTTCCTCCAGCCTACCCTGTAATTCTGTCAGCTTCCCAAAAGTTCCCAATAAATTCCTCTGCAGCCTAAATTTGCCAGAATATGTTTCTATGTGACTTACAACCAAGAATGGTGGTTTGTCACACTGCTTTCTCTGGGGTTTTATCCCTAGTCTCAGCAACTATCATGTTAATATATTATCTTTTTAAAATCGTTGAAAAGATGCCACTCTTGAAGAACGTGTTCAGGAGGAGTAAGTGCTCCCCACACTCACCCCCAACTACTCCTCAGGTACAAAGTTGTTGCCGGATTTCAGTTACTACAAATCCTAGAGGAGGTTATCTTCAAAAGGGGCAATGACCTGAGAGTCAATAATCTTTGATTCTAAACCCAGATTTACCATTATTTCCAAAAATCTTATCACCATCTCATTTTTTCTTTCATCTTTGCTTCCGCCTTTACTTTTCAGAGTGTCATCTGTGGAGATTGCATAGGATATATTTATGGAGGTCCTGAGTTGCTTGTGAAAGGCAGTCTCGTTACACTGGCCTTGCTGTGGTGTCAGGAGGCATAGAGAGAGCTGGCTGGAAAACTTTTTTCTTTTCATCCTCAGTGCCTAGCACAGTGCCTTGCCCATAGTAGGTGCTCGAAAATGTTTTTGAATTGAATTCCACCCAAAAAATGTTCAATAAACAAAAAAGGTTAAGACTCACGCTGTTGAAAGGGAAAGTACGCCCCAGTCCTGATCCCATTAAACCATATCAGAGAACCTGGAAAACGGCATTGGTCTCCCCCAGAACCTCTCTTTCACTAGGTGAATTTCAGTTGCCCATACACTACCCTCTGTCGTTAGGATCTTAGAAGTTAGCATACAGATAAAATTTAAGATACATAGTTTGACCCCTAAGCATATTTTAGTCCTACATGCTGGAGGTGCAAATCAGGAGGCAAACTGGAAAACCAAACTGTTGTATTTCACGTTTGCTATGTTGGGAGAAACCCTATTAGGTGAAAAAATATGCAAACTTCCAACCCCCAGTCTAGATATTAGACTTATATAAATTTCACCCCCATCCCATGGCAACTTCACATGACACTTCCACTTTCTCCTGAACTAGGCCCTTAATCCAGCTCTAAATAACTCAGCCTGTGTTTATTCTTGATTTTTCTTCTTTATTCTTTTTCATTTTTTTCTTCATGACTATGACATCATTATTTCATTTAGAGAGAGATTTCCTTGGCAATGCTGGAAACACATTTGTACACAGTTTCTGCTTATGTGAACTTTCACCTCCTTAGGGCACCAATCATGGTCAGTGGACTAATATCTATCACTGGGCACTAAGGGCTCTATGATGTGGCTTGGAAACCCCTCTCTGGCTCCTGTATTTGTGTTTTTTAAAGAAGAAATGTTGACATTATAGAAAGTGGCACTTGACATCTTGTGGAGTGTATAATGGTGTTCTGAGGAATTTGCCTTTTATTCTAACCTATTTGCTTCACATATTCAGGAGGGCTTACAGTCCAACAAGTGAGGGGTTGGTGTAAGACATTCTAAATTTCCTTTTGCTTTCTCTTCCTAACCTTCAAAGTTACTACCATTTAATTTATACTTGTATGTTCAGTACAGAATCCGTTCTGGCCCTGAGCACAACACTCTTAGATACCCTTCATGTTCTGACCTGACTATCCATCCAGGGTTTCCTGCCTTATTCTCTTGATACCCAGCATCTTCAGATAATAGATATTCTGATACTGAACCCCAGTATCCTCCTAACTTGATTGCTCAACACCTGCCACCTTCAGAGTTGGTATCATGTAAGATTTAAGAGCCCAAATTCTAAAGTCAAATCAAGTTCAAATCCCAGTTCAGCCATGTCCAGGCTGTGGGAGTCTGAGCAAGTTAGCTAAGTCAAATTTCTTCGTTGACTTTAATGGAAAAAAAATTTAATGGAAATGACAATACCCACATCATGGGTTACTGGGAAAATTCATTAAGGTCAGGCATGACAAGTGCTAAGCTCATAGTTACTGTTCAACCAATGTGGACTTGAAAACAGTTGTGGCTCATCGAAGCCTAGTTGTTTTTTTTTTTGGCACTAGTATCCATTCCCCAATCCAGTCTCCTAAATTCATTATTTATCTCTTAATCTCTTATTTCAGTGGTTCTTTTGTATGTATAACTTATTGAAAGTTAAATTTAATCCTTTTAGGAAAGAAGCTAGAAGGGAAATAAATCAAAAAATAAAATAGTGCAAAGTAAAATAAGATAAAATACATAACACCTGCATGCCCTTACCTCTGCCAGTTGGCTCCTGCCAATATTTGATTGAATGACACCCCAGGTGTTTAACTGGATTTGTCTCCTTAGCTGACAGCGCTTGTGTCACACTTGCACTTTCATCACACCTGCAAGCTACTTAAGAAAGATGTCCAACAGACTCATCCCACAAGCTGAAACCTAAATTTGAACGCATGTGAACTTGGGTCTATCCCTGGAGAACCACATTTGGCCTGGCTCTTTGCTCCTATGTGCCTCTTCACTCACCCTACTGGGTGTTCAAAACTCCTGATCCTGGCCTCCCGCAATTTGCTTCATCCCACCATTGCTGGAGTCTCAATTTTGACAGGTATGCTTCTCTAAGGCAAATTTTGCATTTTGTGGACCTAGGTTCTTGAAGGCAAAGGTGAATGAATCTTTTTTCTCCAATTTTCTTCTCCAATTTTACACCCTATACATGTATGAATCTTTCTTCTTAAAACTTTTCCTGACGTTTCATGGGTACTTTCTCCCTACTAATTTGAGATTTTGTTGAATAATCTACGTTTAAATTTAGTTGTTTTATTATTTAGCTCTACTTCTTTGAGTATTTCTAGATCCCCCTCCTGCTTCTTACTTCCACTTTATTATTTATTTTTATTTTTGGCTGTATTGGGTTTTCGTTGCTGTGCACGGGCTCTCTCTAGTTGCAGCGAGCGGGGGCTACTCCTGGCTGTGGTACGTGGTGCTTCTCATTGTGGTGGCCTCTCCTGTTGCAGAGCACAGGCTCAGTAGTTATGGCACGTGGGCTCAGTAGTTGTGGCTCACAGGTTCTAGAGCACAGGCTCAGGTTGTGGCGCACGGGCTTAGTTGCTCCGCGGCATGTGGGATCTTACCGGACCCCACGGGCTTGAACCCGTGTCCCCTGCATTGGCAGGCAGATTCTTTTTTTAAAAAAATCATCTTTATTGGAGTATAATTGCTTTACAATGGTGTGTTCGTTTCTGCTTTAGAACAAGGTGAATCAGTTATACATATACATATATCCCCATATCTCTTCCCTCTTGCGTCTCCCTCCCTCCCACCCTCCCTATCCCACCCTTCTAGGTGGTCACAAAGCACCGAGCTGATCTCCCTGTGCTATGCGGCTGCTTCCCACTAGCTATCTATTTTACGTTTGGTAGTGTATATATGTACATGCCACTCTCTCACTTTGTCCCAGCTTACCCTTCCCCCTCCCCATATCCTCAAGTCCATTCTCTAGTAGGTCTGTGTCTTTATTCCTGTCTTGCCCCTAGGTTCTTCATGACCTTTTTTCCCCCCTTAGATTCCATATATATGTGTTAGCATATGGTATTTGTTTTTCTCTTTCTGACTTACTTCACTCTGTATGACAGACTCTAGGTCCATCCACCTCACTATAAATATTCGTTTCTTTTTATGGCTGAGTAATATTCCATTGTATATATGTGCCACATCTTCTTTATCCATTCATCTGCTGATGGACACTTAGGCTGCTTCTATGTCCTGGCTATTGCAAATAGAGCTGCCAGGCGGATTCTTAACCACTGCACCACAAGGGAAGCCCCTTACTTCCACTTTAATCAGTCCTCCTAAGAATGAATCCCTAATGGTAGAATCTCAGGCAGTTTTATAACTTAGAAATGTTTCCATTTGCAATTCAAATCATACTATGAACTGCACATTCCACCAATGCATAACACTAGTCTTGAATAATACACTAATGCAAGAAGTATAAATTCAGAGTAGGTATAGTATGTATTGGGTTGGCCAAAGTAAAATGTTACAGAAAAACCTGAACGAACTTTTTGGCCAACCACATATTTAAGAGCCCAGGGTAACTCAGGTATAGAGGATCTTTTAGCACAGATGAGGCCAAATAAGAATGATCTATATGAGTGCTCAGTTTGAATAATTTGTATTTAAATTAAAAATTGGAGGGAAGTTGGAACTTCCTTGGTGGTCCAGCAGTTGACTCCATGCTCCCAATGCAGGGGGCCAGGGTTCAATCCCTAGTCAGGAAATTAGATCCTGCATGCTGCAACTAAAGATCCCACATGCTACAACTAAAGATCCTGCGTGCCACAACGAAGATTCCACGTGCCACAGCTAAGAACTGGCACAGCCAAATAAATAAATAATTTTTTTTTAATTGAAGGGAAGTCAATTAGAATACAGCATTCAGTGTACAGATGAACAGCGAGACAAACTGATTGGGAGCACACTTTGAAAGTCTTGGGTTTAAATACTAACTCCACTACTTTGCTAGCCTTATGACCTTGGGAAAGTTAACTGCTCTGAACTTCGTGTTCCTCATCTGTAAAATGGGAATAGCTATAATATATACCTTATAGGTCATTGTGAGTATTGAATAATTCATGCCAGTCTCAGATAAAAATATTCCATAAATGTTAGCTGCTGCTGTTTTATTGTAGCTGTTGCTAATTGGAAGGTTTGATGAGGGTAATTTTTATCAAACCAGAATTGAGTTTAAGGCCCAGGCTTTTTGTGTTGGTCAGTTGGCTTTGAAGTATCTCCAGTCGCCATTTACTGATTCCCAGGACCCAAGAGATACCTTATTATATCTAAGTGTGTTAATATGGAAAGATTTACAAGATACATTGGAAACTGGGGAAAAAAATCAAAATGAGGTATGTATAGTATGAACCAGTTCATGTTTTAAAAGGAAATATATATGTGCATATATGTACACATACATACATACATATGTATATGTGTGTCTTAATCCTATATATATGTATATGTATACATATATGTATATACCACACACACACACACACACACATATATATATATATATATATCTCAAAATGATGCTTAGTAAGAAAGAGTTCTGTTGTTCTGCACATTTCTCAACTAAAACTCAAAGCTAAGAATTAAGAGGCACTGTCTCTGCCCTTTCCAGTATAAAAAGAACTGTCAACAAAGACTAAGGCATGTCTCTCTAAGTTTGGAAAAAGTTGGCTCAGTTAGCCCTGCTATCCCCATACCACTCTGCCTCTCAGTTTACATCAGAAGCCTGGGGACAGGAGAGGAGAGAGTGCTTTCACCCCCTTTCCTGCTTCTAATTTCTACTTTAGTCAATGTCCCTAAGAGTGTATTCACCCCCTTTACAGAGAGGGGCATCAAGGGAATCCCTCATAAAGGTTAAAGGTGCCTGGAAGAAGAAGAGACTGGCATCATATTCTGGGTTGATGTCCCCTTCCTCCTGGCTAAGAAAATGAGTCAGAATGGGAAGTAGAGGCAGATGGCAGGGTACAGAGAGTGAGAGAATGGGGAGGGACAACAGAGAAGAGGACTGCCACCCAAGATAGGGTGTTCTAAAGATGTGTGAGTATCTGTGTCAAGTAGACTCCCAGAAAGTACCTGGGCTTAAACAAGTAGACCCAACAGACAGAGAATTAAAGTCACACTGTCATGGTAACTCCTCTTACCCTAATCTTTTTTCCTTACCCTCCAAAACAGAGGATCTAATGTTTAGAATTGGGAGGGGGGAAAATGTGTCTGGGAGATAGAAAAGACCATTTGTCTCTATTCCAGGCATGACAGTGGGAGGAGCAGCAGAAAGAGTGGCCAGCCCTCCTGTCCACTGCAGATCCCCAGAAGCACAGAGCAAGTCTATGCTGGGGAGAGGGGAGCAGGTACAATGTATATGGAGTCTGAGATTTAAATTTTGAGTGGACAAACTTTTAATAACTGAAAATGATTGTAAAGTTGTAGGACCATCCCAAGAAGTCTTTCATTTTTGTCAGTTTGATTACTATGTGTCTTGGCATGTTCCTTCTTGGGTTTATCCTGCCTGGGCCTCTCTGTGCTTCCTGGACATGGGTGACTGTTTCCTTTCCCATGTTAGGGAAGTTTTCAGCTATTACCTCTTCAAATATTTTTTCAGGTCCTTTCTCTCTCTCCTCCTTCTGGGACCTCTATAATGCGAATGTTGATGCATTTAATGTTGTCCCAGAGGGCTCTTAAACTGTCTTCATTTCTTTTCATTCTTTTTTTCTTTATTCTGTTCTGTAGCAGTGATTTCCACAATTCTGTCTTCCAGTTCACTTATCCGTTCTTCTGCCTCAGTCACTCTGCTATTGATTCCTTATAGTGAATTTTTCATTTCAGTTATTGTATTGTTCATCTCTGTTTGTTTGTTCTTTAGTTCTTCTAGGTCTTTGTTAAACATTGCTTGCATCTTCTTGATCCTTGCCTCCATTCTTTTTCCAAGGTGTTGGATCATCTTCACTATCATTATGCTGAATTCTTCTTCTAGCAGTTTGCCTATCTCCACTTCACTTAGTTGTTCTTCAGGGGTTTTATCTTGTTCGTTCATCTGGGACATATTCCTCTGCCATCTCATTTTGTCTAACTTTCTGTGATTGTGGTTTCCATTCCACAGGCTGCAGGATTGTAGTTCTTCTTGCTTCTGCTGTCTTCCTTCTGGTGGATGAGGCTGTCTAAGAGGCCTGTGCAGGCCTCCTTATGGGAGGGACTCCACTGGTGGGTGTTGCTGGGTCTTGTCCCTCTAGTGGGCAGGGCTGTGCTCAGGAAAACTTTAAGCAACCTGTCTGCTGATGGGTGGGGCTGTGTTCCCACCCTGTTGGTTTGGCCTGAGGCAACCCAGCACTGGAGCCTACAGGCTGTTTGGGGGCGCTAATGGCAGCCTCTGAGAGGGCTCACACCAATATGTACTCCCCAGAACTACCGCTGCCAGTGTCTTTGTCCCTGCCATGAGCCACAGCCACCCCCTTCCTCTGCAGAAGACCCTCTAATACTAGTAGGTAGGTCCCGCCCAGTCTCTTTTGAGGTCACTCCTATTTTTCTCCTGGGTTCTGGTACACACAGGACCTTGTGTGTGCCCTCCAGGAGTGGAGTCTCTGTTTCCCCTAGTCCTGTGTATTGCCTGTGATCAAACCCCACTGGCTTTCAAAGCCAGATTCTCTGGGGGGTCCTCCTCCTGTTACCAGACCCCCAGGCTGGGAAGTCTGACGTGTTGCTCAGGACTTTCACTCCTGTGGGAGGGCCTCCGTGATACAGTTGCTCTCCAGTCCATGGGTCTCCCACCTGGCAGGTATGGGATTTGATTTTATTGTGATTGCGCCCCTCCTACTATCTTGTTGTGGCTTCTTCCTTGTCTTTGGCTGTAGGGTATCTCTTTTGGTAGATTCCAGCATTTTTCTGTTGATGATTGTTCAGCAGTTAGTTGTGATTTTGGTGTTTTGGTAAGAAGGGGTGAGTCCATGACATTCTGCCATCTTGAGCTCAAGCCCCCCTCCAAGAAATCATTAAGTGATGGAAAAGGGATATTGAATACCAAGGGGGAAAACAGAAATTGAGGGGAAAATAAAGTTTTGAGTTAAGACTCATTTGAAAAACTACATATAAATAGTTACATATATATGTAATTTTTATATAGATATATATATACAGAGATTTACACATATATATATATCTCCCTCCCACCCCCTACACACACACACCCTGTTTTGCAACACATTCAGTGACTACTTTATTTTTTATTTTATATCATTCTGTATTTTTTATTTTGTTTCTGGCCACATGCATGTATTCTTT
Source organism: Kogia breviceps (assembly GCF_026419965.1). Lineage (NCBI taxonomy): Eukaryota > Metazoa > Chordata > Mammalia > Artiodactyla > Physeteridae > Kogia > Kogia breviceps. Next base: position 68,930,707 of record NC_081323.1, read on the forward strand.
TTACAGGTTAAAATAAAGTACCATTTACTTGATGTGGATATTCACAAAAGTATTTCTCTTTCCTCCTTGGGTCTACAGCTAGACTAATTTCTCAACCCCCTGTAAGTAAGGGTGGGGAAATGTGGGTGGAAGCAATGCATGCATCTAGGCCTAAATTCTTATGAGATCCTCCACAAATGCACTCTTCTCTCTGATGTTCCCTTGCTCTGGCTCTCATTCTCCTGCTTGCCAACTTGCTGATTTTAGAGTATCCAATTCAGGACTCTTAGGAGGCCTAGGGGAGAGTGAAACCTGTGAATATAAGAATTATGACTACTTTGTGGAGGGGAACTGTCCGGGAAAGTACATCAACCAGGAACTTCTGCATTAGACTTAAGCCTCTGAGTTTTGGGTTTGTTTCTACAGCATAGTCTAGCAAACTTTAACTAATATACTGGGAATCTAAAGTTTGTTCAGAATGTCTTTACTATTTTTGTTAGAGTCTTATTGTCCATAGTGATTATAACACTGTTCTTCTGATAAATTGAAAGAACAGGCCTCATAACAAAATGAAGAGAACATGGGTTTTGAAGTCTGATCTGAGTAGAAAGCCCAGTTATGTTGTTTTTTTCTGTAGACTCATAGGGAAATCCTCGCCTAGTGGCCAGGCTTCTGTTTTCTTGCCAAAACACCACATCATGCCTTTTACTTTCTCCTTACAAAATGTATATGAAGTAGACTTCTATCTGGAAGTAGATTACAAGATGATTGAGACAGTACTACAGACTTTGTTCTTTTTCCTGTAGAACCATTTATGAAAATATTTTTACTTTTGAAGGATTCTCTTGTTATTGCTTAAATTATTTGGGGGAAATATTCATAACTTCAGACTATTTTACCTGTTGAGAAAGATTTAGTCAACCTTGGCTGGTGTGACAGGAAATCAGGAGTGAGAGAATGTTCCAGGTAACTTTTTTCCACTTTTGACTTAGTTATGCCAATTCCACAAAACATACACACACACCCAGCTCTCTGCAAGTGATGGAAAAGCTAGTGGGGCTCAGAGAAGGCCTGCCATTTTCCCTCTGCGTTTGTATATGTAGGGGGCAGGGTATATTGGGAAGAATAAAAATGGAAAGATGGGGTCTAATCACATATCAGTTATGTCACCTTGCCCTTTTCCCCTTTCCCCTTCTCTTGGGAACTTTATGGGTAGGCAGCTTAAGGGCTATTTTGACATGTTCATTATCAAAATCTTTGCTCCAGTTAAGTTGATTGTAGGTGTAATCAAACAACTTGACATTAAAGTAGAAGGATATGAACCTTCCAACAGAGTCACTTTCAAGTTGTATGACTTATTTTAAGGTTATTTGTTCTCTACTCAAATCATTTCCTCATATTTTTTTTAAAAAAAGGGCATAGTTCTATTTTTCTTACAGAGCTGCTATATGACATACAAAAAAATTCAAGAAATGGTAATTCTTTTCCATTCCATGTAAGAAATGGTTCCAACACTAATCCCATTTCCCTTGTTGTTGTTGTCTTATGATGGAAAAGGGGGTATGTTAAAAGAATCTCTCTGGATAAAGAAGATGTGGCAAATGTATACAATGGAATATTACTCAGCCATAAAAAGAAACGAAATTGAGTTATTTGTAGTGAGGTGGATGGACCTGGAGTCTGTCATACAGAGTAAAGTAAGTCAGAAGGAGAAAAACAAATACCGTATGCTAACACATATATATGGAATCTAAGAAAAAAAAATGTCATGAAGAGACTAGGGGTAGGACTGGAATAAAACACAGACCTACTAGAGCATGGACTGAGGACATGGGGAGGGGGAAGGGTAAGCTGTGACAAAGTGAGAGAATGTCATGGACATATATACACTACCAAACGTAAAATAGATAGCTAGTGGGAAGCAGCTGCATAGCACAGGGAGATCAGCTCGGTGCTTTGTGACCACCTAGAGGGGTGGGATAGGGAGGGTGGGAGGGAGACGCAAGAGGGAAGAGATATGGGGATATATGTATATGTATAGCTGATTCACTTTGTTATAAAGCAGAAACTAACACACCATTGTAAAGCAATTATACTCTAATAAAGATGTTTTAAAAAAATGATCTATAAGAAAACTCAGAAAGTCATTTCAATGAGCTCAGGAATAAAATTAATGAGCAGAAGGCATATTTTACGAAAAGACTGAACCTCTAAAAAGGAAACAAATAGAAATTCTGGAGCCAAAGAACTCAATAAATGATATAAAGAATGCAATAGAAAGCACTGGAAATAGAGCAGACCATATGGAGGAAAGAATCAGCAAGCATGAGTACAGAAATCTAGAAATGATCCAGGATGGAGAGGAGAGAAAACTAAGTTTTGTTTTTTTTTTTTTTTTAAATGAATAATTTCTTTTTTTTTTTTTTTTTTTTTTTTTTTGTGGTACGCGGGCCTCTCACTGTTGTGGCCTCTCCCATTGCGGAGCACAGGCTCCGGACGCACAGGCTCAGCGGCCATGGCTCATGGGCCCAGCTGCTCTGCGGCACGTGGGATCCTCCCGGACCGGGGCACGAACCCATGTCCCCTGCATCGGCAGGCGGATTCTCAACCACTGCGCCACCAGGGAAGCCCCTAAATGAATAATTTCTAAGAGAACCATCTCATTCCATTAGGAAAGGCAACACAAGGAGATGAGAACAAGAAGCGAACAGAGAGTTTATTTAAAGAAATAATAGCTAGAACTTCCCAAACCTGGGGAAGGAACTGTATTACAAGTCCAGGAGTTACCTCAATTATGTACAAGTCCAGGAAGTTAATTACCAGGAAGCTAATTACCTCAATGCAAAAAAACCTTATCCAAAACACATTATAGAAAACTGTCAAAAGTCAATGACAAAGAAAGAATTTTAAAGGCAGCCAGGGAAAAAAAGACAGTAACCTAAAAGGAACCCCCACTATACTATCAGCAGATTTCTCAGCAAAACACTAATTTGAAAAGATATATGATGTCTATACATTTATACAAAATGACAACTGTGAAGCAGAAATGGGCATTTCATTTCTGGAAGTTTTGAACTTTCTTTTTTTTTTACATGAAACTTAAATATTAGTAGGTACCCTCCTCAGAGAGGCCATCCCCAGGCAACCTATCTAGAACAGCTCCTCCCCCTACCTTCACCCAAAGTGCTCATCCTTTATTTTTTTTAACAAATTTATTATCATCTGATATTGTATATGTGTTTCCAGTCTGTCTAGAATGAGGGCAGGCACCTCTGTCCATTTTGTCTTCTACAGTATCCTTAGCACTTAGAAAAGTGTCCACCACAGAGTAGGCTTCAATATATCTTTTTAATGAATAAAGGTATCCACTGTATTTATAATTGTTACTGAGTCCAAGCTCACTCTGCTCACTGCAGGACAGGCCAATAAATCAGGAGACGAGGTGTTGAGGCAACCAATAGAGACTTTTTTCGGAAAGCTGGCAGATGGAGAATATGGCAGACTATGGTCCCCCAAAAACCATCTTATTGAGGTCTGGATGCCAGTTCCTTTTAAAGAACCGGGAGGGGGATGAGGTGAGGAAGTAAAGTAAAAAGGCCATTTATCTTGCAAAACATCTCCTCCAATGGCCTGCATTGGGGAGGGGATGTGTTAATTTCTTCTTTTCTGCAGCCATTCACAGGTGGGCAGGGTCAGAGCGTCTCTCTGTGAGCTGAACAAAGGCACTTTAGTTTAACAGTCAGGCAGGGGGGCAGGGTTCCCAGTGGCAGGCCATTATGTGTGCTTACAGCTATAGACAGTGATTATAATAACAAAAGCAAACGGAAAGCAAAAATTAAAGAAACAGATCCAACATGGAGTCAGATTACGTAACAGATCCCTGTTACGTAATCATCTAGGACATCACTCCAGAGCAATACCAGAAGATTGTTTTAAACAGTGTAATGCTTCCCAAATGATAATTTGGATAGGAAGAGGTTTAATAGGTAAGACTGATCACTGTTAATAGATTCCTTTAAAGATATTTTAGGAATTATGTATTGGCAGAACTTAATTATCTAAGGGTAATGTGTTTAAATAAAGTACTTCTTCTTGGTCATGAAATGTCAACAGTGGGTTTGTTGTTAAGTGCCTTTAAATTATGGAAAAGTGTTGGACATGGCAGGCTTACTACTTATCTCTAGGTGCAACATCTCGAAGGAATAACCCTGGAGTTAAAGCCTCATAAAAATTGCTGCATTGCTTTGATTAGAAAGGGAAGATATTCTAGAGAACCTTGTGTTTTGGTCCTGGTTGTCTGTGTCTTGAAGGACTCCATGGGAGGGACTTGTCCTTTCCAAGATGGAAAGATGAGCCAGTGTCAAGAGTCCAAGAATGGGACTTCCCTAGTGGCTCAGTGGTTAAGAATCCTCCTGCCAGTGCAGGGGACACGAGTTTGATCCCTGGTCCAGGAAGATCCCACATGCTGCGGAGTAACTAAGCCCATGCATCACAACTACTGAGCCCACACTCGAGAACCCACAAGCCACAACTACTGAGTCTGTGTACCACAACTACGGACGCCCAAGGCACCTAGAGCCAGTACTCCACAGCAAGAGAAGCCACAGCAATGAGAAGCCCATGCACTGCAACGAAGAGTAGTCCCCACTCGCCGCAACTAGAGAAAGCCCATGAGCAGCAATGGAGACCCAACACAGCCAAAAATTTTAAAATAAATAAAAAGTTTTAAATAAATAAAGAGTCCAGGAATGACCAGATATATGTTCTTCAAACTTCCTTGCCTGCTGTGTCACCAGGAAGAGGAAAAAACATTATAAACTAAATGCTTTCCACCCCTACTTGAAGGTCTGGAATTTGAGTGGTGGAATCTGGAACACAGATAGAGACAGAGATAGAAATATGATACAGATATAGATATATTCTTGAAAGTCCATTGATCCTTAGAGAAAATAATAGCTAAATTTTATTCAGTACTGTTCTAAGCTCTATATGCATTTTAACTCATTTAATCCTTAATAATCCTATAAAGAAGGTAGTGTTATTATAATCCCCATTCTACAGATGCAGAACCTGAGAATCCCAGAGGTGAAGTAGTCTTGCTCAAGGCCAAGCACTAAGAGTGTCTGGCTCCAGGACACACTCTTAACCATTACTCTACACCTTACAGTGTAATTTACAGGAGGTGGGAGTAGAAGCACAGAAGAGATAATTGCCTCAATCCTTCTCTTTGGAAAGAAACCATAAAATATTCATGTATGTTTTAAGAAGCACTGAACCGAAGTGGTTAAATGTACAGCTCTGAAGTCAGGCTGCAGGGTTCAGTCCATGCACTGCCACTTGCTACTTCAGTGATCTTGGGCATATTATTTATAGGGTGGAGTAAGAATGCCACCTGCTATATCAGCAAACAAAGGATGTTGTGGCCATCAAGCCATCAGCCACTGTAGCTGCCCCTGATGGTAAAGCCCTGAGGGAACTCAAGATGGGAAAGAAGAGGATCTTGGCGCTCGACAGTTGAGGTGCCTATCAAAGGAATGATTTCAGTGAGCCCAGACTCTTGCATCTTCCCATACACAGAAGAGAGCTAAATTCATTAACTTGAGATGTCAGGTTTTCTTTAATTAACAGTAATCTTTTGATGTTCTAACTACCTGGTTTTTGTTGTAAAAACCACCCCTATATATCCTGGCTTCTCCCTTCACCCTTCGGAGCAGTCCCTCAGAGATATCCGAGAGGCTGCTCCCGGGCTTACATCCTGAGAAAGTCCTCCCAATAAAACATAATTGTCAACTTTTATGTTGTGTATTATCTTTTTAGTTGACAATAGCTTTTGAGTTTTGTGTTTTTTGGTAGGGATTAAATGTTAAAACATGCAAAACACTTAAATAGCACCTGGCACTCAAAGTACTAAATAAATGTTGGGTAATATTACTTTTCAATCAAAACCCTCTTCAAGGTGAATGTTATGAATGGTCTCCAGATAGAAGATAATTATCCAGGATTTAATACCCTTTCATGTTAGGTCAAAAGGGTCATAGACTTTGAGATCCCTTGAAAGGCAAAAGCATAATACTGAAAGGAAGACAGATACCTCGCCTAGAAAACCAACTCACTCACTCTGAGAAATACAGAATGTACATGAGTTATCTACACTACCCTAACATGGTGAAGGAAATCCTTTCTAAACATTTTCTTTTCTTCTCCTTTAGGGACAGTTTTAATCCAGGAACCACTCAGATGACCCAGAAAGACATCCTCTACTGACTACAATCTTCAAAAGCAAAGTGCATTATTACCAATGATGTTTTAGCTTCAGCAGTAGATAGTGTTGCATCTAAATATGAAAATCTGCACTCCAAGCTAATTGTGTCTCAGAGCCCCAGACAGGGGTGGGAGAACCTCAAGGAGATGATGAAATGAGTAGCCATAATTGTTGTAGAACAGCTTCCCAAGAAGAAACGCAACATTGATAAGACAGTCAATCCATGACTGACCAGAAAAATGAAAATTAAAACAACAGACAAAGGGAACAACTGGTGATTATTCCTGCACTTATAGTGCAAAGCTCTGAGGCAATAAGGAGCTGGCTGTGTTTTTCATAGGTTGGCATCTCAAGGAAGCACACCCTAAGACAGAGATTAGTTGTGTAAGAAGTTTGTTGAGGAGTTATCTTGCATTAAACACCTGTGAAAGAAAGGGAAAGATGTGGGATTGTACTTCCAAAACAGCCCTCAGCCAGCCTACTGAGATCTCTGGAGTTTGGATAGCCCTTCAAAGCTCTGCCCAGCTAAAGCAAGAGGTCCTATGCTGATCAGTAACTGGGTATGGGCTGTCCTTAGGAGGCATGACCTTGAGCAAGGCAGCTATCTTCAGTCAAGGTAGTATCTAAAGGAGGATCCTAGCACCTGGAGGGAGTATGTTTTTAAATCCTGCAGCAGGATCTAGGAGGTGCATCACAGCATCAACCAGAGCTGTTATCTCCCAGGGGAATTGATCAATCCTTCTTTGTAGGCTGCATCATTCCCTTGCTGACAGTAACATTTCTATCAGGTTATAGTATGAAGACTATTTAATGGGTGCAATTATAAAACTGAATTATACTGACGTCCAAGCCCTGCTCTGGGGTGCTTCCAGGGGTCACTTGGAAATCTCGCCAAGTATTGGTTATATTTTAGCTTTAGGGTGGCAGCAAATTTCCTTTCTGGAATGAGCTTCCTACCTTTACTCAATGATTTTGGAGCATGCTGGCAACTATGGACTTGTTCCTACCTCTTCTAAAATAGTTAACGTTTATTGAGTTATCAAAGGCCAAATTCTGTTCTAATAAAAATGTTATAATTGCACAATAGCTAACATTTATATGGCACTGATTATCTGCCAAAAACTAATCCAGGCACTTCAGATATATTCACTCATTTAAATATCACAACAACCTAGGGAGTAGGAACTGTAATTATACAAATGAATAAGGTCAAATGCTAGGATCTGGCAGAACTGGGTTTCAAACTTAGGCAGTCTGGTTTCTGAGCCCACATTTCTAACTGCTATGTATAATGCTTCTGAAAGACTGGTCCATTAAACCTGCCTTAGGTTTCAAGAGTAACCATATCTATGATAGAAGTGATAGGTACACAGATAGTACTAACTTTTTTAAAGAAAAAAATTACGGAATTATAGGCTAAACATTTGGTTTATCTTTGTTAGGATTTAAAAATAGCTTTTCTATATTTCTCATGGCTGGATATTTCTGATTCATTCATTCTCAGCTCAATATTCCCAAATAAAATTCTGTATGCTTCTTAGACACTCAAATGTGCAGTTTACCTCCCCTCAGCTGCCCTGATATATGACATGTATCAAAGCCCAATTATCCTTTGGAACCAAAACTTTTTTCCTCTTTAACTGAGGCGCTTCCTTCCCTAGGTGGATACTTAGATCCTCTTCAGTCTTATTGTTTACTATATTCAGAACTATGTAGACTCTCTTTTTGGAAACAGAAAAACCATCCTTTTGAGGGGTCAGCAAATGTTTTTTATAAACGGGATGGATAGTAAATATATAGGCTTTGCAGGCCATGCAGTCTCTTATCATACCTACTCACCCTTGCTGTCATAGTGTAGAAAGCAGTCACAGACAATATGTAAAAGAATGGACATTGTTGTGTTCCAATAAAACTTTATCTGCAAAAACAGAAGGCAGGCCATATTTGCCCTGTGGGCTATAGCTTGATGATCCCCGCCTTATACCATTAGCCATGACTTCTATTAACATATCCATTTTTTAAAAATCACATTTTTCTTCACATATCCATGATTATAAGATAAGATCATAGAATCCTCTTTCTGTTGGAGGTATGATAAAATTCTTGAGTTTTTTAACTGCTTCAACTCTTCCTTATACAGTAAAAAGCTATGAAGTCAACTTGTTATAAATGGGCTATTGACAACAAAGTTTAGTTTGCTTCTGGAAAGCACCTTAAAAGATGCAGAGAGATGGCTTTTTTTTTTTAATATTTACTTATTTGGTTGCACCGGGTCTTAGTTGCAGTGTGCTCCTTAGTTGTGGCATGTGAACTCTTAGTTGCAGCATGCATGTGGCATCTAGTTCCCTGACCAGGGACGAACCTGGGCCTCCTGCACTGGGATCAGAGGGTCTTAACCACTGTGTCACCAGGGAGGTCCTGAGAGAGATGGCTTTTACCTTGGAATTCACCCTAAGTCACTGGAGCCTGATCAATGAGATGAAGAGGTCTGAGTAAATCCTTCTCTGTGGTAACAGTCTGTGACGCTGCGTTTGGGACTTCCCTGGTGGTCCAGTGGTTAAGACTTGGTTAAGACTCTGCGCTTCCACTGCAGGGGGCATGGGTTCGACCCCTGGTCAGGGAACCAAGATCCCTCATGCTGTGTGGTGCAGCCAAGAAAGAATCAAAACTAAAACAAAAAATATGGTACTGTGTTTAATGTGCAGAATCATTGTAATTCTTCCTTCATAGACATGCCAGTGACAACACCACCTGTGTGAAGACAAAACACAATGAGATGATGGCCCTTTTCTTCACCAGCGGAACAAGCAGATCTCCTAAAATCACCGGACACACCCACAGCAGTTTGGGTTTAGGATTATCTATAAATGGAAAGTACTCTCACATAACTGTAGCTTGAAGTGTCAGTGCTACAAAGGTGATGATTCCTTTATTGGTATTTTAAATTTGTTTTCATATATATATATATATATATATATATATATATATATATATATATATATATATATATATATATAAAGTCTATTCTTTGTTTACGCAGGTTCTGGCTGGATTTGACCCCTTCGGATGTCATGTGGAATACCTCAGACACAGAGACACAGGCTGGGCAAAATCTGCATGGAGTAGTGTTTATTCTCCATGGATCCAGGGAGCATGTGTATTTGCACATTATTTGCCACGGTTTGAGCCAACTTCCGTCTTGCAAGTAAGGCAGAGCAAAAGAGGTCAACATTTAGAAATGCATTAGCACTGTCACTGACAGGACTGGTGAATAAAGTAACTTGCGGAAATCAGAGTAGACAACATGATTTAAAGTATTTCATGTCTGTAAAATCAATAAGCCTGAAAAGATATACAGAGCAAAGGTATGAGCATGTTTACATTAGAATAAACAATGTTTTAAGTTGTGCTGTTATCTACCACAGACACTTAGGCACTTACTAAAAATTGTGGTAAGACCACTTCTTCTAAATTGCAGACACTTTACAAGTTTCCCGTCACAGTCTTCTGTTCAGCACCAACTGCAGATAGAATACTTGTGCAGAATGATAAGACCAGGTAAGAAAGGTTGGTGAATGGGCACTTAGTGGGAGGAGGGGAGAGGAAGAAGAAGAAATATTATAAAATATTTTTTAATATTATAAGAAATATTATAAAATATCTTTATTTTATAAAATAAAAGATCTCTCTGCCTAAAAACATAGCTCCAGGCCAGTAGGTATGGGGTTTAGCAATCTCTTCTCCCCTTCCTTCTTGCTTACATTCTGTAAATGATAATTACTATATCCAGGGCGGTTTCCCTCAAGCAAGGAGAGGAAAGGGAGGGTTCAGCCAAGTGTATAGCTCTGAGCCCAGTAGTTATGGATAAGAAGGTGTTTATCCTTTGTATGATGACTGTTACTTGAGCTGAGAAAATATATGTCACCCCTATTTAAAACCCTATCCTAGCAAACAGGAAAGAAGATGAATGTCCTTTATTACTGATTCCATTTGAAAGTGTGGACTGATCACTACTTTTAAATTGACTTTATTTGATTTTTGAACAGGAAACAATTCACATGTCGTAAAATTCAATAGGTATATAAGAATATATTAGTGAAAGTCTTCCTCCATACCTTGTCCTCAGTCTCAGTTCTCCCTCTCCCTGAGATCTATGCATGTACAAGCCAATATGCATATGTTCTCCCCCTCTGTTATAATGGGAACATGATATACACACAGTTCTGACGAATACATCCTGGAACTGTGCTGTCCAGTTTGGTAACCACTAGCCACATGTAGGTATTTAAATTTAAATTTTAATTAAATTAAAAATTCAGTTCCAGACTATAGCTAATAATACCGTACAGTAAGTCCCCCACATACACAAATGAATTCCGTTCCGAGAGCACATTCGTAAGTCCAATTTGTTTGTAAGTCCAATGAAGTTAGCCTAGGTACCCAACTAACACAATTGGCTATATAGTACTGTACTGTAATATGTTTATAATACTTCTCACACAAATAATATATAAAAAACAAAGAAAACATTTTTAACCTTACAGTACAGTACCTTGAAAAGTACAGTAGTACCAGCTACATCACCACTGCTTTTACACTTGCTTCCAGACATCCTGGGCTTGAAATAAAGATACCGTACTACTGTCCTCTATACAGTACTGCACAGTAAAGTACACAAAAGCACAACCACTTGTAGAGGATGCACGCACGTGACAATGTATGCCAGACACATGAACTAACTTATGTGATTGGACATGCAAACACACGTTCACATCTTTGAAAGTTTGCAGTTTGAAGGTTCGTATGTAGGGGACTTACTGTGTTGTATATTTGAAGTTGCTAAGGGAGTAGATCTTAAAAGTTCTCATCACAAGAAAACAGTCTTGTAAATACATAGGGTAAGAGATGTTAACTAGACTTGTGCTTATCAGTTCACTATATACAAACATCAAATCATTAACGTTGTAATCCTAAAACTAATACAACATTATAAGTCAATCATACCTCAATGAAAAAAACTCAGGGCCTCAGTTGCACTAGTCATGCTTCAAGTGCTCAACAGCCACACAGGGCTAGAGGATACAATAGTGGACAGCTCAGCACAGAAATTTCTATCATAACAAAAAGTGCTATTGAACAGTACAATCCAGGAGCTTCTTCTTTTTTCTTAACAACTGTAGAGTGTTCTGTTGTATAAATACTCCACAATTTAACCAGACAATTGGTAAACCTTTCCTCACTGATTTAACATATTATGTGGTACCTTCCCTAGGGATGGCATGGCTTTTCTCTGCAACAAATCACGCCCCCGCCCCAAATAAAAGGGAGAAAGAGAAAAAGAAAACAACTGGTGTCTCGGGAGTCAATTTATGGTAGAATGGTTTGTTTATTTTGTATTGGAGAAGAGAGTTGGGGGGAAAACTAAAACACTTTGTATGAAATTTCACTAGAAATAACCCTAATTTCCATTTTTTCTCCATTTTCCTCCTAAATTTAACTCGTTATCTGTCTTCTGAGAAACTATAAGTTCAAAAACTTAAAGCACTGTGTAAGTGCTGCAGAGTCAATCAACTCTGAAGTGACTGAAAAATGGAGAAACAGGACAGGTCTAGATATCCACGAAGGATATGGACAGACTGAAACGGTATACAGACCTCACTGAAAAGACAGGGCTGGACTCAATTCAGTCAGATGAATAAAAACCAAAATGTTTATTATAGCTTTGTGGTTGAGGGATAGGGAGGGAGTGGCGTGATTAGAAGAACAGTTAAAAAAAAAAAACTTGAGGGAAGATAGTTGCAAAAAAGCTCTGTAACAGATACAGTTTAAATAGCCATTCATTGAGGAAAGCCACTATATAATTGATCAGGGCCGGGGCATTAAAAAATTTTTTTAATTAAAAAATACTAGATGTACAAAAACATCTCCCCTTATGTAATGAGGAAATTTCTTAGGGCTACCTCAAAAATAGAAAATGCTGAGCTCCTTGTTACTTGAAATATTAAGTTTGCTGGACAACTCTTTGACAAGCACACTCCAAAAAGGTTTCTCTAAAGAGCTTGTAGAAATAAGAAGAAATTCTAGAGGAAATGAATGACATAATAACAAAAGTGGTTATTATGTAGGAAAGGGAGGGGTAAAATGGAGCAGATATGGGAAAGGCTGAAAGAAATTTTTCAGTGTGTCTTTTTATAATGCTTCAATTTATGAACTATGAGAAAGTAGTATCTGGTCAAAAATTAGAATATCAAAAATAAAATAAAAACAAAAATTGACGAATTTACTAAATAGAAACAGCATAACAAGTATCATGCGAATGAGTACAAATGCTTTCATAAATATGGATATTTTAGCAATTATAAATTTAGTGTTATAACTTTATTATATTTGTTTAGTGTTTATCTCTATACTTCATGAGAGCATAGAATGTTTTATTTTGAGCCTGTTTCACAGTAAGTTCTGAATAAATATTTGTTGAATGAATGCATGGTGGATGAATGAATAAATTTAAGTTATTTGCAATGTTATTTTACTCTTTCTTCTTCTTAACTAGGTACTAATCTGTGGAAATTTTAAGGGAATGAAAATTAAGCCTGGCTCAATGGGAAGCCTTCCCCTACTCTTGATGTTAAGGTTTGTATATCCCTTCCCAGGAAAATATTTAACAACCCAATCTGTTTACCACCTACCCCACTTCTATTCCCTTAAATTCCTAGTTTTGGTGATGATTATGTTACTTCTGTGATATCTTAACTTCCATATAAAGATGGAAATGGGTTAGAAATATTAGTTTATTTGTCTCTTTTTTTCTCTCAAAAGCAGTTCTTATGCCAAATAGTTCTAAGCATTTTATAAATATTAATTTCCAGAAGGAACCTATGAGAGGCATGGCAATATTAGAACCGTTTTACAGATGATGCCCAGAGATGTTAAAGACTCAACCAAGGTCATATAGCTAGTAGCTGCTAGTGCTGAGATTGAATCCCAAGGAATCTTGTTCCAGTATCCATGCTCTTAACTGTGACACCACACTGCCCCTTCTGGTTAGGGAGCTCCAGACCTCCTAAAAGGGTCAAGTAGGCCAAAAGAGGCTACAGTTTACAATGGTTGCAGCATTCTCTCTCTCTTCCTAAGCCTGCCTGGCCAGTTCCTGGCTGTCATGTAACCACTGCCATTTTCATCACTTGATCCCTAGGGGGCATCCTATTATCCCATCAGCACACTTCGTACAGGGTTAGACTTGTTCTCGGATCAACCCAGCCAAAACTAAGTATAGCCAAAGGAACTTACACTAATACATAAAAGAAAACAATAGCAACAAAAACGCAAAATGGATGAGTTTACAGAGACCTCAGAATCAATCTTAACTGAGGGTTAGTTGTAGATGAGACTAATGTTTCCCAAGCTTATCTGATCATAAAGAATCACATGGGTACTTGTCAAAAATACAAATTCTCAGGCTCCTTCTCTAGAGAGCCTGATTCAATAAATTTAGGGTGGGATGTTGAAATCTGTGTTTTAAATAACACCTCAGGTAATTCTTATAGTCAGGTAAGTTTGAGAAAGTTTAGATGAGATTGGTTGCTGATCTCACTATTTATGGAATAAACCAGATGCTGGTTCCTTTCCCTCACTTTCACTTTGCTATGGAACCTTGTCTAAAGGTAGGATTGCCTGATGGTTTTGGTCTGGCTCTGCTATTCACTAGCTGAGTATCTTTGGTTAAGCTGTTAAAGTCTGTTTCCTTATTTGTAAAACAGGGACCAGGGTGAACAACTTGTCCCAGTTTGCCTGGGACTTATTTACTTTTAGCCCTGAAAGTAGTACATCCTGAGGATACACCCCCTGCCTTAGTCACCGGCAAATCAAGATGGTTGGTAACCCTAATAATAACAGAACTGATTTCATAGGTTTCTAGTGAGGATTAATGAGGTAATATTTCTAAAGAGCATAGCAAAGTGCTTGGCACATAATAAAGGTCCAAAAGATAGGCACTGTTACTATTCACCTCTCCCTGGAATTCCTTTCCTTTGAAAAACTTTTCTAAGAAGAGATGGTAGAGCAGCATTGATTACATTCTGTAAAAAGACTTAACAATAGTTCATTGGTTAATAGGCTGCCTTAGGTCAGATAAAGAAATACTGATAATTAAGCATTATCATATCTGCATTACAAGTAATCAAAAATTGGCATTTCACACGTTTTCTCTTGATGACAATTCCCAACATGCATGGCTATCAGAGTCTCACAGGCATAGCTGTACTCACAGCCATCCCAACTGCAATGTACCACCAGTTCCCCACTCATTTAAGCCCAGTGTTTTATTGGAGTAACTATCTTTAAATGCAAAAATTGTGTGGCCAAGAAGAACAGTGCATCCCCCATGAGCATCTCCACTTTCACTTATTTATCCAAATTTCTTTTTATCATAGTAAAAGACAGATAACTTAAAGTTTACCATTTTTACTATTTATAAGTACACAATTCAGTAGTATTAAATAATATCACATTAAATAATGTTGTGCAGGTGTCACCACTATCCATCTCCATAATTCTTTTCATATTGTAAAACTGAAACTCTATATCCATTGAACAATGACTCCTCAATTCCTCTTCCCACCTGTCCTTCACAATCACCATTCTACTTTCTGCCTCTATGATTCTGACTACTCTAAGTACTATGTATAAGTGGAATCATACAGTATTTGTCTTTTTGTAACTGGCTTATTACATTTAGCATAATGTCCTCAAAGTTCATCAATGTTGTAGCATGTGTCAGAATTTCCTTTAAGGCTGAATAATATTCCATTGTGTGTGTATATATATATATATATATATATATATATATATATATACACACCACATTTTGCTTGTTCATTCATCTATTGATGAGTGCTTGGGTTGCTTCCATATTTTAGCTATTGTGAATAATGCTGTGATGAACATGGGTATACAAATATCTCTTTGAGACCCTGCTTTTGATTCTTTTGAGTATATACCCAGAAGTGGAATTGCTGGATTATATGGTAATTTTATTTTTAATTTTTATTGGAGTACAGTTGATTTACAATGTTGTGTTAGTTTCAGGTGTACAGCAAAGTGAATCATTTATACATATGGTAATTTTAAGTTTTTGAGAAACTGCCATACTGTTTTCCACATTTTAGATTCCCACCAATAGTGCACAAGGGTTCTAATTCCTCCACATCTTTGCCAACACTTGTTATTTTGGTTTTTTGATAGTAGCCATACTAATAGGCTCATTGTAGTTTTGCTTTCCATTTCCCTCATGCAGCCACCTTCATTTTTAACTCTTTCCCATGGGTTTTATTATTGGGCCCCTCCCTACCTAGCTAAGAGCATCTTTAGTGACATTCTGACATCTGGGGATGTACTCTAACCAGCTGGATATCAAGTTTTTGCAACTTCAAAGATCAAAGCTCATAATTTTCATGTTTAAACATTCTAGGACCCCCTTGAACAATGAGGAATTAGATTCTCCCCAGAGATATAATATTTTATCTATTTTCCCATCTATTAAATAGTAGTCTGTGTTAAGTAATTGGAACTCTTAACATATCTCTTCTTGATACCTGAAACCAAATAATTCTTTAGATGACTGGGTGGGAATTTATACTTCTTTATTTGCAAGAATTTAAAAATAAGTTAATATTTAGAATGCCTTTCAAGTTTCTCATTAGGGACATAAGCACTTTTCCTTCTGGAAAGGGCCAGATAAATATCATACCCTTATTTTCCAACAAGCTACATCTCAGGTTTGAAGGGTGTATATAAAAGCAGAGTAGAGTTTTCATATTTAGAACAGCTAAAAGTAAGAGCAAAATCTGGTATATGAGATGAGCAATCAATCTGAGAAATGCTTATTTGGATTTTTAGAAAATGGATTGAACTCCCTGGAGAGATTCCACAGAGAAGTATAATGATGAAAAGTATAGGATCTAGAGTGTGATTGCTGAGATTTGAATTCCAGCTCAATCATGCACTGTGGCACTACATAAACTCTCTGCGCCGTAGTTTCCTCATACAAAATGAGCATAATAATACTCCTAACCAGATATGGCTGTTGTAAGGACTAAAGAAGATAGCACATATAAAGTAGTTAGAGCATTAGCATTTATTATTTAGGATGCTAGCTACTATTAGGTACTTCAGAGAACACGAGAGGATAAAAGAGCAAGGCTTCGGATTACCCACCACTGTCTCAGCCAGAGAACATTCCCCTTTTCCTGCTTACTCATATTGGGCTTCTGAAGTAAGATTTTGTTTGTTTATCAAAGTTTGAAAACCAGTAATGAAATATTTATTTGAAAGGAAAAGACAATTAAGATATATTGCTAAATGATAAAAGCAGGTTGCAAAACACTAATATTATAAAGTGATCCTATTTTTTTCTGTCTATATCATCTCAAAGGTTATTACCAAAATGTAATTATTGCTGGATGATAGAATTAAAGAAAAATTTTATTCTTCTTTCACATTTTGCTAACCTGCATTTTACAATATATTTTGCAGTAAGAATTTAAATAAATACATTTCTCTTAGGAATTTAAAGTATACTTAAAATTTTTCTGAAGTCTGCATTCTTAAATGGCAAAAAACAAAACAAAACATGCAAAGCAAAGATTTCAGATGTGGCATTAAATAAAAATTCCCTTAAATAAATTATTCTGTTTCTTTCTAGATTTTATTTATTTATTTATTTATTTTTTTTGTGGTACGCGGGCCTCTCACTGTTGTGGCCTCTCCCATTGCGGAGCGCAGGCTCCGGACGCGCAGGCTCAGCGGCCATGGCTCACGGGCCCAGCCGCTCTGCGGCATGTGGGATCTTCCCGGACCGGGGCACGAACCCGTGTCCCCTGCATCGGCAGGCGGACTCTCAACCACTGCGCCACCAGGGAAGCCCTCTTTCTAGATTTTAGATGCAAATGGCAATGTTCTACCACCTAGACAAGGAGATACTGGCATTCGAGTTCTACCTAACCGACCATTTCGCCTTTTTACACATTATGTGGTAAGAGACTTATTAAATAACATCTCATTTTCTATTTATTTCTCAAAAGTGCTTGGTAACGATCTCTATTTGCCACAAAATACACCTAGGATAGGTATTCAGCCTTTTCTTGAGAGATTCGTTGTCCTGAACAGTAATCCCTCGGACAGGGAACTGAAGAAATACCCAAATGCTTATTAGAGAAGCGCACACTGGTCCCCCCAGGCTAGATCACTGCTCCAAGCCCGTGAAGGTAAAAGGAAGGGGGCCCTAGAAAGAAGACAGCCCTCTTAATATCATTAATCCTCTCTGCTGTAAATCAGCACCCAATAATTTTCCTGAAATCTGATTAGTGGTTTCCCTTCACGTAAGGAGTGAGAGAGACAGAGAATGGTGCAGTGAGCTTAAGTAATTTTCTTTCTCCCAAGCTCCTTACTGTTTGCAAACATACTTTCTAATTACAGTATACAAATTAGAGAAAAGTTTACATCAGTAAAATCAAAGGCCCAGGTTTTAATTGTCAGTGGATTTTACATAATGTAAAAATACCTCCTTTTTCTTCCTGCTAAACTTACAGAATCAATTCTCTACTTTTGTGTAAAATGAAACCAAATACAAAACAAATACAAAAACCCCCCTCTCTGTTGACTCATTTGGTACTTTCTTTTAACTCTGAGTATTGACTTCTCTTTTTTCCTACAAGTGTTTAGATATTAACCAATTAGCAAAAGACTTATTTAGCCTTCTCCTCTGAGCACCTGCAATATTTTTGTGACCAATCTAAGAAAATTCTCAGGATGGCAGCATGCCTAGTCTTTGTAATTACAGTTTACCTTTCTGATTATTGGGCTGGCTCAATGCTAGACTTTCATCCCTATTTCCCATGCTTGCTCCTCTTCATTCAAAGGATTCTCAAAAACACCAAACTTTTCTTTCTCCTTAAATATTTAAAAATCCAACTGAACAGAAGAGTCACATTCAAAATAATATTAATTATTAGTTTTACAGGCTAATCCTACAGAAACAGCTTCAACTCTACGAGGCAATTCCTATATCACTGGGGATGGGGCTATACGGATGAGGATGGACATTTCTGGTTTGTTGCAAGAGTGGATGATATCATATTATCCGCTGGGTAATTTTCGTCTGTGGATATGTTTGTGTTAAAAGACTGTAGGTATTCTGGAGTTAACCTTTTGCTCACCTTCACAAATTCCTGCCATGTTTTGTTTCCCAGTTACTGAATTGGACCGTTTGAGATAGAAAGTGCCCTGATTGAGCATTCTGCACTTGCAGAGTTAGCTGTCGTCAGCAGCCCAGACCCCATCAGAGGAGAGGTAAGAGAACTGATTTGTCTCTTATAGTTTGTTGGCAGTCTAACATACTTCTAAACAGTAGTTCATTGAAACAGAATTATCCAAATGATTCATTCACTATGTAAGTTAGAGACTCATTACTAAATATGCAAGTCAGATAGAAATATGCTAATCAGAGAGAACTGCTACAGAATGAAACTGAAAATATATACTATAAAGAATCTGAATCCTTTCCATGGAGTGCTGGGGCAAAGACGGTGTGAATGCCAGCAACCCACGCTCACACCAGGATAGGGTGCCAGAAGTCAGATAGAAGGCTCAAGTTTTTACCCAGAAGGTCTGGAAACCAACATGGACCCTGGTGTAGCTGAGGAGGATAGGCTAGCATCAGATATCGCGAGTGGGAGCAAGGTCTGAGACAGTACTAAGTAACCAGAAGTAGGCTGGCTCGGTCAGTAAGTAGAGGGTTCAGGAAATAAACTATGAATAAGACAGGAGTCCTCAAAGCTTACTTCTGTTGGGGCTGATCACATGGTAGTTTGGGTTTAAAGGTTCCACGCCACTCTTCAGGCCCCCTTTGCCAGGCAGGGTCTCCAATATTCCAGGTAATGAGAGTATGGAACAGATTCAATGATTATTGAAGTTTGTCCCTTTTCTCTGAACTCCACCAGTAGGGTTTCATGAGTCTATATATATATCTGAATCACTTTGCTGTACACCTGAAACCAACACAACATTGTAAATCACCTACACGTCAATAAAAAATTTTTTAAAAAGAGAGGATTCAAAGCTGTAACGTATAGCATGGTTCCATTTTAAAGTATAAATATTGGGAAAAAAACAGGAATAATTTATACCTCTTTGCTGGTTTTCTCTGGAGAATAGCATTAAAAATGATTTTTAATTTCTTAAAAAGGAAGTTTGTGAGGATTAAATAAGTTAACATAGGTATAGGCCTTATAACAACATCTGGAATATATTAAGTCATTAAAAATATTAGGTATTGGGGCTTCCCCGGTGGCATAGTGGTTGAGAGTCTGCCTGCCGATGCAGGGGACACAGGTTCGTGCCCCCGTCCAGGAAGATCCCACATGCCGCGGAGCAGCTGGGCCTGTGTGCCATGGCCGCTGGGCCTGAGCTTCGCAAAGGGAGAAGCCACAACAGTGAGAGGCCCGCGTAACGCAAAAAAAAAAAAAAAAAAAAAAAGGTATTAGTTGCAGTAGTAGAAGTATGAGATTTTTTTTAATCTAAAATCCGTAAGTGGGCTTCAAAGTTTCTCTGAAATTCTGTGCAAAAGAAATTACTACAACTAATAACTAATATTTTTAATGACTTAGTATGTTCCAGGTATTGTTATAAACCCTATACATATGTTAACTTATTTAATCCTCACAAATTCCTTTTACAGAGAAGGAAATTCAGGCAGAGAGAGGTGTCCTAACTTGCCTGAGATTACACGCAAATTGTGACTTGAACCCAGGCTGTCTGACTTCAGAGTTCATGCTCTTAACCATGTTAGATTGTTCCTTAATAATTTATCATTTTCTGTAATGGTTTATAAAGACTTTTATAAAGATAAGTTAGACTTTACCCAAGGTATACAAGTCATCAATATGCAAACCAGTATTTAGACACTAGTTCTTAAAATAATTTGCCTTTGAACAATTCACTTATAGCAAGGATAATTTTTTATTCATAAAAATGTTGATAAGAAATAGAGCAGGCATAAATACAAATAAATTTATTGAAATGTCAAAAAATGGATAGGATAAAATTATATACATGCATACACACACAACTGCTCCATGGCACATGTAATTTAGAAAATTTCAAGGTGTTTTGGTAAAGATAGAAATAAATAATTGCTCATAAAATGTTGTAAAACTGCACACTGATAAGCAATGACCAAAATGTGAAAATTTTATAACTGCAAGTCTTCACTTCTCACTAACTAGTTGTCCTGAGTGACTTAGTCTTTCAAATAATCCATTTTTGATCAACTATTTACTCCCAGACCAAGGTAGATAGGTAATGTTGCCAATTTATCTTCAAGCTAGATACATGAATCTGTGAATTCAAAAAGATTTAAGCCTCTTAAGTGCAGAATATTTAATCATAAAATTTACAGGTGACTCTCCCGAACTATGCCCACAAGGCAGCATCATTCCATGGCAAACCCTAGGCTGGTATTCTGGATTTGGTGGTGCATACTAATTGACTCACCTAGAGTTCTGCCTCTAGGGAAGGCAGTAAACGGCAGTGCTGGCAGTGCCCCAGGAGAGAACACTTAGAATTCCCATACACTCTTGAAGGGGACTACACATGAAGAACAGCCTCTGTCTTCTCCAGTAAAGGTCCAAAATTTCTGGGCAGGATTTTCTAAAACATTTCAAGGAAGGGTGAACTTTGGGGAACAGGATTTGTGAGCATGAAGTGATGAAGTCTTCCCTGTCTTCTGCCAATTATAGAGCAAGGACCATCACCACTTTTATTACTGAAGGCCAGGTAAATGGGTCAGAGCAATAGCAAAGTGACTGCTGGAATCTTCATAGCCTTGCATCAACAGAAATGTCTATGGAATAAAAGAGTAGACAGTCTCACTCAGTGAACTGTTCCCTTCAATAAGGATATGGCAAACCCATGAGAATACTGTTCATTACAGCCACACTGAGGGTGGTGACCTATGAGCTAGACTAGATCAGGCTGGGTTGTTATATAAAAGACTGTGCTTAGTGCATTACCAAGTTTCCAAAGCAAAACTTTTTTGAAGGAGATAAAAGATGAGGCAAGAAGTCAAGAGCAGAGATGATCAGAAACAGGTCAGAAGGTAGAGTTTAAGACGTAGTTAGATGAGAATGTTCAAGTATAGATCATAATCAAAGCAGGGGTTCCAGAAGCTCTTGTATTAGATATAAAATCTAGGTGTGGGAGTCAACTGGCTGGCTTAAAAGCATACAGCTGGGATCAGACCGTAATAAACCTTTTGGCCCACCCCATCAGGTATTTAGATTAGATTCCCAAGTTAAGAGAAAGAAAAGACACACTAAAACATAAGAATATACAACTCATCTTCCTGGTGTTCAAATATTTATTTTAGGTAGTAAAGGCTTTTATTGTTCTGAACCCTGATTAGAAGTCAAACGATCAAGAACAACTGAAGAACGAGATTCAGGAGCATGTAAAAAGAACTACAGCACCTTACAAATATCCCAGGAAGGTAGGTATTCTGATTATGAACAATATTTGACTAGTATTTTGGAAATTTTCAGCTGTTTATTTTTTCCATTTTAATGAACATTTTCCTCAAACATGCTATACCAAATATTCCAAACTAAACTAATGACATGGATAAGAATCAGAATCTTTGAGATTAAAATGAAACCCTTAAACTAATTTGTTGGGTCATTTGGCTAACCTGACTTATAGTAAATACAGTAAGTCCCCTATATTCGAACAAGTTCTGTTTGGAGAGCATGTTCATTAAGTCCAGTTTGTTTGTTAAGTCTAACAAAGTTAGCCTAGGTACCCAACTAACACAATCGGCTATATAGTACTGTACTGTAATAGGTTTATAATACTTTTCACACAAATAATACATAAAAAACAAATACAAAAAATAAAGAAAACATTTTTAATCTTAAGTACAGTACCTTGAAAAGTACAGTAGTACAGTACAAGAGCTGGCACACAGGGGCTGGCATCGAGTGAACAGGCAGGAAGATTACTGACTGGAGGGGGAGGAGGTGGGAGATGGTAGAGCTGAAGGATCGTCAGCAATATGAGACGGAGGGCAAGCTGCAATTTCACTCACGCCTGATGCTGATGGCACAGGTTCGGGTTCCTTGCTGGAACCAGATGCACGTTCGCATCTTTGAAAGTTCACAAATTGAAGGTTTGTGTGTAGAGGACTTACTGTACTAAATATCAAGAAAAATATCCTCAACAATACCCCTCTCCCTTTTTTGGCTGCTACAAAAAACCCACCCCAATGGGTGTCCTGATTCTTTCACCTAGAGTTCATAATAGAACTTTTATATAATTGACTTTGTCTAAAGATGAAAACTTCTGGGCTCATTTTCTTCCCTTGATATCTACAGGTAGAATTTATTCAAGAGCTGCCAAAGACTATTAGTGGGAAGATAAAAAGAAATGAACTGAGGAAGAAAGAATGGGAAACAATTTAAATTCATTACTTATCATGATATCTATAAAATAAGGCTCTGTAAAACCACAAGATTATGAAAAGGTGATTTAAAAATGTGACAGTATGCTTATAAATTAATTGATTTTAAATATCTTGTGGTTATAACATCACAGGCTGAATTCTGAAATAAAATATTCAGTAAATTCCTCTGCATTGGTAATATAAATAGAATACCATCAGCTGCTGAGGAATTTTTAAACATATAGTATAGAAGCGTTTCTGAACCAAATCTCTGACCTGTTAGATTTCAAATCTTAGTTGAATAATTCTTCTGATATGTTGACATACACATCAGAACCAATTTTCAAGGGTTGAAATAAAACTAAACAAGTTATAAAAGATTTTAGAAAAACTTAAAATATTAGATTATCATAATTCTCAAAGTACAAAAGTATCTACCTGAAAACAGTCTAGTGATTTTTATTGGTCACAGTTTTATTCAAACAATTAAAAATAGTTTAAAATTTGTTTCAAGGTCTAACTGTAAAAGAAGGATATCATATGTTGTACACCTGAAACCAATATAATATTGCATGACAATTATAATTCAATAAAAAGAAACAAGGATATCATATACTAGTATTGCTGCTTATTATATTTAATCTAATAAATACAGTTTACCAAGTATTTCATTTGTGGTTCTTAAAAAAAGTATGATAAATTTCATATGGGTTAATATGTGAAATATAAATAAAACAGTAGAAGATATTATCAGAATACTCATAATATGTGGGAATTCAAGGGGGCAATCAGCATTCATACATGAACAGAAGACAAATTAGATAACTGGTGAATGAAATTAGAAGCCTGTGAAATTCTTTTTTCTATTTTCAGTGTGTGTGTGTGTGTGGGGGGGGGGGGAATGTGTTGAATAGCCCCAGTGTAGCTTACAGAGCTCAGATACACTATGTCCTCACTACTTGTAGCCCTATACAAATTTTTTTCTCTTTACTGCAGTAAAAGTCAGATTGAGGTAAAAACATAGTTTACATGTAAAAAAAGTCAATTCCTCATTGAAGGTCTGAGTCTCAATGAATTTTTAGTAGGAAAATCTACATTTCTGTCACAAATATGGCTTGTTTCTGGAGAGTTAAAAGTGAGTCCCCCTGGGGAATGAGACAGAACTATGCTGTTGGCTCTCTCCTTTTGAAGTGTTTGTTCCCATTTGAAATAACCACAACATTTTCTCTTTTCTTGGTACTTCCCAATAGGACAACAGTAGAAGACTTTTCCATGGTTCGGTCCATTATTAGAAGCAACATGTCTCTTAGATCTTCGGCCACACTTGCATAAAGGAGGTGTTATTTTCCCACCCTTCCAAGGATCTTGTACGTTAACTGTAGAAGTTAAGATAGAAGGGAGAAGCTTCCTGGAAGAACTTCCCCCTGGGGAGCCATTAGATGACGTAGGCTTTTCTTCATGAATAGTGAAGGTCTGTTTTTTTGCCAGTGGGAAAGGTAGGGGACTGGATGGATTCCTCTTAGCACCACCTAAATGAAGAGGATGTTTCCCCCAAACTAAAGGATGAGATATATTGGCATTAACACTGTTGAAGCTACTTGATTTACATTCAGGTAACTTAAAGTCAAAAGCATCTGAACCTGGATCTTTGGCTTCTTTTATATTATAAATAGTAGTATGTGGACTCTTATATACAATAGACTTAGAGGTATCAGATTTTTGAGGAGTTTCTTCTGTGCCTCCAAAGTTTTCTTGACTTAACATTTCAGATTTTTCTAAAACCATTAATCTTTCTCCAGAATTAAATGAAGTTTCTAAGTTTGAGTCACTAACGGGAGGCATACAATATATATTCTGCTCAGGTTGAGATGATGGCAGTAAAGCTACATCCTCCCAATCAGTCAACATAGGTAAACTGTCAAGAGCAGAACTCATTTCCATATCAGGATTATTAACAGATGAAATGGTAGTTGAAACAAGTATCAATTCTGAACCAACTGTTGAAGACTCAGAATTGGTATTAAATGCAAGATGTTGGTTTATTTGCTTCTGCATAGGTGTATTCAAACTGGAAGACTGTAACTGCCCCAGAGAGGTCCAGGACTTAGTATTAAAAAGAGATAAAGAGCTTTTGACATTCTGACGGCCTACATTTACATTGCCCTTTAGTTGTAACTGATCTTGCTGTACCTTTATAGGAAAATTCATACCAACTGACTTCATTTGCACTTTCTCATAGGATTTTATTGCATTTTTAGGCTCCCTACCATATATGCTGGGATCATGAATGTTACTGTTGCAGGCTGATATTTCTTCAACTTGATCCATATTCAAATTTCTGGTGAAAATGTTAGGATTCCTCTTAGTGGGAACCTATGATTTCACAGACAAATCCAACAGCTTTAGATATTCTGCATTCATAATTTCTTTAGTACACATTATATGACAAAAAAGAAAAATGTCATCATTGATTGATTTACAAATGACAGCATACATGACATCTACATTTCAACTTGCCTATGATTACTTCTAGAGTTTGAAATAACAGAATAAAGAGGTAAGACACTACTAACCTTGTTCAAGGACCTTGTAATTTTCATTAAGCAACCATCCCTGATCATTTTCCAAGCAAGAAGGGCAGTATTCCTAGAATCATCCAACCCTGAGGAAACAGATATCAAACACTGAATTTAGTGGTACCAGTGTAAAGAAATATAGCAAAAAATACCATCATTTAAGCAGACATTGGAACACACTGTTGGTTTTCTGATCATCTACTAATTTTAATCATGAAAAATGGTCTTGTAGAAAGCTGTGGCAGCCTTACCAATGAAAGATTTCCCACATTTACAGAGGAGGTGAAATTTTGTTAGACAGTTCGAAAATATATGACCGAGTCCTGTCCCCACTGTCCTGGGAGTGCACAGAGAGTGGCTGCCCACAGGAGACCTACAAGCAGATGCCAGGCCCAGCCCCTGCTGTCCCAGGAGTACATGGACAGCCCTCACCCCTAGGAAATCCACAAGAAGCCACCAAACCTGCCCCTGCTGTCCCGGGAATGCGTGGAGACCACCTGCCCATACAAGACCTGAGAGCAGGCGCCAAGCCCTGCCCCCACTGTCTCGGGAGTGTGTGAATAGCAGTCACCCATAGGAGACCACAAGCAGGTATTCATCACTGGTACTGGCCTGTAACTTTCCTTTTTTGTGGTATCTTTGTCTGGTTTTGGTATCAGAGTGATGGTGGCCTCATAGAATGAGTTTGGGAGTTTTCCTTACTCTGCAATTTTTTGGAACAGTTTCAGAAGGATAGGTGTTAGCTCTTCTCTAAATGTGTGATAGAATTTACCTGTGAAGCCATCTAGTCCTGGACTTTTGTTTGTTCGGAGTTTTTTAATCACAGTTTCAATTTCATTATTTGTGATTGGTCTGTTCATATTTTCTATTTCATCCTGGTTCAGTCTTGGGAAGTTGTACCTTCCTAAGAATTTGGCCATTTCTTACAGGTTGTCCGTTTTATCAGCATACAGTTGCTAGTCTCTTATGATCCTTTGTATTCCTGTGGTGTCAGTTTTAAGTTCTCCTTTTTCATTTCTAATTTTACTGATTTGAGTCCTCTCCCTTTTTTTCTTGATGAATCTGGCTAAACGTTTATTAATTTTGTCTATCTTCTCAGAGAACTAGATTTTTTTTTTTTTTTTTTTGCGGTACGTGGGCCTCTCACTGTTGTGGCCTCTCCTGTTGTGGAGCACAGGCTCTGGACACGCAGGCTCAGCGGCCATGGCTCACAGGCCTAGCCACTCTGCAGCATGTGGGGTCTTCCCGGACCAGGGCACGAACCCGCGTCCCCCACATCAGCAGGCAGACTCTCAACCACTATGCCACCAGGGAAGCCCAGAGAACTAGCTTTTAGTTTCACTGACCTTTGCTATTGTTTTCTTTGTCTCTATTTCACTTATTTCTCCTCTGATCTTTACGATTTCTTTCCTTCTACCAAGTTTAGGTTTTGTTTGTTCTTCTTTCTCCAGTTGCTTTAGGTTCCTGAGCTAAGACTGTATTGCTATAAACTTCCCTCTTAGAACTGCTTTTGCTGCATTCCATAGGCTTTGGATTGTTGTGCTTTTGTTTTCATTTGTCTCTAGTATCATTCTTTAACACCATACACAAAAATAAACTCAAAATAGATTAAAGACCTAAATGTGAGACTGGACACTATCACACTGTTAGAGGAAAACATAGGCAGAACGCTCTTTGACATAAATTGCAGCAATATCTTTTTTGATCTGTCTCCCAGAATGATGGAAATAAAAACAAAAATAAACAAATGGGACCTAATTAAACTCAAAAGCTTTTTCATAGCAAAGAAAACCATAAATGAATCGAAAAGACAACCCACAGATTAGGAGAAAATATTTGCCAATGATGTGACTGAGAAGGGATTAGTCTCCAAAATTTACAAACAGCTCATGTGGCTTAATATCAGCAAAACAAACAACCCAATCAAAAAAGGGGCAGAAGACCTAAATAGACATTTCCCCCAAAACATACAGATGGCTAAGAGGCATATGAAAAGATGTTCAACATCACTAATTATTAGAGAAATGTAAATCAAAACTACAATGAGATATCACCTCACACCAGTTAGAATGGCTATCATCAAAAAATCCATAAATAATAAATGTTGGAGAGGGTGTGGAGAGAAGGGAACCCTCCTACACTGTTGGTGGGAATGTAAATTGGTGCAGCCACTGTGGAAAACAGTATGGAGGTTCCTTAAAAACCTGAAAATAGAGCTACCATATGATCGTGAAATCCCACTCCTGGCAGGTATCTGGAGAAAAACATGGTCTGAAAGGATACATGCACCCCAATGTTCAGCGTTGTTTCCAAAACATGGAAGCAACCTAAATGTCCATTGACAGAAGAACGGATAAAGAAAATGTGGTACAAATATACAATGGAATATTACTCAGCCATTAAAAGAATGAAATAATGCCATTTGCAGCAACATAGATGGACCTAGAGATTGTCATACTGAGTGAAGTAAGTCAGACAGAGAAAGTGAATATCAAATATCACTTATATGCGGAATCTAAAAAAAATGATACAAATGAACTTATTTACAAAACAGAAACAGACTCACAGACTTAGAGAACAAACTTATGATTGGCAGGGGTGAGTGGGGAGAGGGATAGTTAGGGAGTTTGGAATTGACATGTACACACTGCTACATTTAAAAAGGATAACCAACAAGAACCTACTGCATAGCACAGGGAACTCTGCTCAATATTATGTAACAACCTAAATGGGAAAAGGATATGAAAGAGAATAGACATATGTATATGTATAACTGAATCACTTTGCTGTACACCTGAAACTAACACAACATTGTTAATCAGCTATACCTCAATAAAAAATAAAAAGTTTAAAAAAACCCCTATAGGATCATCTCAATAGATGCAGAAAAAGCTTTTGACAAAATTCAACATCCATTTATAATAAAAGCTCTCCAGAAAGTGGGAATAGAGGGAAATTACCTCAACATAATAAAGGCCATATATGACAAACTCACAGCTAACATCATTCTCAATGGTGAAAAGCTGAAAGCATTCCCTCTAAGATCAGGAACAAGGCAAGGCTGTCCACTCTCGCCACTTCTATTCAACATAGTTTTGGAAGTCCTAGCCACGGCAATCAGAGAAGAAAAAGAAACAAAAGGAATCCAAATTGGAAAAGAAGAAGTAAAACTGACACTGTTTGCAGATGATGTGATACTATGCATAGAATATTCTAAAGATGCTACCAGAAAACTACTAGAGCTCATCAATGAATTTGGTAAAGACTCAGGATACAAAATTAATGCACAGAAATCTCTTGCATTCCTATACACTAACAACAAAAGATCAGAAAGAGAAATTAAGGAAACAATCCCATTTACCATTGCATCAAAAAGAATAAAGTACCTAGGAATAAACCTACCCAAGGAGACAAAAGACATGTACTCAGAAAACTATAAGATACTGATAAAGGAAATCAAAGACGACACAAACAGATGGAAAGATATACTGTATTCTTGGATTGGAAGAATCAATATTGTCAAAATGACTATATTACCCAAAGCAAGCTACAGTTTCAATGCAATCCCTACTAAATTATCAATGGCATTTTTCACAGAATTAGAACAAAAATTTTAATTTGTATGGAAACACAAAAGACCCTGAACAGCCAAAGCAATCTTGAGAAAGAAAAAGGGAGCTAGAGGAATCAAGCTCCCTGACTTCAGACTATACTACAAAGCTACAGTAATCAACAGTATTACACTGGCACAAAAGCAGATATATAGATCAATGGAACAGGATAGAAAGCTCAGAAATAAATTCACACATCTATGGTCAATTAATCTCTGACAAACAAGAATATACAATGGAGAAAAGACAGTCTCTTCAATAAGTGGTGCTGGGAAAACTGGACAGTTACATGTAAAAGAATGAAATTAGAACATTCTCTAACACCGTATACAAAAATAAACTCAAAATGGATCAAAGATCTAAATGCAAGGCTGGATACTATAAAACAGAGGAAAACCTAGGCAGAACACTCTTTGACATAAATTGCAGCAATATTTTTTTTGATCTGCCTCCTAGAGTAATGAAAATAAAAACAAAAATAAACAATTGGGACCTAATTAAACTCAAAAGCTTTCGCACAGCAAAGGAAACCATAAACAAAACAAAAGACAACCCACAGAATTGAAGAAAATATTTGCAAACAAAGCGACCTAGAAGAGATTAATCTCCAAAAAACACGAACAGCTCAAGCAGCTCTATGTCAAAAAACCCCCAAACAACCCAAATGAAAAATAAGCTGGGGCTTCCCTGGTGACGCAGTGGTTGGGAGTCCACCTGCCGATGCAGGGGATGCGGGTTCGTGCCCCGGTCCGGGAGGATCCCACATGCCACGGAGTGGCTGGGCCCGTGAGCCATGGCCGCTGGGCCTGCGCGTCTGGAGCCTGTGCTCCGCAACGGGAGGGGCCACAACAGTGAGAGGCCCGCGTACAGCAAAAAAACCCAAAACAACAAAAAAAGCAAACAAACAAACAAAATAGGCAGAAGACCAAAACAGACATTTCTCCAAAGAAGACATACAGATGGCCCAAAGCACACGAAAAGATGTTCAACATCACTAATTATCAAAGAAACGCAAGTCAAAACTACAGTGAGGTATCATCTCACACTGGTAAGAATGGCCATCATCAAACAGTCTACAAACAATAAATGCTGGAGAAGGTGTGGAGAAGAGGGAACCCTCCTACACTGTTGGTGGGAATGTAAATTGGTACAGCCACTATGGAGAACAGTATGGAGGTTCCTTAAAAAACTAAAAATAGAACTACCATATGATCCAGCAATCCCACTCCTGGGCAAACATCCAGAGAAAACCATAATCTGAAAAGATACATGCACCCCAATGTTCAGTGCAGCACTGTTTACAATAGCCAAGACATGGAAGCAACCTAAATGTCCATCAACAGAGGAATACATAAAGAAGACGTGGTACATATATACAGTGGAACATTACTCAGTCATAAAAAAGAATTAAACAATGCCATTTGAAACAACATGGATGGACCTAGAGATTATCATACTAAGTGAGTATGTCAGACAGAAAAATACAAAATATCATGATACTGGTCATATGTGGAATCTAATTTTTAAAAAAAGATACAAATGAACTTATTTACAAAATAGAAACAGACTTACAGATATCGAAAAAACTTTATGGTTACCAAAGGGGAAACGTTGGGGGGAGGTATAAATCAGGAGCTTGGGATGAACATACACACTACTATATATAAGATAGATAACAAACAAGGACCCACTGTATAGCACAGGGAACTCTACTCAATATTCTGTGATAACCTATATGAGAAAAGTATCTAAAAAAGAATGAATATATGTATATGTATATATGAATCACTTTGCTGTACACCTGAAACTAACACAACATTGTAAATCAACTATATTCCAATAAAATTAAAATTAAAAAAAGTATATGACCAACATTCTGTAGGAACCATGTTTTATGAGTAATCTAATAGTCTTGTTCAGTTTTTTCCCTAGGCCACTGTATTATTTGGGCATTTGTTTATAATCTCCATTTGATTTGGCTAATTCTTTTCATTCTTTTTAGCAAGTAGAAAGCCACTACATGACAGTCTTTATCTTACAATATTGTATGAAAGTGGTAATTTGAATATCTTGGAAACAGTTTGAATTGTATAGATTAGGGCTTTTTTCAGGCTGAAGGATATTCCTTGTTAATGACATCATCAAAAAATGAGGTTCAAATGAAAGACTGTATAAAAATAGAATGACTTACATAATAAAATTTTAAATTATACTAACCAAAATGTTCTCGTCCCAAGAATTCTATTCCCACATCCTGCAGGGCACCACGTAGTCCTTTTGGTTTTCTCCTATAGAAAATCTAGTCAAATAAAAGACAAATGTCTTTAAAAATGATTACTATTTGAAAGGCTATGTATTTTTTTAAACAGTTTTTTGAAAAAAATATGTATTTATTTGGCTGCGCAGGGTCTTAGTTGCGGGATTTTTGTTGCAGCATGTGGGATCTTTAGTTGTGGCATGTTGGATCTAGCTCCCTGACCAGGGATCGAACCTGGGTCCCCTGCATTGGGAGTGTGGAGTCTTAACCACTGGACCACCAGGGAGGTCCCTTAGGGTCTAGGTATTAACCATTTACTTCTCATAATTTTTATTCTATTAGATTTGGAATGTGCTTATTTTTGTGTTGCTCTATATACTTTAAGAAAAGTATTTATGTGAATGTTTCAAAATAAAATATTTTGTTTGTAGAAACTCATACCCATGCGTGGGATAAAGTTTAATCATTTTTCAATAGAAAGAAAGTGAACATGCCCCCATCTTTGACCCTTACCTTGTAAGTTACTCTGAGATCAATCCAAGAATTAAGAAACACAGGTTTTAACAGCTGTTTTCTTTTACACTCATACTCCAGGCAAACCCCCAAGTCCCAGTCTGCATTAAGTATATTAAAACAGAACAAAGTCAATGATGCCAGCAGTTTTTCCTTATGCTATCATTTACAAGTAAAATGGTGAAAGATGATATAAAACAGAATAGCAGGACTTAGAATAATATATGAAAGTGTATATTATACTATAATAGTATACTATATTTTAAATATAATATATACTACATATGGTATATATAACATACTATATAATATGTAAAAGTAAGATTTAATTGCCCTGGTAATATCTAACAATTTTTCATAACTTACTATTAAGAAATTAGGCTGGTAACTAAGTCTCAAAATGATTTCTTAAAAACCCACTAAAACACAGATATTTCAGAAAGAAGAGTAAGGTGTCACATTACAAGGCTTAAATGGAAACAATTATCTGCTTTCAACATTCTAAAAAATATTAATGTAATTGAGAAACCAAACATCTTACAGGGACCCTTTTGGGCTATACCCCACAGGCCTGCAAGCCCTGTACTTGCCCAACCTCAATACAGAATAAAGAGCCCGAATCAGTGACACAGACATCAAGGATTTAATGAACAGGGGGATCATACATGTCTGAAGCAAGGCCTTGGAGGGACACTCCACCACGTGAAGCAGATGGCAGCAGTCTTCTGCTAAGTGTTAACAGTCACAGGGGGAATTGACACCAGGTTGGCTCATGAGTTCCCAGGGAAACCAGCTGAGAAGCAAGCCCTTATGCCCCTTTGATAAGCTATCATGGTGGAGATATTCTGATCTAAAGATTAGAACAATCACTAGCTGGGGCCAGTGGCAAGTATGTATTAAGAGGGGAGGTCAGGCATGTGAGTAGGGTATAAGTAAAGCAGGGACTAGTCAATCAGGGGATGTACAGAGAACAAGAGAACAGCCATCTTGAGTGGCCTGATCATACAGACTCAAGACTATCAGTGCTATGCTATCAATGGCACAGCACTGCTATTAATGACTATTAATGGGAATGCTCTAACATGGGCATAGAAAAGGTCTACTTTAAATGGCTCATTTTTTCCTTGATGTCTACATTAGAAGTGTGAGAGTATAAAAGCAAAGGTTGCGAGTTGAATAACGACTCTTTTTTTTCAAAGTTGTAGAAAATAGCATGCTAAGAGTTTTCACCAGTCTTTGCCTGGATTCAGGAGAACAGAGAGGAGCAGTCTAGAAAGATTATTTAAAGTTAGGGCTTAAATTTTTAAGGCATTTAAAACATTTTAAATATGAATAAATTTACTTTTCTTGGTTAACATCTGCTAGACACTTAGATTTCTTTTCGTGGCCCAGGAAGCTAACAAGTATAATTCCTACCAGAAATAAAGAATTACATGGTGGCAACACTACTCATTTATGATTGATAGATACAACTTTTTTTTTTACCTGACCAAGTAACAAATGCACATAATTTTACTTCAGAAGTAGAAATATCTGAAACCCTAGTAGCGAAAATAATTTTCTTCTGTTGCTGAATCTTCTGAATCCATTTACAGAACTGAGATAAGCAAATCTTCAGAGGGACTCCGTCATCAACTTGAGCCTGAATAGAGTCATAAAATCTGAATTCAACAACTGAATTCCATAATTCTTGAGTACATAAGTGGGCAGTGTGGGGGGGATATACAACAAAGAAGAAATTCTAACTGGCAAAGAGTTCATCTAGTGAAAAGATGTTAAAACACATGGGAGACAAATAATATAATGGTTAGAATTCTGCAAGGTAAGAAAAATTCAGTTGATCAATCTAAATCACACAGAGATACAATAAATATCTCGACTGACAAAAATTTGATGTCACTTAATTTCCATAAAATATGGAAATTGATATCTTTATAACACTGTTCTTTCTTTTTTTTTTTTGGCCACACCACGTGGGATCTTAGTTCTCTGACCAGGGATTGAACCTGTGCCCTCGAAGTATAGCGTCTTAACCACTGGACCGCCAGTACAGCACCTTAACCACTGGGAAGTCCAATTCTTTCTAATTTTTAAAGATTCCAGTGGGCTTTGGAGGGGACATTATTTCTCCGAACAGTGAATAAATCTAATTCCAAATGGCATATAGCTTTTATTTTCTTTTTGAAACTGATTTCCGAATTTTAATATCTGCATCTCGCCTGCTTGTTTTTTGTTGGGGTGGGAAGATGAGAAGAGAAGTGAGGAAAAGAGAAGGGAATACCTGCTTTATGCCTGTTAGTTCCATGCAAAATTCAGAAAGAATTGGATGTTCCTGAGGCTGAACATAAGCATGGAACTCAGATTCAATCTCTCCAGTTGATGTGTTTAGCAATATAGCTGGAAATTCAACTACATGAAAGAATCACCAATTGACACTTGAATATACAATTGTTAAATTAATGCTGCAATCAATCTAAATTAAATATATATTACCATCATATAGCATTCATTATTAAACAATCATTGTTTTAGTAAAAGCATATTAAAATGACCAAAGCAGTGTAATGTAATGGTTAAAGTTATGCCAAGGAATAAGTTAAACTATTAAAGTTACAGGTTTATCTACTTAAAACTCTTGAATATATTTCCATAATTAAATATGAAGACCATATGAAAATTGAAACATACTTCTTTTTGCAAAGGCATTATGTTTTTTTCAGTTTCTATGCAATTGAGATTTTGTATATAATCCTAAAATAATTATTTTATATGATGACACATTTAGGTACTAGGTTTTTGGGTTTTTTTGTCAAGTCAGATTTTATAGTAAATTACCAATTAATAGATCATTTTGTTTTCTTTAACTGTTAACTGTTTTATATTTATAAACTTTAAAGTAACTTATCTAGTGTTACCTTTGGCCATTCGCAGTCAAGTTCAGACTTACTTATTTCCTGGCTACGGTGGCGTTTCCCATCATTCCAACAAGTCGACTCAAAATCAATAACAATTAAGTAGTGAAACAACTGCTCTGCAAAAGATCAGAGTGTCCTTATGTTTTACCACTGTTAAAAATGCAAGGCTACAGAAAATAAAGAAATGAAGCACACTACTTACTAGATTTGCTTCTTCCTAGATTTCCATTTGCTGGTGCAATTGACTTTCTCCTAATTAATCCAAGCTGCCTAAAAATGTAAAACAATCCAGGTATGCTCAACAAACTCATTCATACTCCTGCTTATATAAGCTAACAAACTGATGGTATAACCCTCATTATTAATGGATTAATCTATTGTAATTGAGAGGAAATTGAACTAGACTGGTTCTTTGCACTCTTTTGACTTTAGTAGTCATTCTACTTGCATGGGCCTCAAAGTGCATATTTGCAAACTTAGACCAATTCTTTGTGCTCCCCTTATTTTACAGTAATACTGAGGAACTCAAGTGATTTTAAAGATGCATTGAAAAGCTAAGTTACTTTTGCTTTTGCATTTTTCAAGCCCTTGCTATGTGTACAGCACAGCTGAGAGGAGACAGGGCAGGTCCAGTCTTCTAAGAGCTTAAAATATCTGGGTAAAGAAACAAAATATCCATAGCAAACTACTGAAAGGTAATATATAATAAAGGATCCTTAAGGGCAACATGCTAAGTCCACAGAAAGGGAAGAGCTTGTTACCTGAAAATTGTGCTCCCCTCTTGGTGGCTGTCAAGCCAAAAGATACAACCAAGGCAAAGAGTGGGAGAAGGGGGTCTTCCCTGGTGGCTCAGTGGTTAAGAATCTGCCTGCCAATGCAGGGGACACAGGTCTGAACCCTGCTCCAGGAAGATCCCACATGCTGCGGAGCAGTTAAGCCCGTGCGCCACAACTACTGAGCCTGTGCTCTAGAGCCAGTGAGCCACAACTACTGAGCCCACGAGCCACAACTACTGAAGCCCACAGGCCTAGAGCCTGTGCTCCGCAACAAAGGCAAGCCACAGCAATGAGAAGCCCGCGCACCGCAATGAAGACTAGCAATCACTCTCTGAAAACTTGAGAAAGCCCTCGTGCAGCAATGAAGACCCAACGCAGCCAAAAATAAATAATAAAATAAAATAAAGTAATTTTAAAAAAAAAGAGGAGAGGGAAGGATTTATTACTCGCAGCAAGTAAGTAGAACAGCGGGAATCCTTTCCAAAGCAGTGTTTCTCTCAATTGCAAAATTGGGGAAGTTGTCAGCTAAGGGTACATGCATATTCATGAAAGATTCCAAGCTTTAGCTGATAGAAGTCAAGAGGGTCAAAAAAGGTCAACATCATCATCCCTTGGGTTCCAGCTGATCTGGTGGTTGAGCGCCTCAGGCTAATCTTTACCACTGAAACAGAACTAGGAATCTTTGTGTGTGTGTGTGTGTGTGTGTGTGTGGCCGCACCACGTAGCTTGCAGGATCTTAGTTACTCAACCAGGGATCGAACCCGTGCCCGCTGCAGTGGAAGCGTGAAGCCCTAACCGCCGGACCACCAGGGAATTCCCTGAACCAGCGGTCTTTACAACTAATTTATTATCTTTGCCACTGTTGGTTCTCTTGCCTAATGTTTCTGCATTCTTTTGTTCCTTTAATATCATTACTTACTGAGACTTTCAAGGACAAGCATCGTGTCCAGGCTTAGATTACAAAATGGCTTCGGCCAAAAATGGCTTCCCTTGGGCTTCACCTGGTGGCGCAGTGGTTGAGAGTTCGCCTGCCGATGCAGGGGACACGGGTTCGTGCCCCGGTCCGGGAAGATCCCACATGCCGCGGAGTGGCTGGGCCCATGAGCCATGGCCGCTAAGCCTGCGCGTCCGGAGCCTGTGCTCCGCAACGGGAGAGGCCACAGCAGTAAGAGGCCCGCGTAACGCAAAAAAAAAAAAAAGGCTTCTCTTATGTTAAGAAAGCCATGCCTGGTTCTCTTTCTCCAGGGAACCCCTACCCTAACTGCTTACATGCTTACTGAGGTCCTAAGTGCCCTGAGACAAAACTACTGTGCTAAGGAGAGTTTAACTAGGTAGACACCTCCTGTTCTAGTTTTTTGTTTGACCTGTGATGGGGAGTTGAGAATAATGGGTAACACCTACTGACTGCTTACTACATAGTAGGCACTGAACTAAGATGGTGATCTCCTTTCATCCTCAACAACTGTACAAAGTAGTCACTTTTGCTACCTATATTTAATGGATGAGAAAACGAACTCAGCAATTTGCCAGAAAACACATATTTAGTCTGTGAACCAAGGATCATCCAACTGTGAAACCCATGCTATCCACTAATGCGTTATACTGCTATTAATCACAAACGTGAACAGCGTGTCCAAGAATCAGGAAAAAGGCCACAATGATTCACATTGTGAATTAAACGGATCACGAGCAAGTGGTGGGGTGAACGGCGGTCGGGGCTCCCTGAGACCTCCGAACAGCCCTCCAGGGTCGTTCTTAATAGTTTCCCAAGGCCTGGTATAGGCGGACTGTGGCTCAAGGGCACAGAGTCGAGAGCCTTGGTCCTTCCACGCTCGCGCAGAGGGCTGCCTGAGGCTCGAGACTGAGGTCTAGGCAGAGTCCTTTCAGCCTGGGATGGCTAGTACAGGTTGGGACGTCCGAGCTGCAGAGAATGGAGGCTGACACTGCGGACTCTGACGCGGACGCCAGCGCTGGACCAGGACCGAACCCCGCGCCGCCCGGAGCCCCCTAACGTACCTCGCAAGCCTCTTGGTCGCCATTCCCGACGCTCCTTTCTCTTCACAGCCCAACTGCCGGAAGTCGCTGTACTCCCACTTCCGGCCCATTCAAACGCCGCGCGCCGCTGAGGAGGCAGCTACACGGTCGGCTCCGCCCGAGGCTGAGGCAGCGGCGGCGGTTATCGGTGCTCTCCGCCCTGCTTCTCTTCGGCGTCTTCGGGGAATCTGGCGCGTGGGGAGTGGTTTGGGCAGGGAAGCAGCTAGACAGCGCCCCCCTTCCCTCTTTTCCAACGGGCGGAGGCGCGTTTGCGGTTGGGGAAGCGTATCGAATCCGGCCTCCGGCGTCAACTGTAAAGCCGTTTGGCTTCGTGCGGCGTGGTTTTCTGCGCCGCGTTAACGGGGAAGACCGTTGGCACCCTCCCTTTCCGCGGCGGGCGGGGAGCGCTTCGTAGACTGAATTAAGGAGAGGATCTGAGGAGGGTTGTAGGCTGTCGAAGCCCTTGTGCTCCCCACTCAGGAGACGGCCCGGGCCATCTGGGCGTCGTGGTTTTCTCATCTCTAACCGACCTTTCTCCACAGGCTCATGGAGCCAGAGAAGGAAAAGACCGGGAGGACCCCCAAGAAAGGCAGGAAGAGGAGGCGGGTCCCGAATAAGCTGGTCGGGGCGTCTGAGGTGATGAGAGACCGTTCGGATCTTGAGGAGAGGCAGCAGCCCGAGGCCAAGGTGAGCAACGGGGGATCCCGAATGGGCGGCCCGAGGCAGTTTGGAGCTCCCAAATGATAATACCGTACCACATACCTTAGGGCTGATATTAGCGGTTTAAAACAGGTATTGTGCCTGGCACAGGAGAAGAATGTTCGTTCAACAGATATTTATTGAAGTCTTCTGTATGCCAGGAATTGCTCTAGCTTCTGGAAGTATCCCAGTGCATAAAAGCACAAAATCCCCTGCACTCGTGCAATTTACATTTTATAGGGAAGTAAGATTGATGATCATCTCTATCATTTACTGAGAGCTAAATAATGCCTTTCATCCCTTTAGTCATCAGATTTCTATTGTCTTCCTAGGCACTTGGGGTACATCAGTGAATAAACAGAGATCGCTACTACCTTTCTAGTGGAGAGAGAAAGAAGATAAACAATAGATAATGATAAATCAGTTATATAGAAGGGAATTAGTGCTATGAAAACGTTTTTTAAATGGGATTCCTTTTTTTGGGGGGCCTAGCCGATTGGCAAAGCGATTTTTTAAAGGTTAACGTGGTAGAAAGTCGAAGGAAGTTCACAATCTCATCACTTTATTTTGAAACAAACTTAAAGAAAATTTGCAAGGACAGTATCAAAAACTACCCACTAGCCAACATTTGAAAGTACTGTAGTTGCTTACAGAATGCCTCCCCCCACCCATATTTTAGTGTTTACCTATTTCCTACAAACAATCTACATAACTAAAATGCAACCATCAAAATCAGGAAATAACATGGATATATTGCTACCATCTAATACTCAGACCCCATTCAAGTTTCTCCAGTTGTTCTAATAATGTCCCTTTTAGCAATAAGATCAAGTCTAGAATCATGTGTTACAGTTAGTTGTCATGTCTCCTTCAATCCAAACAACTGTTCAGTCTTTTCTTTGACATTTGTGACATTACTACCTTTGAAGAATCCTGGACCATTTATTTTGTAGAAGTTAGGTTTGTTTGTTTCCTCATTAATTAGATTCAGATTATACATCTTTGGCAGGAATATCACAGAAGTGATAATCTGTTCTCTTGTATTTTATCAGGTTGTACACAAGTTTGATTTGTCCCATTACTGGTGATGTTAACCTTGATAACTTGACTAAGAAAGTGTGTGCTAAACTTCTGTAAAGTTACTCTTTTTCTCTGTTATTTTGTGGGGAGATGCTTCCTCATTAAACTTGCAGTTTATTCATTTTTTTATTAGTATGAATTTGTGGATACCTATTTTATTCATTGAGTTATCCATTACTGTATTTATTTTGCTGCTCAAAATATCCCAGATTTGGCCATTAAGCTAGCTTTTGTGTCACTTTAACATGACCCCATCATGCTTGAGCATTTCCTTATTTTTCTGGCACAAAAAGATGTTCCAGACTCTTCTGTGCTTTCCCTGCCCCAGCCCTGGAATCGGCCACTTCTTCCAGGAGACTTAGTTCTTTTTAGTGGAGAGAAATCATTTAGAAATCAAGATCTGGGTGCTAGATGTGTTTATTGCTATTGATATGTCACTACTCCCAAAAAGAGAGCTAGGAAATATGTGTGTATATGTTTATACACACGTACGTATGTTTACATTTAAATATTTTTCTGTATACATATTGAAAAACTATGAATTCATATCAATATCTCTACTTCCAATCCAATTCCACAGGGTTCATTCTAGTTTTCTCCCTTTTCATATTTATAACTTCCTTATATAACAGTGAGAAACCTGACTCCCATTATCTTCAATATATTTGATCAGTCCCCCATTGCTGCCATTGCCCCACACCCTCACACCTTCCTTACCCTGCTTGGGCCCTTGTCATTCTGCATCTTATACCAGGTCTCTCTCCTATGTGAATGCTTTCATTGCTGCTGTGACAAGCTACTACCCTCATCCCTCTCACATGGACACCCACACCCTTTTCAGGCTTTGAATTCGGTGACAGCCCTATTTGTCCCTCAGCATTGATGCCCTCCTTACCGTAAACAATTTCTGACATCTGATACCAGCCTCACTGCTCTCCAGTTGCCACTGCATGGATGCCCTCCCCATACCGCTGAGGCTTTGACACTTCACATTGGGCCACTGTCCTGCATATATATCCTGGTTCCTACCCCTAGTCCTGGGCTTTCTCCCCTATAGGATGCTCTCCTCACCCTGCTCAGCCTTTGACATCACATGTTCGGCAACCATGATTACTCACTGCTATATAGATTCCTTACTCATACATTATCAATATCATACAGTTTTGTTTGGTAAATATAAATTGGTATATTCTTTCAGGAGTTAGCAATATTGTCAGAATATAAGATATACATGCTTATTTTGACCAGGAATTTATCCTGAGAAAATAGGTATACAAGGATGCTTATCATAATGTTCATAATTTTTTAAAACAACAACAGTGTCATCAATAGGGAATTTTTTCAAATAAATTATAAGTTTTAATTAAATTGAAAGAGTGGACTATTATTAAAATTGACTTTTGTTATGTTTAACAGATATGGAAAGATATTTACAGATTATTATTATTTTTTTGGCCACACTACACAGCTTGTGGGATCTCTGTTCCCTGACCAGGGATTGAACCTGGGCCATGGCAGTGAAAGTGCCTAGTCCTAACCACTGGACTGCTAGGGAACACCCCAATTTTTTATTTTTTTATTTATTTTTTATTGGTGGTGGGAGTTGGTTACAAAACAATGTAAAGTATAATCCCTTGGGAAACTTACAAAGTAGAGATGAAAAGAGTTTGGGCTTTGCAGCCTGCATTCTAGTCTTGGTTCTGCCACTTATCTGTTCCTCCATTTCTTTTTTTAAATTTTATTTTTTATTATTTATTTATTTTATTTTTGGCTGCGTTGGGTCTTCATTGCTGCGCACGGGCTTTCTCTAGTTGCGTCAAGCAGGGGCTACTCTTCATTGTGGTGCGTGGGCTTCTCATTGCGGTGGCTTTTCTTGTTGTGGTGCACGGGCTTAGTAGTTGTGGCTTGCAGGCTCAGTAGTTGTAGTGCACGGGCTTAGTTGCTCCGTGGCACATGGGATCTTCCTGGACCAGGGCTCGAACCCTTGTCCCCTGCTTTGGCAGGCGGATTCTTAACCACTGTGCCACCAGGGAAGCCCCTGTTCCTCCATTTCTTTATCTGTAGCTTGCATTCTCGTCTTGGTTCTGCCACTTATCTGTTCCTCCATTTCTTAATCTGTAAAATGGGGATAACAGTAGTGCCCACTTGAGAAGACTTAAGAATTAAATGATTTAATAGATATAAAGTGCTCAGAACTGTAAATGACTAATAATAATTGTTAAACATTAGCTTTAAACAGTCACAGGGGAAAATAACAATAATAATAATAATACCTGGTGTTTAAGTACTTATCTTAGGGTATGTCAGGCACTGGCCTCAGTACATTGCACTTACAATGTCATTGGTCTTCCCAGTAATCTCATGAGGTAGAATTGTAGTTATTCTGTAAATGAAAGAACCTTAGTCTTAGAGAGGTCAAGGCACTTGTCCCTAAGCTCTTAACATCTTAAGGCACTTAAGATGGTAGAGCTTTGGGAGACTTCCCTGGTGGTCCAGTGGTTAAGAATCCACCTTCAAGTGCAGGTACGTGGGTTTGATCCCTGGTCTGGGAACTAAGATCCCACATGCTGTGGGGCAGCTAAGCCCACGCATTGCAGCTACTGAGCCTGCGCACTCTAGAGCCTGCCCACCACAACTAGAGAGCCTGTGTGCTGCAACTACTGAGCCCGTGCGCCACAATGAAAGATCCCTCATGCTGCAACGAAGATCCTGCATGTCGCAACTAAGACCCGATGCAGCCAAATAATTAAATAAAATTTTTTTTAAAAAATGGTAGAGCTTGGTATTTG